>NC_090376.1:8133457-8462624 GCF_036365525.1 Heterodontus francisci
GCATGATTTCCCTTTTGTAAATCCATGTTGACTTTGTCCGATCCTGTCATTGTTTTTCAAGTGCTCTGCTATTACATCTTTTACAATGGACTCTAGCATTTTCCCCACTACTGATGTCAGGCTAACCGGTCTATAATTCCCTGTTTTCTCTCTACCTCTTTATAGGTATAATGAGTAGGGACTTCAGCAATATTCCAAGGTGCTTCTACCGAATTGCTGAACACAGGAAAACTGCAGGAAAGGCCTCTGGTGATTTGTGGCAAAGTAGATGCTTGTTTTGATAGGGCGTGGTAGCATAGTGGCTATGTTAGTGGATAAGTAATCCAGAGGCCTGACCTAACGAGCCTGAAACATGAGTTCAAATCCACCATGCCAGCTGGGGAATTTAAATTCAGTTAATTAAATAAATCTGGAATTAAAAGCAAGTCTCAACAATAGTGACCAATGAACTACTAGATTGTGGGAAAAACCCATCTGCTCCCTTTAGGGGAAATCTGCTGCCTTTACCTGGTCTGGCCTATATGTAAATCCAGACCCACAGCGATGGTTGAACAAGCCAATCAGTTATATTCAAGAAGGTAACTCACTGTCACGTTCACAAGAGACGGGTCTGGACAGAGTAGATGGGGAGTCACTGTTCCCGCTGGCTCAAGAATCAGAAGACACCACTTTAAGGTGGTTGGCAAAAGAATTAACAGCAACGCGAAGAAAAACTTTCTTACGCAGCGAGTGGTTAGGATCTAGGGCGCACTGTCTCGGTGTGTGGTGAAGGCAGATTCAATCAGTGGTTAGGATCTAGGATGCACTGTCTGGGTGTGTGGTGAAGGCAGATTCAATCAGTGGTTAGGATCTAGGGCGCACTGTCTGGGTGTGTGGTGAAGGCAGATTCAATCAGTGGTTAGGATCTAGGATGCACTGTCTGGGTGTGTCGTGAAGGCAGATTCAATCAGTGGTTAGGATCTAGGATGCACTGCCTGGGTGTGTCGTGAAGGCAGATTCAATCAGTGGTTAGGATCTAGGGCGCACTGTCTGGGTGTGTGGTGAAGGCAGATTCAATCAGTGGTTAGGATCTAGGATGCACTGCCTGGGTGTGTCGTGAAGGCAGATTCAATCAATGGTTCGGATCTAGGATGCACTGCCTGGGTGTGTGGTGAAGGCAGATTCAATCAGTGGTTAGGATCTAGGATGCACTGCCTGGGTGTGTGGTGAAGGCAGATTCAATCAGTGGTTAGGATCTAGGATGCACTGCCTGGGTGTGTGGTGAAGGCAGATTCAATCAATGGTTAGGATCTAGGATGCACTGCCTGGGTGTGTGGTGAAGGCAGATTCAATCAATGGTTCGGATCTAGGATGCACTGCCTGGGTGTGTGGTGAAGGCAGATTCAATCAGTGGTTAGGATCTAGGATGCACTGCCTGGGTGTGTGGTGAAGGCAGATTCAATCAGTGGTTAGGATCTAGGATGCACTGTCTGGGTGTGTGGTGAAGGCAGATTCAATCAGTGGTTAGGATCTAGGGCGCACTGTCTGGGTGTGTCGTGAAGGCAGATTCAATCAGTGGTTCGGATCTAGGATGCACTGCCTGGGTGTGTGGTGAAGGCAGATTCAATCAGTGGTTAGGATCTAGGATGCACTGTCTGGGTGTGTGGTGAAGGCAGATTCAATCAGTGGTTAGGATCTAGGATGCACTGTCTGGGTGTGTGGTGAAGGCAGATTCAATCAGTGGTTAGGATCTAGGATGCACTGCCTGGGTGTGTGGTGAAGGCAGATTCAATCAGTGGTTAGGATCTAGGATGCACTGTCTGGGTGTGTGGTGAAGGCAGATTCAATCAGTGGTTAGGATCTAGGATGCACTGTCTGGGTGTGTCGTGAAGGCAGATTCAATCAATGGTTAGGATCTAGGATGCACTGTCTGGGTGTGTGGTGAAGGCAGATTCAATCAATGGTTAGGATCTAGGATGCACTGTCTGGGTGTGTGGTGAAGGCTGATTCAATCAGTGGTTAGGATCTAGGATGCACTGTCTGGGTGTGTGGTGAAGGCTGATTCAATCAGTGGTTAGGATCTAGGATGCACTGTCTGGGTGTGTGGTGAAGGCAGATTCAATCAGTGGTTAGGATCTAGGATGCACTGTCTGGGTGTGTCGTGAAGGCAGATTCAATCAGTGGTTAGGATCTAGGATGCACTGTCTGGGTGTGTCGTGAAGGCAGATTCAATCAATGGTTAGGATCTAGGATGCACTGCCTGGGTGTGTCGTGAAGGCAGATTCAATCAATGGTTAGGATCTAGGATGCACTGTCTGGGTGTGTGGTGAAGGCAGATTCAATCAGTGGTTAGGATCTAGGGTGCACTGTCTGGGTGTGTCGTGAAGGCAGATTCAATCAGTGGTTAGGATCTAGGATGCACTGCCTGGGTGTGTGGTGAAGGCAGATTCAATCAGTAGTTAGGATCTAGGATGCACTGTCTGGGTGTGTGGTGAAGGCAGATTCAATCAGTGGTTAGGATCTAGGATGCACTGCCTGGGTGTGTGGTGAAGGCAGATTCAATCAATGGTTAGGATCTAGGATGCACTGCCTGGGTGTGTGGTGAAGGCAGATTCAATCAGTGGTTAGGATCTAGGATGCACTGTCTCGGTGTGTCGAGAAGGCAGATTCAATCAGTGGTTACTTTCTAGGGTGCACTGTCTGGGTGTGTGGTGAAGGCAGATTCAATCAGTGGTTAGGATCTAGGATGCACTGTCTGGGTGTGTGGTGAAGGCAGATTCAATCAGTGGTTAGGATCTAGGATGCACTGCCTGGGTGTGTGGTGAAGGCAGATTCAATCAGTGGTTAGGATCTAGGATGCACTGTCTCGGTGTGTCGAGAAGGCAGATTCAATCAGTGGTTACTTTCTAGGGTGCACTGTCTGGGTGTGTGGTGAAGGCAGATTCAATCAGTGGTTAGGATCTAGGATGCACTGCCTGGGTGTGTGGTGAAGGCAGATTCAATCAGTGGTTAGGATCTAGGATGCACTGTCTGGGTGTGTCGTGAAGGCAGATTCAATCAGTCGTTAGGATCTAGGATGCACTGTCTGGGTGTGTCGTGAAGGCAGATTCAATCAGTGGTTAGGATCTAGGATGCACTGTCTGGGTGTGTCGTGAAGGCAGATTCAATCAGTCGTTAGGATCTAGGATGCACTGTCTGGGTGTGTCGTGAAGGCAGATTCAATCAGTGGTTAGGATCTAGGATGCACTGCCTGGGTGTGTGGTGAAGGCAGATTCAATCAGTGGTTAGGATCTAGGATGCACTGCCTGGGTGTGTGGTGAAGGCAGATTCAATCAGTGGTTAGGATCTAGGATGCACTGCCTGGGTGTGTCGTGAAGGCAGATTCAATCAGTGGTTAGGATCTAGGATGCACTGCCTGGGTGTGTGGTGAAGGCAGATTCAATCAGTGGTTAGGATCTAGGATGCACTGCCTGGGTGTGTCGTGAAGGCAGATTCAATCAGTGGTTAGGATCTAGGATGCACTGCCTGGGTGTGTGGTGAAGGCAGATTCAATCAGTGGTTAGGATCTAGGATGCACTGCCTGGGTGTGTCGTGAAGGCAGATTCAATCAGTGGTTAGGATCTAGGATGCACTGCCTGGGTGTGTCGTGAAGGCAGATTCAATCAGTGGTTAGGATCTAGGATGCACTGCCTGGGTGTGTCGTGAAGGCAGATTCAATCAGTAGTTAGGATCTAGGATGCACTGTCTGGGTGTGTCGTGAAGGCAGATTCAATCAGTGGTTAGGATCTGGGATGCACTGTCTGGGTGTGTCGTGAAGGCAGATTCAATCAGGGCTTTCAGAAAAGAATTGGATTACTGTCTGAAGAGAAATGTTTGCAGGGCCGTGGGCAAAAGGCAGAGGAGTGGGACTAGGTGAGTTGCTCTTGCGGAGAACTGGCACGGACGAGACGGGCCGAATGGCCTCTTTCTGTGCTGTCACCATTCTATGAAATTAGGGACGGGCAATAAATGCTGAACTTGCCAGATGGCCACATCCTGTGAATGAATTTAAAAAAGAACACCATATTTTAATCGGATCTGATCGGCCAGTCTAGGGTGAGCATTATCCTGCCTTCAACCCATGCTATATCACCCGTACCTGCACATCAATTCTGTGGCATACAGAAGCTTGCTTGGTTTTTTACAGCACAGAAACAGGCCATTCACTGAAGCAACACCACATTCCATTGTTTATGCTCCATACAAACCTCTTCCTGCCCCTGTTCGGCTCAACCCCTCAGCATATCCTTCTATTCCTTTCTCCCTCATGTGTTTATCCAGTTTCCCCTTAAATGTATCGATACTATTCACCACAACCACTCCCTGTGGTAGAGAGTTCCACATTCTCACCACTATGTGTAAAGCTGTTACTTTTCCTGAATTCCCTATTGTTGGGACATGAGTGAGAGTTTTACTGTGTATCTAACTTGTACTATAGTAGACCCTGAAGTGCTTTATCTAGGAAGAAAAAGAAAGACTTGCATTTCCATAGCGCCTTTCATGACCTCCGGACCTCCCAAAGCGCTTCGTAGCCAATTAATTACTTTTGAAGCGTAGTCACTAAAGGCCTGCTCGGATCTGCAAATGAAACCCAACCCGAGCCCGACAGAACCACATCCGACCCAAGCCCAACCCGGCCCGAGTCCTTTCATTTTTTCCCGCGCCCGACCCGATCCAGCCACCGGAATATAATCAACTTTATTGAAGAGGTTGTGCTCTCCCTTGGATGGAATCGCTCACTGCAGACTAATGCGGAGTGTTTCCCGCCTTGACGTCCTGGCTGTCACTGTGTCCGACCCAGCCTGACCCGGAAGAGGGACCCGACCTGACCCGAACCTGACCCAGGTTGTCGGGTCCCTTCGGGATCGGGTCGGGTAGCCATGCTCTAGTAGTCACTGTTGTAATGTAGGAAATGGAGCAGCCGATTTGTACACAGCAAGCTCCCACAAACTAATGTGGTAATAACCAGAGAATCTGGATTTTGGTGATGTTGGTTAAGGGATCAACATTGTGCTGGGCCTCAGGGGAGAACTGCCCTGCTCTTCTTTGAAATAGTGACCATGGTATCATTTTACACTCACTCAAGAGGGCAGGCAAGACCTCGGGTTCACAACTCAACTGACAGTGCTGCACTCCCGCAGTACTGCACTGGAATGTGGACCTAGATTTGGTGCTCAAGTGGCTCAGTGGGTAGCACTCTTGTACCCAAGGTCATGGGTCTGAGTGCCATTTTGAGATTTCAGCGCATAATATAGAATATAGAATGGCACTTCAGTACTGGATCGTAAAGTATTTAATACATTATACCTCAGCAACCACACAAACCAGGACAATATTAAGATATAGAAGAAATTGCAATTGTATATCATTCTTCACAACATCTCAAAGTACTTTGTAGACAATTAAATGCTCTTTCGAAATATAGTCACTGTTGTAATGTAGGAAATGTGTGGGGCAACTGGTTATTTTTTATTCATTCATGGGATGTGGGCGTCACTGGCCAGGCCAGAATCTATTGCACATCCCTAATTGCCCTTGAGAAGGTGGTGGTGAGCTGCCTTCTTGAACCGTTGCAGTCCATGTAGGGTAGGTACACCCACAGTGCTGTTAGGAAGGGAGTTCCAGGATTTTGACCCAGCGACAGTGAAGGAATGGCGATATAGTTCCAAGTCAGGATGGTGTGCGGTTTGGAGGGGAACTTGCAGGTGGCGGTGTTCCCATGCATCTGCTACCCTTGTCCTTCTAGGTGGTAGAGGTTTGGAAGGTGCTGTCGAAGGAACCTTGGTGAGTTGCTGCAGTGCATCTTGTAGATGGTACACACTGCTGCCACTGTGCATCGGTGGTGGAGGGAGTGAATGTTTGTGGTTGGGGTGCCAATCAAGTGGGCTGCTTTGTCCTGGATGGTGTCGAGTTTCTTGAGTGTTGTTGGAGCTGCACCCATCCAAGGCAGGTGCCTTGTGCCTTGTAGATGGCTTTGGGAAGTCAGGAGGTGAGTGTGCATGGAATGATCCCACCAATAGCAACGTGATAACGACCACACAATCTGTTCTTTGGTGATGTTGGATTGGGGTATAAATATTGGCCATGACAGCGGGGAGACCTCCTTTTCTCTTCTGCCTATAGTGCCATGTGATCCTTTCATTACCCCTTATGGGCAGGCAGGGCTTTGGTTTAATATTCCACCCAAAAGGACAGCACCTGCAACATTACGGGCACAAAGTATTTAGAGCGGGGGTTTGAACCTACAACCTGCTGATAGAGAGGCAAGAGTGCTACCCACTGCACCACAGCTAACACCTAAAAGCAGCTTGTACTAGCCACAGTATCCCAGTTCAGGCCTTGTGCGTTAAACCTCTCTCATCCAACTTACCACAACTCTTCCTTGGGCATCGAAGGAGGCAGACTTGCAGCCAGCATGGCATGGAGAGAGGTATTCAATTCCATCAGTAGCACAGACTGGATTATAGGCCTGATCCCTGCAGGAACACCCCTGATTGCAGCTTAGTTCAATGCCAGATGTGCTAGAAAGTGAAGAGAAAAATTATTTTCAAACAATATAACATCATTATTCATCACTTCCATGTAAACATTTTCTTGATGATTCATTAAGGTGAACACTTCCTTGTAATTAATGCCCCAGGTCCAGTCCAGCATGGATTTGGACACACAATAAATTTCTCCCCCCCCCCCCACCCCTCCCCAACTTTCTCTGCCAGAACAATCAATCTCAACTCCCACCACCAACTCCAAACCACACACCATCCTGACTTGGAACCATATTCCTTCTCTATCACGGGGTCAAAATCCTGGAACTCCCTCCCTAACAGCCCTGTCCGTGTACCTGCACCACATGGACTGCAGCGGTTCAAGGAGACAGCTCACCATAACCTTCCCAAGGGCAATCAAGGATGCGTGATAAATGTTCGCCTTGGTAGCAGCATCTCCATCCCGAGAATTATTTGTTTTTTTATAAAAAAAATAAATGCCAATATTCAGTACCTGATCTGAGAAGTATATATTAATGATTTTGGCATGATCAAGAAGTTTGCAGACAACACAAAGATTGGCCATGTGGTAGATAGCGAGGAAGAGAGCTGTAGGCTGCAGGAAGATATTGATGGTCTGGTCAGATGGGCAGAAAAGTAGCAAATGACTTTCAACCTGGAGAAGCGTGTGGTAATGCATTTGGGGAGGTCAAGCAAGTCAAAGGAATACACGATTAATGGGAAAATACGGAGAAGTGTAGAGGAAGTGAGGGACCTTGGAGTGAACGTCCACAGGTAGAAGGTAGCAGGACAGGTCGATAAGGTGGTTAAGAAGGCATATGGAATCCTTTCCTTTATTAGCTGAGGTATAGAATATAAGAGCAGGAAGGTTATGCTGGAACTGTATAACTCATTGGTTAGGCCACAATTTGAGTACTGTGTGCAGTTCTGGTCACCTCATTACAGAAAGGATGTAATTGCACTAGAGAGGATACAGAGGAGATTTATGAGGATGTTGCCAGGACTGGAAAAATGCAGCTTTGAGGAAAGATTGGATAGGCTGGGGTTGTTCACCTTAGAACAGAGAAGGCCGAGGGTAGATATGATTAAAATGTACAAAATTTTGAGGTGCCTGGATAGAGCGGAGGTGAAGGGTCTATTAACCTTAGCAGAGAGGTCAGTGATGAGGGGGCATAGATTTAAAGTGATTGGTAGAAAAATTAGAGGGGAGATGAGGAAAACATTTTCACCCAGAGGGTGGTGGGAGTCTGGAACTCACTGCCTGAAAGGGTAGTTGAGGCAGAGACCCACAACTCATTTAAAAGGAGTCTGGATATGCACCTCAGGTGCCGTAATCTGCAGGGCTACGGACCAAATGCTGGAAGATGAGATTAGAACAGGTGGATCGTTTTTTGGCCACACAGACACGATGGGCCATGTGGCCTCTTCCTGTGCCTTAAACCTTCTATGATTCTACTAAGCTATTCCCTATGTGTGAGCCTAGACATTGGCAGACTGTCTGAGTACAGATTAGCATGATTTGGAGGAAAGTATAGGTGGTCTGATTAGCAAGTTTGCAGACGACACTAAGATTGGTGGAGTAGCAGATACTGAAGGGGACTGTCAGAGAATACAACAGAATATAGATAGACTGGAGAGTTGGGCAGAGAAATGGCAGATGGAGTTCAATCAGGGCAAATGCGAGGTGATGCATTTTGGAAGATCCAATTCAAGAGTATACAGTAAATGGAAAAGTCCTGGGGAAAATTGATGTACAGAGAGATTTGGGTGTTCAGGTCCATTGTTCCCTGAAGGTGGCAACGCAGGTCAATAGAGTGGTCAAGAAGGCATACGGCATGCTTTCCTTCATCGGACGGGGTATTGAGTACAAGAGTTGGCAGGTCATGTTACAGTTGTATAGGACTTTGGTTCGGCCACATTTGGAATACTGCGTGCAGTTCTGGTCGCCACATTACCAAAAGGATGTGGATGCTTTGGAGAGGGTGCAGAGGAGGTTCACCAGGATGTTGCCTGGTATGGAGGGTGCTAGCTATGAAGAGAGGTTGAGTTGATTAGGATTATTTTCATTAGAAAGGCGGAGGTTGAGGGGGGACCTGATTGAGGTGTACAAAATCATGAGAGGTATAGACAGGGTGGATAGCAAGAAGCTTTTTCCCAGAGTGGGGGATTCAATTACAAGGGGACACGAGTTCAAAGTGAAAGGGGAAAAGTTTAGGGGGGATATGCGTGGAAATTTCTTTACGCAGAGGGTGGTGGGTGCATGGAACGCTTTGCCAGCGGAGGTGGTAGACGCGGGCACGATAGCGTCTTTTAAGATGTATCTAGACAGATACATGAATGGGCAGGAAGTAAAGAGATACAGACCCTTAGAAAATAGGCGACAGGTTTAGATAGAGGATTTGGATCGGCGTAGGCTTGGAGGGCCGAAGGGCCTGTTCCTGTGCTGTAATTTTTCTTTGTTCTCTTTGTTCTTTGAAACTCTCCCTGATTTTAAATTTAATCCAGTGTGAGGGTGCAGATGAAGGTGCTCTCACGGTACAGTTAGGTCAGGAGTTCCAGGATTTTAACCAGTAATGATGAAAGAATGGCCAATATCTGCCCAAGTCAGGATGCTGTGTGACTCAGAGGGGAACTTGCAGGGATGGTGCTTTGGTTTAATGTATCATCTGAAAAGGACGCACCACTGACAGTGCAGCTCTCCCTCAGTACTGGCACTGAGAGTGTCAGTTGAGATTTTTTGTTGAAATAGCTGGAGGGGGGCTTGAACCTACAACCGTCTGGCTCAGAAGCAAGAGTGCTACCCACTGAGACATCTAATTGCAGATTACACTATGCATAACATCCCAACACTTGTTCGTCTAGGCAGTGGAAGTTGTGGGTTTGGAAGGTGCCGTTAAAGGAGCCTTGGCGAGATGCTACAGTACACTGTGTCAGTGGTGGAGGGAGTGAATGTTGAAGGTTGTGGATGGGGTGCCAATCAAGTGGTCTGCTTTGTCCTGGATGTTGTCGAGTTTCTTGAGTGTTGGTGGAGCTGCTGCCATCCAGGCAAGTGAAGAGAATTGAGGTCGTACTTCTGACTTGTGTCCACAGAACTAGAGACAGGCGTTAATTATCAAATATCAGGAGACAACTTTAGGGAAGAACACCTCAAGGTGGGATGTGCATTACCTATTCAAGGAATGGTAGTTGTGGTTTATTCCAGCAACTAACTGTGTTGAGCAGCCCAGGAACAAGAGCGGTGTTGTGGTACAAATGGAGACAAAGATGGCCAGGAAACACATGATGGCCGAGCCCCTGAGGGTTATATTAAATCTCCTCATAATGGCTCCGCCAATTAAGATTCCAAACACAGCTCCAGGGACATGTACGCTCCCTTGAGTCAGAAGAAAAGGAACAGTTAAAATACAGCAATCAAACTAATTCAGACTAGTCAACAAACAAATAATAGCACAGGAGTAAACATTCATCTGGGCCAATTTTGGGGCCAGAATTAACGGTGCCTGTCTCAACTGGAAGGCTCCATTTCGGCCCTAATAGTAGTCACTGCTATAATGTGGGAACCGCCAATTTATGCACAGCAAGCTCCCACAAACAGCAATGAGATAAATGACCAGATAATTTATTTTGGCCATGTGAGCTAATTATTAGACAAGCACTGGGGAGAACTTGCTCACTCTTCATTGAAATAGCAACAATGGGGTCGTTTACCTCCCCCTGAGAGGGTAGAGAGTAACGTCACGTCTTGAAAGATGGCACCTCCGACGGTGCAGCAATCCCTCAGTACTGCACCGGGAGTATCAGCTGGATTTTGTGCTCAGGTCTCTGGACTGGGGCTTGAACGCACAAACTTCTGACATAGAGACCTACCGAGGCAAGGTTGACACTATGGATGAGAAAATCTACCAGGGTTCCCAAACATAGACATGGAGCGAGTATAATCCCTTTTAGATTTATTCTTGGGACGTGGGTGTCACTGGCAAGGCTGGCACGAATTTCCAATCCCTAATTATCACCAATGAAACTTGAGTGAGGCGCTGGAGTGGAGGAGAGTGACGGCCACCTGGAGTTTGTCAAACCATCTGCCCTGTCACGCCACACCTCCCAGTCTTTGTCAACATTGGAAAGCCAAAGAACATGACAGGAAACTTGAGGGAAGGAACTGAGCATCAGAAAGATTCTACTTTTTATCTGGCATTCTCACCAATCAATAGATTTGCAAACGAGGCAGTCACAGAGAACTGTTGTTCCAGGAACTTGCTGATGAAGACGGTTAATCCGGACATCAGAGCTGACATACACACCTGCGCCAACACAACTAGGAGGTAAACAGAGCTCCTTAAAGTCCGCAGCAATATAAAAGGAAAACCTGAGGGTAAGAGAAACAGGACTTTTAGGCTGGAGCATTGTGACTCCGTAGAATAGTATCAAGGAATCTTGCAACACAGGAGGTCATTTGGCCCATCAAAATTGTGCTGGCCCTTTGCAAAAGTTATCCAATTTAGGCCCACTCTCCAGCTTTTTCTCTGCAACTCTACAAATTCATCCTCTGTGAAGGAATTGTTTGTATATCAACCGGTTCAGGTATGAAACCTGTGTAGTTACTTGTTTTCCCACAGGTGGGGCTTCCTCGCTTTGGCAGCTCTTTCGGGCTTGTGACATCTTGTTTGAAGCTGTCGCTAATGATTTGCTGGGAAAATAAACAGACAACCTTGCATTGTCTGATAAAAAAGGACTTTCACTTCCAGCAGTGTGTGTGCTCAAAGACCTGCATCACCTCCTGGTGCAGCTACACCTCAAATTAGAAATTCTCACCTTCATGTCCAAATCCCTCCATGGGTTTGACTCCCTGTAATCTCCTCTAACCCTCTGAGCTCTCTGTGCTCCTCCAATTCTGACCTCTTGCCCATCCCTGATTTTAATCGCTCCATCAATTGGTGGCCTTGCCTTCAATTGCCTGGGCCCTAAGCTTCGGAAATCCCTGCCTCAACTTCTCCACCACTCTCTTCTCATTTCAGTCACTCCTTAAAACTTATGTGTTTGACCAAGCCTTCGGTCACCTGTCCTAATATCTCCTTATGTGGCTCAGTGACAAATTTCACTATATGACACTCCTGTGAAGGGTGCAGGACTAGTTGGAAAGCTCTTTCAAAGAGCCAGCACAGGAATGATGGGCCGAATGGTCTCCTTCTTTAATGTCAGATTCTAAAGTGTTATATCCAATGGGAGGTGCTGAGAAACGTACTCTTAATGAACTGGAGCAGGGAGAGGTCTTGTGTTGCAACCTCTGGTTTAGATTTTAATTTGTTCAGTTGTTTTTCCGATTTGTTTTCACCCTCGGGATCCTCAGATTCCTGGAAGATAAATGGAGAATAAGTATCACAATCAATCAATTACAGCAATGGTCATTGATATGGACTGATTTCCTTCAACAGCATCTTCCAAACTGTAACCATCTGGAAGAACACAGGCGCATGGGAACATCACCACCTGGGTGTCTTGTCAGTAAGTCACTGAAAGCTAACATGCAGGTGCAGCAAGCAATTAAGAAGGCTAATGGTATGTTAGTTTTTATTGCAAGAGGATTTGAGTACAGGAGTAGTGAAGTCTTACTTCAATTGTATAGAACCTTGGTTAGACCACACCTGGAGTACTGTGTGCAGTTTTGGTCCCTTTACCTTAGAGGGAGTGCAACGAAAGTTCACCAGATTTGTTCCCGGGATGGTGGGACTGTACTATGAAGAGAGATTGGGGAAACTGGGCCTGTATTCTCTAGAGTTTTGAAGAATGAGAGATGATCGCATTGAAACTTACAAAATACTTGGATTGCTCCGTGGAGAGCTGGCATGGACTCAATGGGCCAAATGGCCTCCTTCTACGCTGTAAATGACTCTATGACTCTAATGCCTGGGCGGGCGGGTAGTCTTGAAACATCATATCCCCTCCCCAACACAACCCCAATTCATGATAAGCAGTGGTACCCAGCGCCTTATTCATCCAGAACCAGGAGACCCCCAATACCCAAATGGCCCAGAGAAACAAGCAGCTGGACATAGCTTTCTCCAGCATTTAGGAACCTGGGGATGCCCCACCCAGTCAGGAGGTGGGGTGGGAGCAATGGTGAGAAGCTGTTCCTAGATTTCTCTTCCAGGCCTTGCAGAGGATATAGATGGGGAAGCTGCCTTCTCTCAGGCACAAGGTGAGTCCCAAGTGTTCTCTCAGTCCCGTCACTCGTCACTCGTCACCCGTCACTCCCTGTGCTCGCTGACCTACATTGGCCCAAATTAAGCAAAGTCTCAATTTTAAAATTCTCATCCTTGATTTCAAATCCCTCCATGGCCTTATCCTTCCCTATCTCTGCAATCTCCTCCAGCCCCACATCTCTCAGATCGCTGCGCTCCTCCAATTCTGGCCTCTTGTGCATCCCTGATTTTAATCAAAGAACAAAGAACAGTGCAGCACAGGAACAGGCCATTCGGCCCTCCAAGCCTGCGCCGATCTTGATGCCTGCCTAAACTAACACCTTCTGCACTTCCGGGGACCGTATCCCTCTATTCCCATCCTATTCATGTATTTGTCAAGATGTCTCTTAAACGTCATTATCGTACCTGCTTCCACCACCTCCCCCGGCAGCAAGTTCCAGGCACTCACCACCCTCTGTGTAAAGAACTTACCTCGCCACTGGTGGCTGTGCCTTCAGCTGCCTGGGCCCCAACCTCTGGAATTCCCTCCCTAAAACTTTCCACCTCTCTCTCCTCCTTTAAGATGCTCCTTAAACCCTATCTCTTTGACCAAGCTTTTGATCAGCTGTCCTAATATCTCCTTCTGTGGCTCAGTGTCAAATTTTGTTTGATAATGTTCCTGTGAAGTGCCTTGGGATGTTTTACTGCATTAAATGCGCTATATAAATGCAAGTTATTCGAGAACCTGTGCTATGTGAGGTAATGTTCAGAGCTTCTAAGGGCTCCTGTGCTTGTGGTTATCAAGAAATTTTCTGCAGAATTGGCTGGAACAAACAACAGCTGGATATTGTACAAAAATCGTCAGATCTTCAAAGCCCTTCACGATACAAGTTGCAATCATAAAGATAATTTTGATAGAGTGCTACATAAAAGGTTACTATGCAAGATAAGAGCTCATGGTGTTGGGGGTAATGTGTTAGCACAGACAGAGGACTGGCTAACTAACGGGAAACAGAGAGTCGGGATAAATGGGGCTTTTTCACGTTGGCAAACTGTAACTAGTGGAGTGTCACAGAGATCAGTGATGGGGCCTCAACTATTTACAATCTATATTAATGACTTTGGATGAAGAGTGTATTGTGTAGCCAAATTTGCTAAGATACAAAGATTGGTAGGAAAGCAAGTTGTGAGGAGGACATAAAGGGTTGAACTTCCAGGGACTCCCTGAAGTCAGGAACAGAAGTGGGAAGGGGGGTGGGGTAGGGTAGGCCCAGAGCTGGCAATGTTCACCAGGACTGGCGCTGTGAACTCTCAATCCGTGCACACTGGCAGCAGCTTCCGAGTTTGGCTCAAGCGTAACCCAATGGTTGAGCTTCCACAGAGGGAAATGAAGGATTAAGTGGCGAGCGTTGATATGCGTCAGGAGAGAGCTGCACCTGCTTCAGACTGAGGCAGGGATCACCCCGTACAAGGGGTAAGTAGCCTGTAATATAAATTAGCCCCAAAGTGATCATCTAAACTAGTTTCAATCATGTACAGAGAGAAGAACTTTCCAGATCTGCGTCCCTTCATCGTCCTGGGTTTCAATCTGGTTTCTCGACTCTCACTAGAGATCACATGGCTCCAGAAATGGGTGGACAGTATCTATACTGTCATAGCATGGGATGTGCTGAATGAGGCATAGGGCCTTTCCTGTATGTTATTTTCATATACATCTATAAAAATCTCCTGAGCACACTTCAGAGGTTGGGGTTCAGGGACCTTATTGGAGAACTATACCAATACAGCTAATGACGTAGTAGCATGGCATGTCACAGTGTGGTTTTACTGTGAGAGCTGCTTTGAGGCAGAAAGATTCACAGCACAGAAGGAGGCCATTTAGCCCATCGTGTCGATGCTGGCTGATAAAGAGTTATCCAGTTTAATCCCACTCTCCAGCTCTTCGGCTATAACCTGTAGATTATGACACTTCAAATGTATATCCAAGTATTTTTTTTTAATGTGATGAGGGTTTCTGCCTCTACCACCCTTTCAGACAGTGAGTTCCAGACCCTCACCACTCTCTGGGTGAAAAAATTACTCCTCAATTCCCTCCTAATCCTTCCACCAATTACTTTAAATCTATGCCCCCTGGTTATTTACCTCTCTGCTGAAGGAAAACGTTCTTCCTATCCACTCTATCCAGACCCCTTCTGAGGCACCGAGTTCTATTCCAAAACCGTGACCTCTCTCACTGTAACCAACTCAAAAATTAACACAAGATGTCACTCATTGACACAGCTCATTCTTTGGTACTGTGTACAGTTCTGGACACCATACCTTAGAAGCAATATATTGGATTTGGAAAGGAGTGCAGAGCAGATTCAACAGAATGTTCTGATGAAAGGTCACAGACCTGAAACGTTAACTCTGCTTCCCTCTCCACAGATGCTGCCGGACCTGCTGAGTATTTCCAGCACCTTCTATTTTTGTTTCAGTTTTCCAGCATCCGCAGTATTTTGCTATTGTGTTATGTAGAAGGTTACTGGGTCTCTGAGGGTCGGGTATGTGAAACGATCACATAAACTGCGCTTGTATGTCCTGGAATGTGAAAGGTTGGGGTGATTGAGGCATTTAAGATTTCGAAAGGAATTGATCGGGTAGTTAGAGAGAAACTTTTTCCGCTGGTTTGGGGGGTGTGGTGGGGAGTCTAGGACAAGGGGACATACCTTAAAATCCGAGCCAGACCATTCAGAGGAGGAGAAGTTAGGAAAGACGTCTTCACACAAACGGTGGCGCAAGTCTGGAATTCTCTCCCACAAAAAGCAGTAGATGCTCGCTAAATTAATCATTTTATATCAGAGATTAATAGATTTTTGCTAGCCAATAGTGCAAAACCCCATCCAAGGTGGGCTAGATGGTGTCAAGGTACAGATTATCCATGATCCCGTTAACTGGTGGAACAGGCTTGAGGGGCTGAATGGCCTCCTCCTATTCCGTATTTCTTCACATTGCCGCCTTGGCCAATGGACCTACCTCCTTGGGCATCTCCCTTGGGAAGAAGAAGTATGGAATAGAGACCAATGCAACACAACTGGCTGCCATGAGGAATCCCAGCCACCAGGCCCCAACCCAACGTGGGTCTCCGAACTTCAAATCAATCTCATCTGTAACAGTGGGGAAAAAAAACTAAATAAATATCAGGCCATGTAAAATCCTAAAGAAGAAACCAGAGCACCAAAAACAAAAGGCATCATCACAGGTCAGCTGGAAGATACATCGGGCTGAATTTTACCGACCCCCCCCCATTGCTGTGGATCACAGATGTTGCAGGGAGAAGTCCGCCTCGACCCGCGATGGCGAGAAGGGCTCGCCTCATATTACCGCTGGCAGGGGGACCTCGGTGCAGCCCCCCCTCGCCGCCTAGCGGCGGGCCCTTCATCTGAATATTCAAATGAACATAAATGAGATGCTAATAAACTTGCCCGCAGACGGCGGACTTCCCACGCCGATTTTACGGCCTCCATTTGGCCTTCACGCACCTTCGGAACTCCACGCAGAGTTCCGAGGTGAAAACCTGGTAGGGAGGAGTGGGGGGGGGGGGGCGTTGCCGGTGGTTGGTGAGGAATAAAATTTTCAGGGCGTGAGAGGTGGAGGAAGACATTTATTACTGGCTTTGGGTATGGTGGGAAGGGGTTGAAGGTCAAAGGGAACAAATGTCGGGGGAGAAAGTTTGTGATACTAATAAAGTTTTATCATGGCGGTGGAGGGCAATTAATGCATGATTTACCCATTGGGGAGTGGGAGATGGGATATCCCAGAGACCAGCACCTTTACATATTAAAATGTTACAGAAGGGCTTGAAGCCCTTTAAAAATGGCGGCGGTGCCTGCGCAGTGGCGCTGGACGCCGTTGCTGGGAATGTGGCGGCCGCCCCTACACATCATCGGGGGCGGCCGCTCTGCACCCACTATTTAAATGAGCCCCCACGCAAATATCGCGGGGGCTCCTCGGCATTCCTTCCGTGTCGGAAGGCCGCCGAGTTGGAAGCCTGCCGCCGAGGCACGCAGTGTGCGATTAAAATTCAGCCCATCATGTAGAGCTGTTTGGAATCAAACGGACTTTAAAATGAAAACCTGGGATCTGATTCATGAGCTGTGCCAAGTTACTTAATATGACTTGGGGCCAAGGGGATTTTCCTAGGAAGAGAGACTGATGAGGCCTATGTTCCCTGGAGTTTAGAAGAATGAGGGGTGATCTAATGGAACCGTATAAAATTCTTCAGGCACTTGACAGGGTAGATGCTGAGAAAATGTTTCCCCTGGTTGGAGAATCTAGAACGCGGGGTCACAGTCTCAGGATAAGGGATCCTTTAGGACTGAGATGAAGAGAAATTTCTTCACCCAATCGGTTGTGTATCTTTGGAATTCTCTACCCTAGGGAGCTGTGGATACTCAGTCATTGAGTATATTCAAGTGAGAGGTCGATAGATGTTTGGGTACTAATGGAATTAAGAAATATGGGGATAGTGCAGGAAGGTGGCTTTTTTATTCTTTCATGGGATGTGGACATCACTGGCAAGGCCAGCATTTGTTGCACATCTGTAATTGCCCTTGACAACTGAGTGTCTTGTTAGGCCATTTCAGAGGGCAGTTAAGAATCAACCGCATTGCTCTGGAGTCACATGTAAGCCAGACCAGGTAAGGACGGCAGATTTCCTTCACGAAAGGACATTAGTGAACCAGGTGTGTTTTACCACAATGAATAATTGTTTCATGGCACCATTATTGAGATGAGCTTTCAATTTCAGATTTTTATTAATGAATTGATTTTAAATTTAACCAGCTGCTATGGTGCGATTTGAACCCGTGTCCCCAGAGCATTAGCCTGGGCCTCTGCATTACTAATTCAGTGACATTACCACTACGCAACCATCTCCTGAGGTAGATCAGGCATGTCCGGTTGAGTGGCAGAGCAGACTCGAAGGACCAAGTGGCCAACTCCAGCTCCTATTTCTTATGTTCCCACGAAATGTGGGTGATTGTAGAGGACCACAGTGTTCCTCAGACAAAGCAGTGATTTGTGTTTCTCTCAGAGTCACTCCCCTATCAATGACTCCTGTGGAAATGTATGGATGTTAGTTTTAGGTGGAATAGTTGCCCCTGATCCCTCCACATTTGAGAAGCCAGTCAACCCCTGGGCTCATGCATAATGAGGGGTCCTGGCTGTGAGTCATAGGCTGGTTTGTATAAGCCATATCTCTGGGAGAGGATGTTTTTCCAAAGAGATGTTAAACCCAGGCCCTTATCTGCCCTCTCAGGAGAACATCAAAGACCTTATGGCCAGTATTTCGAAGAGCAGGAGGGTTCTTATTGCTGTCCTGAGCAAGTATTTATCCCTCAATCATCACCTAAATTAGACGATCTGAACATCTATCTTTTTGCTATTTTTGGAAGATTGCTGTGCACAAATTGGCTAATGCACTTCCTATATTATAACAGTGATGACACTTCAACCAAAGCAAAATACTGCGATGCTGCCAATCTAAAATGAGAATAAGATATGCTCAAAATACTCAGCAGGCAGGCAGCATCTGTGGAGAGAGTTAATGCTCCAGGTCGCTGTTGTTACGTCAATGTTTTAAAAGTACTTCAATGGCTGCAAATTGCTTTGGGACATCCCGAGGTCATGAAAGGCACTAGATAATTGCAAGTCCTTCCATTCCATGTAGCACCGTGGGTGTACCTACCTCACATGGACTGCAGTGGTTCAAGGCAGAAGCTCATCACCACCTTCTCAAGGGGAATTAGGGATGGGCAATAAATGCTGGCCGAGCCAGCGACGCCCACATCCCATGAATGAATAAAACAAAAAGAACCCAATAAGAATTACAGTATGTATGCACGTTCTGGATCAGTTCACTGATGGAATTCAAGATTAACTTCAGGCAGTGAATGTTATAAACAACATCCCTCCTAAAGTTTGGGGTCCAACTTAATGGCTGTGAGACTGTCTTCCCCCATGTGTGTAGCACTCGACATCTCTTTGGAGACACGTCAACTGGGAATTACACAACAGGAACAAAGCTTCATAATGCATAACAATCAGATCAAAATGACAGACGGCAAAAGACCAACTTGTTCATCCATCCGCTCCCATAAGACTGTCTTGCTTTGTGCGTCACAATACAAACACTCCCTACCCCACCCAGAGCCACGTAGTCTCCTGGACAGTGGATGGGGTTGGGAGGAGCGGTGACATGGTTATTGGGGAATCTATGTAAAAAAGTTTTGATAGAGCAAATAAGGAGAAAGTGTTTCTTCCAGCAGGAGGGTCAGTAACAAGAGGACACAGATTTAAGATTATTGGCGGAAGAGCGAGTTGTCATGACCTGGCATTGGTTCCCGGTGATGGCCAATTAAAAACAGCTAGCGGTGGCCACTGCTGAGGCTGCAGGACGAGGAGGAGGGTGCCTCCATGTTGAGGTGCCCTCAAAGTTTTTTCAGCAAGACAGGGCAAGACAGGTCCCAGCGATCAGCGGGGAGGAGTGAGGGGCCGTGCTCCTGTAGTGGCGCCTTAGCTGTGGGAGCAGACACTGCTGCCGGGGAGTGACCATTAAGGAAGGCTCCCAATCCCGGGAACCCGCTGGGAGAGCATCAGAATTTTCCTGGTCTCCCGAAACAGCGGTGGCACCCTCCCTGATACCGGTAAAATCCCACAGGGGCGGGAGGTGGTCCTCAATTGGGCACTTAAAGGAGTTAACATGGTAAACAGAAAGAAACTCTTTCTTCTGATGGGAGAGTCCAGAACAGGGGAGAATAACCTTAAAATTAGAGTCAGGTCATTCAGGAGTGATAGCAGGAAGCACTTCTTCACCCAAAGGATGGTGGAAATCTGGAACTCTCTTCCCCAAAAACTATTGACCTGAGGGTCAACTGAAAATTTCCAAACTGGAGTTTGATAGATAGTTAGGCAAGGCCATTAAGGATTACGGAGCCAAGGTGGGTTACATAGAGTGAAGATACAGATCAGCCATGATCTAATTGAAGGCTGGAACAGGCTTGAGGAGCTCAACAGTCTCATCCTGTTCCTATATCATTAACAGTATGCGAGGGGTAACTCTGATGTTGGGTGACGGTTAGAGATTGCACCCCGATATTGAAGTAAGTGGGGCTCAATCTGACATTGCCCATTTTACATTGATAAAAAATTCACCACTGTGCGGGGAATATCAGCTTCTGACTGAAACACTTACCGGCTGATAGTTTATCAATGTCAACGTAGAAACGGAGAACGGTGGAGCCCAACATGAAGCCAAACGCTGGACCTAGAACGCTAACCGCAAACAAAATCCCTAAAGGGGAAAACAGAACAATCAGGGAGTGAAACCCAGCACCCTTTGACAAAATAAGTGGACAGATGAATTTTTCTTCTTTAAACGTTGATAAATGTTAATGCTGGGGAAGGTTCTGCAGTGCAACACACCACCAGGACTGAATGTAGGAAGAGATAAAAGGGGATAAGTCAGGAGTTATGGTAGGCTGATGGCAAACTTGGACCTTAAAGTCTGTGGAAGACAGAAAGACTTTCAAAACCTAAATTGGGTGTCTGCCTCTTTGCTACCTTGATTTATCCTATAGTATCTCCAACTCTTTCAGACCAAGGCCGAGGTTAGGCATCAGCCAAGGTTCAATGGGTATCACTCATGTCGCCGAGTCAGAGGTTGTGAGTTCAAGCCTCACTCCAGAGACTTGAGCATAAAAATTCTAGGCCAACACTCCCAGTGCAGTAATGAGGGAGCTGGATTAGACATTAAGCCAAGGCCCTGACTGCTCTCTCAGCTGGATGCAAGAGGCCCTATTTCAAAGAAGAGCAGGGGAATTCTTCCTGGTGTCCAAAAGCCAATATTCATCCCTCGACCAAGATCAGAAACAGATTGTCTGGTCATTATCACCTTGCTGTTTGTAGACGTTTTCTGTGTGCAAATTGGTTGCCTCATTACAACAGTGACTCCCCTTGAAAAGTGCTTAATTGGCTCTAAAGTGTTTTGGGACATCCTGAAGTTGTGAAAGGCACTACATAAATGCAAGCTCTTTCTTAATAGAGCTGAGAACTCTTGATCCAAATGTCTACATACTCAACCAATGAGCACATGTTAGGAGTAAAATCCTTTGAAGAAGTAACATGTGCTGTGGGTAAAGGGGAACCGGTGGATGTACTGTACTTAGATTTCTAGAAGGCATTTGATAAGGTGCCACATCACAGGTTATTGCGGAAAATAAAAGCTCATTGTGTAGGGGGTAACATATTGGCATGGATAGAAGATTGGTTAGCTAACAGGAAACAGAGAGTAGGCATAAATGGGTCATTTTCTGGTTGGCAAGATGTAACAAGTGGTGTGCCACAGGGATCTGTGCTGGGGCCTCAACTTTTTACAATTTATATAAATGACTTGGATGAAGGGACCGAAGGTATGGTTGCTAAATTTGCTGATGACACAAAGACAGGTAGGAAAAGTAACTTGTGAAGAGGACATAAGGAGGCTACAAAGGGATATAGATAGGTTAAGTGGGTGGGCAAATATCTGGCAAATGGAGTATAATGTGGGAAAATGTGAAATTGTCCATTTTGGCAGGAAGAATAAAAAAGAAGCATATTATCTAAATGGTGAGAGATTGCAGAGCTCTGAGATACAGAGGGATCTGGGTGCCCTAGTGCATGAATCACAAAAGGTTAGTATGCAGATACAGCATGTAATTAGGAAAGCTAATAGAATGTTATTGTTTATTGCGAGGGGAATTGAATACAAAAGTAGGGAGGTTATGCTTCAGTTATACAGGGCATTGGTGAGACCACATCTGGAGTACTGTGTACAGTATTGGTCTCCTTATTTAAGGAAGGATGTAAATGTGTTGGAGGCAGTACAGAGAAGGCTTACTAGACTAATACCTGGAATGGGCAGGCTGTCTTATGATGAAAGATTGGACAGGCTAGGCTTGTATCCGCTGGAGTTTAGAAGAGTAAGAGGCGACTTGATTGAAACATATAAGATCCTGAGGGGTCTTGACAGGGTGGATGTGGAAAGGATGTTTCCCCTTCTGGGAGAATTGAGAACTAGAAGTCACTGTTTAAAAATAAGGGGTCGCCCATTTAAGACAGAAATGAGGGGAAATTTTTTCTCAGAGGGTCGTGAGTCTTTGGAATTCTCTTCCTCAAAAGGCAGTGGAAGCAGAGTCTTTGAATATTTTTAAGGCAGAGGTAGATAGATTCTTGATAAACAAGGGGGTGGAAGGTTATTGGGGGTAGGCGGGAATGTGGAGTTGAGGTTACAATCAGATCAGCTATAATCTTATTGAATGGCAGAGCAGGCTCGAGGGGCGAAGTTGCCTACTCCTGCTCCTAATTAGCATGTTCGTATGAAATTAACGTACCAAGATACAAAGGCGAGTTCCTATCACTGGCAAAATCATCAACATATGATATCCCAAAAGGTTGAATGGGAACACCACCGATTCCCAAAAGTAACTGCCCAACTATCAGCAGGGAAAGCATTTGATAATCACTGTCGATTTTCTCCAGGCTGCAACTCTCATTGTTTAGGTTCTTGCCTTCGTCTGACAAGTGGCAGATATCGGAGACATTGCCAACACTACCTGCAAGCAAAAAAGAAACAATAACTTTATTGAATTAAATACAACAACAACAACTTGTAATTATGTAGCACCTTTAACATGTCCCCAGGCGCTTCACAGGAGCGTTCTGAAACAAAATTTGACACCGAACCACATGTGGAGATATTAGGGCAGGTGACCAAAAGCTTGGTCAAAGAGGTAGGTTTTATGAAGGAAAGAGAAGTCGTGAGGTTTAGGGCGGGAAGTCCAGAGCTTAGGGCCTCGGTAGCTGAAGGCACGGCTGCCAATTGTGGAGTGATTAAAATCGGGGATGCTCAAGCGAAGCGCAGATTTCAGGAGGAGTATTGCTGTAGGAAGTTACAGAGATAGGGAGCAGGCTAGGCCTTGAAAGGATTTGAAAACAAAGATGAAAATTTTAAAATCAAATTATACACACAAGTAATGGTAGAGATTTGAGTTTGCACTGTTGACAGGAGCTTAGAATCATAGGAACATAGGGACTGGAGTAGGCCATTCATCCCGTCGAGCCTGCTCCACCATTCAATTAGATCATGGCTGATCATCTATCTCAACGCCACTTTCCCATGCTACCTTCATATCCCTTAATGTCATTTGTCTCCAGAAATCTATCAATATCTGTTTTGAACATGCTCAATGATTGAGCTTTCAAACAGTGCAGGAGACCATTCAGCTCTTTGAAAGAGCTATCCAATTAGTTCCACTCCCCTGCTCTTTCCCCATAGCCCTGAAAATTGTTCTCTTCAAGTAAATTCCCTTTTCAAAAGTTCTATTGAATCTACTTCCACCTCCCTTTCTGGCAGTGCATTCCAGATCACAACACACTGCGAAAAATAAAATTCTCCTCATCTCCCCCTCTGCTTGTTTTCCAATTATTTTAAAACTGTTCTCTGGTTACTCAGCCTCCTGGCAGTGGGAACAATTTTCAACACCCCAATTAAATCTCCCCTTAACCTTCTCTGTTCTAAGGAGAACAATCCCTGCTTCTCCAGTCTGTCCGCATAACTGAAGTCTCTCATCCCTGGTATCATTCTGGTAAATTTCCTCTGCACCCTCTCCAAGATCTTGACATTCTTCCTAATTTGTGGTGTCAGAATTGGACACAATCCAAAGCTAAGGTATTTTTTTTTAAGGTTTAACATCACTTCCTTGCTTTGTCCACTCAACGCTCATATTGACAGAAACCTTGCACACAAAGAGCTGAGTTTTGTCAGCGTGGCAGTGGCTGGAGGCAACCCCACCCCAGGCAATTCCAGGAGCCCCAACCCAATTTTGTGGCAATCAGGCAATTAACTGCCTGGCGTAGGGGCTCCGCTCCTTTTAAGGGCAGAGATCCCACCTCCAAGAGTTGCCGGCCAATCGGAGGGGTCGGCAGCTCTTCAGTCCTAGCAGCACCACTGCTGGGACTGCCCCAGGCCAGGACCAACATCATGGCTGCTGCCCTGGAACCAAGCAAGTGGTGACGGGGTAGTCGCTGATGAGGGCGGGGGTATGTTTCTGCAGCGGTAGCCCTTGCTGTTGGGGCGGGGTTGGGCCCTCTGTGGGCCGCAGGATGCCCGATCAGGAGGGCCACCCCAATCCCTGAGCCCATGGTGAGGCCCCACTGTTTACCTGGCAGTCTCCCCACCTGGCTGGGGGCCACACCACTGCTGGAAGGAAGAGGCCACTTAAAGGCCTCAATTGGCTTCTGGGCAGGAAGGCCATCCTCCACATTCCACGTCCCTGAGAGAATTTCATGGGATCAGGAAGGCGACGGGAATTCCACCCCCCTCCCCTCCCCCCCACCCACCCCCCCCCCCCCCCCCCACTCACCCCCGGCCTTCCCTCCCATTTCTCCAGCACCCACCCTGCTCCCAACCCAGTGTCGACAGCCCCACTAAATTCCGCCCAAATTTTCACCCACTATTGACATCCAAAATCTAGGGCAACCATTGTCAATTTTCGAATTCAAAAGCTACCCTTAAATCCTGCATTTGATTTTCTGGTCCCATCTATTTCTGTCCAATCAGTCCTTTTGTGAGAAAATAATCTGGAAAAAGCTGCCCATTAACCGTTAAGCCATTAAAAGCCCCTCCCTAAAATATGCTTCAAGAAAGGAAATACTCACTTTCAATGGTCCGATCGTACGTGTACCGTCCCATAATGAAGTGGGGCAGCGCCATTGTGAATGCAGCGACACTGACAAGAATACCTCCGCAACCAATTAGACGAGGGCGATGAACACGACTGCCAAAGTAACTGACAAACACTATAAACACCGTGCTTCCGATCTGAAATGACAGCATGAGCAGAAATGTCTCTCCAGGGTATCTGTGCGAAGGACGAGTATCACACGAACCATCCAAAAATGACAGGCAGGATAGTTCTGATCTGGAATGCGCTGCCTGAAAGGGCGGTGGAAGCAGTAACTTTCGAAAGGGAATTGCATAAATACTTGAAGGGAAAAAAAAGATTTTCTGGGCTATGGGGAAGAGCGGGGGGAGTGGAACTAATTGGATAGCTCGTTCAAAGAGCCAGAACAGGCATGAGGGGCCAAATGGCCTCCTTCTGTGCTATAAGAGTCTATGATTCATAATCAAGCTTGCCCAAACACTCATGCTGTCTGGACCATCCTGACTAGACACTTCCTGCACCTTCCCACAGCCCTGTAATTTCTCAGGAGTGGCAATTAACTAGAAAGACCCAGGGCCAATAAAGAGGGAAAAAAATCTGAAAAATTAGCATCACCCCTCCTTTGAAAGAGCCATTCAATTCGTCCCACTTCCCTTCTCTTTTCCCCCATAGCCCTGCTATTACTTCTCCTCTACATCCTCTCAAAGTCTTCGAAATCCATCCTAATGTGTGCTGTCCAGAACTGGACACAATACTCCAGCTGAGGCCTAACCAGTGTTTTAGAAAGGCTTTGCATAACCTCCTTGCTTGACATTGCTGAGAATGCACAATAAGGTGGCACATCAGGGGAAATTGGTTGATTAAAATCCAAAGAATACAGCAAGTGAAAGTTCAAATTTACATAATGATTGGGATTTGTACCAAAATGAATTTATCAGAGAAATTTGTGTGATGAATTGAAAGCACAGCCAAGGCTATTGTCCATTGTCACTTATGAGGGGGCATTGCTGGTATTCATTGATTAGATGCTGAGAGGCTGTTTCCCCCTGGCTGGGGAATCTAGAACACGGGGTCACTGTCTCAGCATAAGGGGTCAGCCATTTTGGTCTGAGATGAGGAGAAATGTCTTCACTCAGAGGGTTGTGAATCTTTGGAATTCTCTACCCCAGAGAGCTGTGGATGCTCAGTCGTTGAGTATATTCAAGTCAGAGATCAGTAGATGTTTGGGCATTTAAGGGAATCAAGGATCTGGGGATAGTACGGGAAGGTGGGGATGAGGTGGATGATCAGCCATGATCTTATTGGATGGTGGAACAGGTTCGAGGGGCCAAATAGCTGACACCAGCTGCTCTTTCCTACGCTCTTATACCCCTGTGGTTTCATTATGCATCCTTTCACACCTACCTCATTCAGAGAGGACAACATCCCCGAGGTCTGGCTGGAAAGGCCAAACCGCTTCTCAATGGTTGAAATGATGCTTTTCAGGTACCCAGATACCAAGAGCTGGGAGAGCTGCAAGAGTCCGTGACATAGCACAAAAAACTGAGGGAGAAAGGAACATGAAAGGTTCAGTGTGAGTCGAAACCAGTTGTGAAAGTTTCCCTCTCCCCCATTCTTCCCACCCCTATTTGCTCCCCTCCCCTCCTGGAGGTATGTTCCATTGTCCAGGACCATTACCCAAAAGACCATTCATTGTTGATCCCTAGAGTTGTCAATCCCCTCCAGGATTCCCTGGAGTCTCCAGAAATTGAAGAAGTATCTCTCGGCCACCGCTGCGAGCAAAAACATTCAGGAAAAAAGTCATTGGGGTAACAATAAAAAGATTTCTTCATGAATTTTCTTTGAACACTTTTGTTTATTAATGCGGGGGAGAAAAGGTGGTTTGATTGACAATCACGAATCTTCCAATCCAGTGACAAAGAGTCTGCTCGCTTTCCAATTGACAATGGGAAGGAGGGGCACCACGAGGATGAGCATGTCAGGCAACCAATAGTGGGAGGGTGAGGATGGGGCACTGTGAGGATGGATGCATCAGGTGACCAGGGTGGTTGGAGGAAGGGATCATGTGATGACACCTTGAGAAATGCATCTAACCAGTAGGCGACCCTGCACGTCCCCCCGCCCCAGAGCACTGATCTTCATTCCTGTCCTCAAAGTGCTGCTGAGGTATGGCTCCATATTTCAGTGCCTCACTCCAGAAGACCATCCTTCATGTGTGAACCTGGACTGTGCTAGTCAACAGTTGAGTCCACTGTAGTTATTCTGGCCTGACATCCACAAGGGTCACTCTGATACACACCATGGAGATGGATGGGCTAGACTGACAGCAGATCAGCTGAATTCTTCAAGCAACATCATCAGTGGCTAAAAGAAAACAGCCCTGTGGAGCACATCTTCAAGGTTTTCACCAATCTCCCACTGGCACTGCAGCAGGAGGTCCTCCATTGGCACCCAGTCCAACAAAGCATCAATTTTCAAATTCTCATGCTTATTTACAAATCCCTCCATGGCTAAGCCCCTCCCTATCTCTGGGTAGAAGGTTATCGGGGGTAGGTGGTAATGTGGAGAAATCAGTTCAGCCATGAACTTATTGAATAGTGGAGGAGGCTCGAGGGGCCGAGTGGCCTACTCCTGCTCCTAATTCGTCTGTTCGTATGTCCATAACCTCCTGGTCCCACAAACCTCCGAGATCTCAGTGTTCCTCCAACTCTGCCCTCTTGCTTACTCCCTGATTTTAATCACTCCACCAACTCATCAAAGCTCAGTGACTGTAAATTTAAACCCACATTCCCATCAATTTGCAGATTGTTCAAGTTGCTGACACTAACAGGTTTGGTGTTCCGATTTAGCATTTATCCGCCAAAGTGGTAAGTGCAGCTCATTCCCAACTTCATGAACCATAACATTTCAACAGGACAAACCATAAAAACAGAAATAACAAATATGAGCAAAATCACAAGTGCGTTGCCTGAACTTCAGGGCTGGAGTACCAGGGCTGGTGGGTTAGATGGTCTTATGGTCATGTCTTGGTAACCCTGACTCAGCACATAACAACGTGCATTTATATAGTGCCTTAACATAGTAAAGCATCCCAAGGCATAATCAAACAAAATTTGAGACGAAGCCACAAAGTGATATTCGGACCAATGACCAAAAGGTCATTTAAGGAGCATCTTAAAGGAGGAGAGCGAGGTGGAGAGGTTTAGGGAGGGACTTCCCGAGCTTAGGGCCCAGCCAGCTGAAGGCACTGCCACCAATGGTAGAGCAATTAAAATTATGGGATACGCCAGAGGCCAGAATTGGAGGAGCACAGAGATCTCGGAGGGTTGTGGGGCTGGAGGAGGTTACAGAGATAGGGAGGAGTGTGGCCACGGAGGGAATTGAAAGCAAGCATGAGAATTATAAAATTGAGGCTTTTCTGGACTGGGAGGCAATGTAAGAGTGAGTACAGGGGTGAATGGGAATCAGTGCGAGTTAGGATACAGGCAGCAGAGTTCAGACTAAGCTCAAGTGGGCGGTCGGTATTCGCTGTAATAAGGAATGTAAGGCAATGATCTCCTTCGAATCCCCCACCCACCTTTATACTGTGAAACGGGTTGATGGTACGCCTTCTGGGCTCTTCTTCACCACAGTTGGATTTGGATGCACCTGTTGGAGGCCCGGTTATCCCCATCTTCACGGTTAGGTAACTGTTTCGAGAGAGAGAGAGAGACATACAATGTCAGTTAACATAGTTGAGTTTGTACCGTGATTACATTTGCTTACAATCACCATGGGTCTTTGCCCATGTTAAAGGTGCTATATAAAACAAAGGTTGTTGTAATGTCTTTCTGAGTGCACCTAATACCAAGGTCCAACCACAACAAATTTCAGATCCAGTTCCACCATAAAAAACTAGTGATAAGGTTCAAATATTGCTTCCATTAATCCAACAATTCAAATAAAAGGAATAGGAACAGATCGGGACCATTCAGCCCTTCAAGATACTTCTCCCATTCAATGGGATCATGGCTGATTTGTATCTCAAATTCATCTACCCGTCTTGGTTCGATATCCATTAATACCCTTACCCAACGAAAGTCCATCAATCTCAGTTTGAAATTTTCAATTGACACCTCACCGCAAGACGTACAACTTTTTGGATGAGAGTTCCAGATTTCCACTCCACTTTGTATGAGGAAGTGCTTCCTGACATCATCCCTGAACGGCCTGGCTCTAATTTTAAGCTCATGCCCCCTTGTTCTGAACTCTCCCAACCAGAGGAAATTCTCTCCATTGATGCTATCAATTCTTTTAATCATCTTGAACACCTCAATTAGACCACCCCTTAATCTTCTGTAGTCAAGGGAATACAAGCCCAGTTGTATTGTTCTTTTTGTATAAGCATTGCCACATCTTTCTACCAATTAAACTCATGAAAGAGTCTCTGACTGTGCCATTGTTCCACTTCAGTCAACCTGGGTTTTCCCTTTCAATTTCTCCCTTCCCCATCCACACTGATGTTTTGGTATCATTCCAGACACCAGCCTGTATGGTCTGCTCAAGCAACTGCTCTTTCATGTGTAGGATCGGAAACAGCAGCACATCAGTAGGCTGTTATGGTCATCAGGGCCGACCCTAAAATAGCTCCTCCTCAACATTTACACAATCAGCCCTACCTGATTACTATTAATGGTAAGAGTTTGCAAGTTCTCCCTGTGACTGCGTGGGTTTCCGCCGGTTGCTCCGGTTTCCTCCCACAGCCAAAGACTTGCGGGTTGATAGGTAAATTGGCCCTAGTGTAGGTAGGTGGTAGGAGAATGGTGGGGATGTGGTAGGGAATATGGTGTTAATGTAGGATTAGTATAAATGGGTGGTTGTTGGTCGGCACAGACTCGGTGGGCCAAAGGGCCTGTTTCAGTGCTGTATCTCTAAATAAAATAAATAATATAAAATAAATAAATAGAGAGGAGGAGCACGTGCGAGAGTGCATTAGAGTGTGTGCAAAAGCGATAAAACGCAAGACAGAAAGTGTAAGGGTATGAGAGAGAGAGAGAGAGAGAGAGAGAGCGTGTGAACTTGCATTTCCATAGCATCTCTCAATATTGGCCCCAGGACACTAGGGAGAACTCTTCTGCTCTTCTTTGAAATAGTGCCATGGGATCTTTAATGTCCACCAGCTGAGAGGGCTTATGGGGCCTCAGTTTAACACCTCATCCAAAAGACATCACCTCTGACAGTGCTGCACTCCCTCAGTACTGCACTGGGGCTATCAGCTTGGATAGTGTGGTCAAGTCTCTAGTGTTGAACCTATGACCTTCTAAGCGAGAGGTAGAAGTGCTACCAAATGAGCCAAAGCTTGCAGCAAATAGAGAACATCCACCTACCTCTTAAATGACTCCAGTGTTTTTATATCTGCATCACCCTGCTCAGAGCCCACTTCAAATATTAATCACTCCATTTAGAGTCATAGTCGTACAGCATAGAAACAGGCCCTTCGGCCCACCGCATCCATGCCGACCATAATGCCTATCTACACTAATCCCACCTGCCTGCATTAATTCCATATCCCTCTATGCCTTGCTCATTCAAGTACCTGTCCAGATGCCTCTTTAATGTCGCTACTGTTCCTGCCTCCACCACCTCCTCTGGCAGCTCATTCCAGATAGCCACTATACTTTGTGTGAAAAATTTACCCCTTTGATTCCCTTTAAACCTCCTCCCTCTCACCTTAAATCTATGCCCTCTAGTTTTACTCACCCCTACCATGGGAAACAGATTCTGACTATCTATCCTATCTGTGCCTCATAATTTTGTACATCGCTATCACGTCCTCTCTCAGCCTCCTTCGTTCCAGGGAAAACAGACCCATCCTATCCAATCTGTCTTTATAACTCAAGCCCTCCAAACCAGGCAACATCCCTGTGAATCTTTTCTGCACCCTCTCTAGCTTAATCACATCTTTCCTGTGGTGCGGTGACCAGAACTGCACACAGTACTCCAAATGCGGCCTAACCGACGTTATGTACAACTGTAAGATGACGTCCCAACTCTTGTACTCAATGCCTCGCCGATGAGGGCAAGCATGCCATATGCCTTCACCACCCTGTCTACCTGTGTTGCCACTTTCAGGGAACTATGTACTTGCACTCCAAGGTCTCTCTGCTCAACAACACTCCCCAGGGCCCTGCCATTCACTGTATATGTCCTGCCCTGGTTTAACTTCCCAAAATGTATCACTTCACACTTGTCTGCGTTAAATTCCATTTGCCACTCCCTTGCCCACTTTCCCTGTTGATCTATATCCTGTTGTAACCTTAGACAACCTTCTTCACTGTCCACTATACCACCAATTTTGGTGTCATCTGCAAACTTACTAATTTGTGAGGGAGCTTCTCTTAAATCAGTTTATTTTAAATAGAGCATGTTCCTGTCCACTGTTAGATGAGATCATGGCTGATCGGTATCATAAGTTCATTCACCTACCTTGGTTCCATATAGAGTCATTTACGGAACAGAAGGAGGCCATTTGGCCCATCGTGTCCATGCCATCTCTCCTCAGAGCTATTCAGTCAGTCCCACTCCCTCACTCGATCCCTGTAGCCCATATAAGTGCCCATCCCTTTATGTTCTTGTTTAGCAAAAATCTACCAATCTCTTATTTAAAATGATTAATTGGGTGAGCATCTTCTGTTTAGAGGGAGAGAGTTCCCTTTGTGTGAAAAAGTGTTGCCTAACTTCTCTCCTGAATGATCTGGCTCTTACATTATAGACACCCCCACCAGTGGAAATTCCTTTCAAAATCATAAAACCTCAATCAAATCACCACTTCAATATGTATTCACGCTTTGTTTAAAATAATGCCCAGAAGAGAATCACCTATTCCCAATCAGAACATAAACAGTCACTTTTTAGCCTCAGCTCTTGAACCTTACAGCTGCTCAGAACTCGAGTGTTGAACTTTCACCTTGATCTATTAATAAAGTATATTTGGTCCCTGCATGAATCACCATTGTTTCTTTTTTAAAAATCATTCCTTTAAATTGCATGTTATTGAAAAACAGTGCACTATCAGATTGATTTTATCTGCTTATATATATTTTTTTTTAAATATACTGTTTGTATTGTGAGTAGAATAATGATCCCTTTGTATGACTGAATGAATAAAGCACTAATTAACTTGTAGGCGTCTCGGATTATTGCCCTTACACACATAGCTGTACAGTGCTTAATCTGTGCGCCGCAGTTCAGGAAGAATATGTTGGCTTTGAATGGGGTCTAGCACAGATTTACCAGAATGATACTGGGGCTTAAAGGGTTCAATTATGAGGACAGGTTGCATGGACAAGGCTTGTATTCCCTTGAGTATACGTTAAAGGGTGATCAACTTGAGATGTTTAAGACAATTAAATGATTTGAGAGGGTAAATAGGAGGAAACTATTCCCGCTGGTGGGAGGGAACCCAAAACAAGGGGACAGAACCTTAAAATTCGAGACAGTCCATTCAGGGGTGATGTCAGGAAACACTTCTTCATACAAAGGGAAGTGGAAACCTGCAACTCTCTTCCCTCAAAAAGCTGTGGAGGCTGGGGGTAGTGGGGGGGAGTGGGGGGGGTCAATTGAAAATGTCAAATCTGAGATTGATAGATTTTACATTACAGCTCTATGACCTATCATCAGAACTCTGATGAAAGGTCACAGACCTGAAACGTTAACTCTGCTTCTCTCTCCACAGTCACTGCCGGACCTGCTGAGCATTTCCAGCACTTTCTGTTTTTGTTTCAGATTTCCAGCATCTGCAGTATTTTGCTTTTATATTGATAGATTTTTGTTGGTTAACTGTCTTGATGGATATGGAACCCAGGCAGGTAGATGGAGTTAAGATACAGACCAGCCATGATCTAATTAAGCGTCGGAACAGGCTTGAGGGGCTGAATGGCCTCCTTTTGTTCCTATGTTCTGAACATAATGTTCAGTGACCTGAAGGGGGAAATACGTTAGACTAAGTTTCCCTCCCAATAAAGCGGAGATAGCTGTAAATTTGTCAGCATTTTCTAAGTTTCAGCTTCTTGTATGTTTCATTATCAAAAGGAATTGCTGGTTGTCAGGCATCTCGCAGTCAATCAGTTTGTAGACTCATGATTTCCTTAAAGTTGCAGCCAGAAAAATGCACAATGCTGTTTGATGCTGAGTCACACACTACAGGTGGCCTCTGATTCAACCTCTCACGGCCCAAGTTGACTTAATTCACCTCAGCTGCGGAAAGAGGCAGCAATCTTCCTTTGTGCTAGGTATAACTCCAACCAGTGGAGAGCATTCCTGCTGATTCCCATTGACTTCAATTTTGCCATGGCTCCTTGACGCCACATTCGGTCAAATTCTGTCTTTTGTGTTATATAACTATCCTCCGCTCACTGCATTCAGCTGGAGAAATCACCCACCTTTATTGTGAGAAGTTGCTGCATTTATTGGTCATGGGTTCTCTTTCGGGTCACTCACACATACTCTTTTTGGAACGTAGGAACAGGAGGAAGTCATTCAGCCCCTTCTATTTACAATCTATATTAATGACTTAGATAAAGAGACAGAGAGTAATGTATCTAAATTTGCTGATGATACAAAGATAGGTGGAAAGGTAAGCTGCAGAGAAGACACAGAGAGGCTGCAAAGAGATAGAGACAGATTAAGTGAGTGGGCAACAAGATGGCAAATGGAGTATAATGTAGGGAAGTGTGAAGTTATTCACTTTGGTCGTGAGAATAGAAAAGCAGAATATTTTTAAAAGGCGTGTAACTTGTTGGTGTTGATCTTCAAAGAGACTTGGGCGTGCTTGTACAAGGAATGCAGAAAGTTAACAGGAAGCAATTAGGAAGGCAAATGATGTGTTGGCCTTTATTGCAAGGGCATTGGAGTAAAGGAATAAAGAAGTCTTGCTACAGTTGTACAGGATTTTGGTGAGACCACATCTGGAATACTGTGTGCAGTTTTGGTCTCCACATTTAAGAAAGGATATGCTTGCACTGGAGGCAGTACAGCGAAGGTTCACTAGATTGGTCCCTGGGATGAGCAGGATGTCCTCTGATGACAGGCTGAGCAAATTGGGCCTGTATTCTCTGGAGTTTAGAAGGATGAAACATATCAGATTCCAAAGGGCCTGTAGAGAGTAAACGCTGAGAGATTATTTCCACTGTTCAGAGAATCTAAAACGCGGGGACACAGTCTCAGGATAAGGGGTCGATCATTTAGGACTGAGATGAGGAGAAATGACTTCACTCAAAGAGTTGTGAATCTTTGGAATTCTCTACCCCAGAGGGTTGTGGATGCTCCATCATTGAATACATTTAAGACTGGGATAGACAGATTTTTGGTCTCTCAGGGAATCAAGGGATATGACGAGCGGGCGGGAAAGTGGAATTGAATCCTAAGATCAGTCATGTTCATTTTGAATGATGGAGCAAGCTTGATGGGCCAAATGGTCTACTCCTGCTCCTATTTCTGGTGTTCAGCCTGTTTCACATTCAATGAGATTATGGTTGACATGCAGCCCAACTCCATATACCTGCCTTTTCCTTAATACCTTTAGTTAACAAGAACCTATCAATCTTAAATTTAAAATTAACATTCGGTCTAACATCAATTGCCATTTGCAGAAGAAAGTTCCAAACTTCTACCACACTTTGTGTGTAGAAGTGTTTCCTAATTTCACTCCTGAAAGGGCTGGCTTTAATTTTTAAACTATGTCCCCTAGTCCTAGCGGAAATCAGGTAGATAGGGAGAAACTATCTGTTCCCCTTTAAATAGACTCTGTAGACTGTTTGCTGTAGTGTGCTGCTTAAATAGATTCTGTTTGCTGACTAAATACAGTTTGCTGTAAAATATAATACAAAAGCAAAATACTGCAGATGCCTAAAATCCGAAGTAAAAATCGAAAGTGCTGGAAATACACAGCAGGTCTGGCAGCATCTGTAGAGAGAGGAACGTTTCAGGTCTGTGACCTTTCATCAGAACTATTAGGATTGGACCTGAGAAAATGGAGGTTCAGAGGGCGGCTTAGAGTGAGTGAGGGAAGCAGAGAAATTGAGAGGGCCGATGTCATGCCAGCAGTTCTCAATGAAAAGATCGAGAGAGGCCAGAGGGAGGGGTCAAGGTGGAGGGAGAATATTGGAGACGGGTGAAAGGGTCCACTGAGTGGGGAGGAGTATTCCTCGCCAAAGAAGTGGATGCAGAGGCAAAGGCGATGGAAGAAGAGCTCAGCGTTGTACCAAGCTCGAAATTCATTAAGGTGGGGGCATAAGGGGATGAAGCTGAGGCCTTTCAGAGTCAGAGAGGGGAAGGTCAGAGTAGATTGTGAATAATGGCAAGGGGTGAGATTTGAAGAAGGGCTGGGGTCAGAGGGAAGGGAAGGGGATGAAGAATCCAGAGAGATGTTGATACCCGTGAGCTGTTGAAGCTGAAGCTTGCAATCCATCACAATGGAAAGGTTCTGATGAAAGGTCACAGACTTGAAACGTTAACTCTATTTCTCTCTCCACAGATGCTGCCAGACCGTCTGAGTAACTCCAGCATTTTCTGTTTTTATTGATGTAAAATATACTGTTTGCTGCGAGTGCCAGTGGGAGTCCTGACCCTCCTCCAGTTCATTGGTTGACACAGTGGTGTCAAAGGGCACTCTTAGAAAAAATATGGTAGCCCTATTTCCTGTTCCAGACCGCCACCTAGTGACTGGTGCATGTAAGTGGATCTTGGGTGAAGGCAAAAGACCCATTTCGATAGCGCCTTTCACAACCTCGAGAGTTCCCAGCCAATACAGCGTGGTCACTGCAGTAATGTAGAGAAATGCGGCAGCAGAATCTCACTAACAACAATGTGCGAATGAACAGATCATTTGTTTTTTTTTTCCTTGAGCAATGTTGGTTCAGAGATAACTATTGGTCAAGACACCGTGGAGAACTCCGCTGGTCCTTTTCGAAATCGGGGCCGTGGGATCCTTTACTTCCTTTACATGAGAGGGCAGATAAGGGCCTGGGTTTAGTATCTCATTGGAAGACGGCACCTCCGACAGTGCGGCAATCCCTCTGCATTTCACCTTTTTTTTAATTAGTTAATTAAAACACAAGCTGGATGGCAGGGCAGGTGATGTGTTGCAGCTGCAGTATGTGGGAGCTGTTGGAAGCCGGTGTGATCCACGGCAATCACATCTGCACTGAGTGTCTGCTGCTCCAGGAACTTTGGCTCAAAGTCAGTGAGCTGGAGGCCGAGCTTCGGACACTGTGGTGCATTGGGGTGGGGGGGAGGGAAAGTTACCTGGACACTTTGTTCCAGAAGACAATCACATCCCTTGGGTTAGGGTCTTCTGCTTTGGTCCGTGGCTAGTGGACAGAAGGGTGTGACTGCAAATGATGCAGGTATGGGGATTGAGAAGGTAGAATTGGAGGTACAATTGTCCAACAAGGTTCAAGGTTCTTGCAGCTTGTATGGATGAGAACGAGGGCTGCAGGATGGATGAGCAGACTGACCATGGCACCGTGATATTGGAAGCCATTCAAGTGAGGGAATAAATAGGAATGTCGTGGTAGTAGGGGACAGTATAGTCAAGGGGATAGATGTAGTTCTCTGCAGCAAAGAGCGAGAGTCCAGAAGGCTGTGTTGCCTGCCTGGTACCAGGGTTCAGGACATCTGCTTGAGGCTGGAGAGAGGGAGAGAGAAAGCAGGAAATTATAGGCCTGTTAGCCTATCATCTGTCATTGGGAAAATGCTAGAATCCATCCTTAAGAAGGTAATAGCAGGACATTTAGAAAATCATAATGCATTCAGGCAGAGTTGACATGGTTTTTGAAAGGGAAATATGTTTGACTAACGTATTAAAGTTTTTTGCGGAAGCAACAAGCAAGGTGGAGAAAGGGGAATCTGTAGGTGTGGTATACTTGGATTTCCAAAAGGCATTCGATAAGGTTACTACACAAAATAAGATCTCATCGTGTAGGGGGTAACATATTAGCATGGATAGAGGATTGGTTAGCTAACAGGGAGTAGGAATAAATGGATCATTTTCAGGTTGGCGAGCTGTAACTAGTGGAGTGCCACAGGGATCAGTGCTGGGGCCTCAACTATTTACAATCTATATCAATGACTTGGATGAAGGGACTGAATGTATTTTTGCTGAATTTGCTGATGACATACAAACAAGTAGGGAAGTAAGCTGCCAAGAGGGCTTAAAGAGTCTACAAAGGGATTTAGATAGGTTAAGTGAGCGGGCATAAATTTGGCAGATGGCGCATAATAATAGGAAAATGTGAGTTTGTCCACTTTGACAGGAAGATTAAAAGAGCAGCATATGTTCTGAATGGTGAGAGAGACTGCAAAACTCTACAGCACACTGGGATCTGGGTGTCCTGTTACATGAATCACAAAAAGCTAGTATGCAGATACAGGAAGTGATTCGGAAGGCAAATGGAATGTTGTCATTTATTGCAAGAAGAATCAAGTATAAAAGTAGGGAATAAAAACAGAACGTTCTGGAAATACATGGCAGCATCTGTGGAGAGAGAAGCAGAGTTAACGTTTCAGGTCTGTGACCTTTCATCATTTTTATTATTTATAAAAATAGGGAAGTCTTGCTATAGTTGGAGTGGGCCTTAGTAAGACCACATCTGGAGTTTTGGTCTCCTTACTTAAGAAAGGATATAATTGCATTGGACGCAGTTCAGAGAAGGTTCGCTAGACTGAATCCTGGGATGAAGGGGTTATCTTATGAGAAAAGGTTTGGAAGACTGGGTCTGTATTCATGGGCATTTAGAAGGATAAGAAGTCATCTTATTGAAACATATAAGATCCTGAGGGGACTTGACAGGGTGGATGCTGAGAGGATGTTTCCCCTTGTGGGGGAGTCTAGAACTCAGGGACACAGATTAAATGTTAGGGGTCTCCCATTTAAAGATGGAGATGAGGAGGAATTTCTTCTCTCAGAGGGTTGTTAATCTTTGGAATTCTCTTCCCCAGAGAGCAGTGGAGGCTGGGTCATTGAATATATTCAAGGCTGAGCTAGACAGGTTTTTGATCTACAAGGGAGTCAAGGGTTATGGGGGGCAGGGAGGAAAATGGAATTTAGGCCACAATTAGATCAACCACGATCTTATCAAATGGAGCAGGCTCAACGGGCCCAGAGCCTACTCCTACTCCTAATTCTTCTGTTCTTGTGTTTGTGTTCACGGCCACTTATCTCTGGGGTTGTGCAAGTTTTTTTGGCAGCTCGCCAGGTTTGAGTGCCAGAGAAAACATTTCCAAAATGTGGTGAGAACTGGCTTTAATAAAAAACATACAATTGGTGCAGTAAGCTTATCAAGTTAAGGGACAATTGTATGAAACACGAATCGCAGTTTCTCCGGCAGTCTCTGTCCTACATGACTTTTTTCTTGGTCCTTGGCAATCTGCCCAAAGTGTCAGACTATTATTGTGCAACATCAAGCAGTTCCACTTTTAACTGTTGCCTGGCAGTTAATGCTTTGTGATAATGAATAATTTACCTCAATTTATTTTGCCATATTTTCTCATATTCTTTGTCAGCTGTGGTTCAATGGTTAGCACTCTCACCTCCAAGTCAGAAGATACTCTCCAGAGACTTCAACATACAATCCAGGCTGACACTCCCCTTATTAGTACTGAGGGAGTGCTGCACTGTCAATGGGTCAGTACTGAGGGAGTACTGCACTTTTGGAGGGTCAGTGCTGAGGGAGAGCTGCACTTTTGGAGGGTCAGTACTGAGGGGATGCTGCACTGTTCGAGGGGCAGTACTGAGGGAGCACTGCAATGTCGGAGGGTCAGTACTGAGGGGACGCTGAACTGTCGGAGGGTCAGTACTGAGGGAGCACTGCACGGTCGGAGGGTCAGTACTGAGGGAATACTGCACTGTCGGTGTGTCATACTGAGGGAGCGCAGCACAGTCTGAGGGTCAGTACAGAGGGGGCACTGCAATGTCGGAGGGGCAGTACTGAGGGAGCGCTACACTGCCAGAGGGTCTGTACTGAGGGAGCACGTCATTGTCGGAGGGTCAGTACTGAGGGAGTGCTGCACTGTCGGAGGGTCAGTACTGAGGGAATGCTGCACTGTCGGAGGGTTAGTACTGAGGGAACGCTACATTGTCGGAGGGTCAGTACTGAGGGAATGCTGCACTGTTGGAGGGTCAATACTGAGGGAACGCTGCATTGTCGGAGGGTCAGTATTGAGGGAATGCTGCACTGTTGGAGGGTCAATACTGAGGGAACGCTGCACTGTTGGAGGGTCAATACTGAGGGAACGCTGCATTGTCGGAGGGTCAGTATTGAGGGGACGCTGAACTGTTGGAGGGTCAGTACTGAAGGAGCGCTGCACTGCCAGAGGGTCAGTACTGAGGGAGTGTTGCACTGTCAGAGGGTTAGCACTGGGAGTGCTGCCTGTCGGAGAGTCAGTACTGAGGGAGCGCCACACTGTCGGTGCGTCATACTGAGGGAGTGCAGCACAGTCTGAGGGTCAGTACAGAGGGAGCACGGCACTGTCAGAGTGTCAGTACTGAGGGAGTGCTGCACTGTCGAAGGGGTCGTCTTTTGGATGAGACATTAAACTGAGCCCTGTCTGACCTCTCAGGTGAATGTAAAAAGATTCCATGGCACTAGTTGAAGAGGAACATGGGAGTTATCCCCAGGAGTCCGCGCCAATATTTATTCCTGAAACAAATTATCTAGCTCATTGATCAGTATGTTTATTGGGGTGGGTTATGTGGGTGGGATTCAGATGGGAAACTTGGAAGTCCGGCAGTTTTAACTGTGGGAATGGGAGTGTTTTCCCAGCACTTGTGCTCCTCTTGGCCCATAAGGAGTGGTGTGAAGACATTTACCTTTTCCTAGAAACTGTCCTTGTTTCTCTACAGTTGTGCAGGAAGCCTCCATGCCCTGGGTTAAACCTGTAAAACAGGTTAACCTTCTCCTTTGTTATCTCTTGCCCCACCCCCACCTCACTTGCTTATAATCTGTGACTTTTCTAATATTTGTCAGTTCTGAAGAAGGGTCACTGACCCGAAACGTTAACTCTGCTTCTCTTTCCACAGATGCTGCCAGACCTGTTGAGTGATTCCAGCATTTCTTGTTTTTGTTTCAGATTTCCAGCATCCGCAGTATTTTGCTTTTATTAAATTGGAGGCTTCCAGCCTCATTAACATATTTAAAACACCAACCTGACTCCTCGGAGCAAGTTGGCTGCCTGCCCTTGCTCCAGCCTCGCCTCAGTAAAACCCAGAATTCGGCAAGCTGGAGGCAATTTTTCCCCATTTAACCACCCCCCCCCCCCCCCCCCCCGCCCGCAACCTAACGGCACAGAGCGAGAGCTGAATGTCCCTGGTCTTGTGGCAGCGTACAGCACCAGGCAGAGAAATACCAAACCAAATCATTAAGGGAACGCTTTTCACGGAACTGTAAGAGCTGTAAGGCAACTCATGTCCTGTATCGAAGGGATCCGATCTCCATTGCACTTTCCGAAATGTCAAATTTGAACAGTTTTGGGGGGTTTCTTTCGTTGCAAATTTTATGAATAAAGGATATTTTTGGGGAAATAAAATCACTGTTCACAGAAAGGTCTTGGGCCCTCTTGTCATAATGCACCGAGGGATGAAACCCGTGTAAACCACCTTGGGCTGTACGCACGAGAAACTGTTTGACAAGAAATGTGAATGCATATTTGTAAATATAACCTGTCATTTGAAGTGTAGTGAGACGCCTCAGAGTGCCACGTGTCGAAAGAAGTTGAACTGTACTGCACTTAGAGTCATGTCAAATTTGAACTTTTAGAATATACTTTTACAAATTTTATGAATGGCGTATAGTTATTCTAGTTATTATGACTATCAGAACATAAGAAATAGGAGCAAGAGTCAGCCATTTGGCCCTTCGAGCCTGTTCCGCCATTCGATAAGATCATAGCTGATCTTCCAGCCAACTCCACCTTCCAGCACTATCCTCATATCCCTGAATTCCCTTAGTACCCAAACATCTGTCAACCTCTGTCTTGAATCCACAGCTCTCTGGAGTAGAGAATTCAAAAGGTTCACAACACTCTGGGTGAAGAAATCCATCATCCCAGTCCTAAATGGCTGACCCTTACTCTGAGACTCTGACCCCGTGTTCTATATAATCCACAGCCAGGGGAAACATTTTCTCAGCATCTAACCCTGTCAAACGCCTGAGGAATTTTACATGTTTCAGTTAGATCACCTCTCATTCTTCGAAACTCCAGGGAATATAGACCTAGTCTGCTCAATCTCTCCTCATAGGCCAATCCCCTCATCCCAGAAATCAGTCTAGTGAACCTTTGTTGTACTCACTCTACAGCAGGTATATCCTTGTTTAGGTAAGGAGACCAAAACTGCACATAGTACTCCAGGTGTGGTCTTACTATTGCCCTGTATAATTGCAGTAAGACTTTGTTACTCTTATACTCCAATCTTTTTGTAACAAAAGCTACCAGCGGCTCACCAAGACTCCTTCGACAGCACCTTCCAAACCCGCGACCTCTACCAACTAGAAGGACAAGGGCAGCAGATACATGGGAACACCACCACCTGCAAGTTCCCCTCCGAGCCACACACCATCCTGACTTGGAACTATATCGCCATTCCTTCACTGTTGCTGGGTCAAAATCCTAGAACTCCCTCCCTAACAGCATTGTGGGTGTATCTACCCCACATGGACTGCAGCGGTTCAAGAAGGCAGCTCACCACCACCTTCTCGAGGGCAATTAGGGATGGGCAATAAATGCTGGCCTGCCCAGCGACGCCCACATCCCATGAACGAATTTTTTAAAACGGCCTTCCTCATTGCTTTCTCATGTAACACTCTCATACATAATTTAAACATGGTTGCAACATGAATAAAAGCAAAATACTGCAGATGCTGGAAATCTGAAATAAAAACAAGAAATTCTGGAAGTGCTCAGCATGTCTGGCAGCATCTGTGGAGAGAGGAGCAGAAGGTCAGAGAGCTGTGGATTCAAGACAGAGGTCGATAGATGTTCCCAGAACTGTGACAGTAAAAAAAAAGGATAAAAATGGGGTTAGATACAGAGTAAAGCTCCCTCTACACTGTCCCCATCAAACACTCCCGGGACAGGTACAACACGGGGTTAGATACAGAGTAAAGCTCCCTCTACACTGTCCCCATCAAACACTCCCAGGACAGGTACAACACGGGGTTAGATACAGAGTAAAGCTCCCTCTACACTGTCACCATCAAATACTCCCAGGACAGGTACAACACGGGGTTAGATACAGAGTAAAGCTCCCTCTACACTGTCCCCATCAAACACTCCCAGGACAGGTACAGTACGGGGTTAGATACAGAGTAAAGCTCCCTCTACACTGTCCCCATCAAATACTCCCAGGACAGGTACAACACGGGGTTAGATACAGAGTAAAGCTCCCTCTACACTGTCCCCATCAAACACTCCCAGGACAGGTACAACATGGGGTTAGATACAGAGTAAAGCTCCCTCTACACTGTCACCATCAAACACTCCCAGGACAGGTACAACATGGGGTTAGATAGAGAGTAAAGCTCCCTCTACACTGTCCCATCAAATGTTCCCAAGACAGGTTAGAGATAGAGTAAACCCCACTAAGAGTTCCTAGGTCAGGTGCAACACAGGTCAGTTGCATTATAAAGTTTCCACAACTCCACCCTGTCTAGCAGTTCTGGCATTGCTACAGCAGCATTAGTTGCAGGCAAACAGGTCCCCTCATAATAGTCACTAATAAATCCCATGTCTTTACCAGAGAGTGGTGAGAATGTGGAACTCACTACCACATGAAGCGGTGAACAGCATCGATGCATTTGGGGGGAAGCTAGATAAGCACATGAGACAGAAAGGAATAGAAGGATATTTTGATGGAGTGAGATGAACGGGGGGTTGGAGGAGCTTGTGTGGAGCACAAATACAGCATGGACTGAATGGTAGGCTTCTGATCTGTTAATTCTATGCAATAATCCAAAAATGTCTTAAACCTAAAACAAATGAGCAGAAAGTATTTGCGACATCAGCCATATCTCTGGCCCCTTGGGTTAACATTGCTAGTTGGAGCCATATGTTTAATCTTATGTTGTTGACTTGTACTCAGCAGTAACTGGGGTCGGGACAGTCAAAAAATGCAGAAGTGAGATTAAGAATCAGCTCAAGTGCCAGAGAAAGTAATTTATTGAAATCTTTTTGGATAAACAAACACATTCAACTAAGTGACAACGTTGAACCCAAATGAAAGCTTATCACTCATAATAAGTTATACTTGGTGAGTATTTAGGTTAAGGTTTAGTTTCTATCAGAAATCTTGCAGCTGGAGCAGGAAGGACATATTCATGCCATAAGTTAAAGGAATGGGATTTGGCCATTCAGCCTCTCAAACGTGCTCGGCTACTCAATTAGGGCATGGCTGGATCTGCATCTTAACTCCATTTGCCTGCCTTTTCTCCATATTCCATTGATATGCTTAACTAGCAAAACTCTATTATTCTCAAAGCTTTAATTGGCAACCCCTCCCCCACTCCCCCCATCCCCAACATCCACAGCTATTTGGGGGAGCGAGTTTTACATTGGAAAATGAATAAATACTTGAATGGGACACATCTGCAGTGCTATGGGGAAAGAGTGGAATGGGGCGGTATGGGGGGGGGACGGCACGGTGGTGAGAGAATGGGGACTAATTGGACAGCTCTTTCAAAGAGATGGCACAGGAACGATGGGTCAAATGGCCTCCTTCTGTGCTATAAGATTCTATGATTCTTACTAGCATTTTTGTGAAGCAGTGCTTTCTGACTTCACTCCTAAATGGCCTTGCGGTGCTTTTTAAGTTAATGTCTTCTTGTTCTGGACTCTCCCACCAGAGGAAATAGTTTATCTCTAATCTATCTATGAAATCCCTTTATCATCTTAAACGCCTCGATTAAAATCAGCCCTCAACTTTTAAAACTCAGGAGAATAAGAGCCAAGTTTATGCAACCTGTCCTTGTAATTCAACTCTTTAAGCTCTGATTTAATTCTGGTGAATTTGCACTGTGCTCCATTCAAGGCCATTCTGAGCTGTGATACCTGGAGCTGAATGAAATGCTCCAGGTGGGTTATGACCAGGGCTCTGTACAATTACAGGATCAATTCCTCACTTTTGTATTCCAACCCCCTTGACATAAAGGTCAACATCCCATTAGCCTTATTAACTCTTTGTACCGGTCCTCATTGTCAACATCCTGAGGGTTACCATTGATCAGAAACTGAACTGGACCAGCCACATAAATACTGTGGCTACAAGAGCAGGTCAGAGGCTGGGAATTCTGCGGTGAGTAACTCACCTCTTGACTCCTCAAAGCCTCTCCACCATCTATAAGGCACAAGTCAGGAGTGTGATGAAATACTCTCCACTTGCCTGGATGGGTGCAGCTCCAACAACACTCAAGAAGCTCGACACCATCCAGGATAAAGCAGCCTGCTTGATTGACACCTCATCCACCATCCTCAACATTTACTCCCTCCAACACCGACACACAGTGGCAGCAGTGTGTACTATCTACAAGATGCACCGCAGCAACTCACCAAGGCTCCTTCGACAGCACCTTCCAAACCCGCGACCTCTACCACCTAGAAGGACAAGAGCAGCAGATGCATGGGAACACCACCACCTGCAAGTTCCCTTCCAAGTCACACACCATCCTGACTTGGAACTATATCGCCATTCCTTCACTGTTGCTTGGTCAAAATCCTGGAACTCCCTCCCTAATAGCACTGTGGGTGTACCTACACCACATGGACTGCAGCAGTTCAAGAAGGCAGCTCACCACCACCTTCTCAAGGGCAATTAGGGATGGGCAATAAATGCTGGCATAGCCAGTGACACCCACATTCCATGAGCAAATAAAAAAATATTTGCCAGAAATATAGGCCAATGGAATGGTAAACTATGTATCTGCAAATTTCAAGAGCTGATTTGTTCCACAGTGTAAATTATTCCTTCTGCTTAAGTAATGTGATTCGCCTCTAGGACCATTCAGTTCAAACTATTGGCTTCCAAATGTGGAGAGACTAGGAACAGCAGAGGAGTGAAAGGGATTTGCATGTCCAGTTTCACAAAAAGCTTTTTTTTTTATTTGTTCGGGGGAATGTGAGCCTTGCTGGCTAGGCCAGCATTTATTGCCCATCCCTAATTGCCCTTGCAGGTGGTGGTGTTCCCGTGCATCTGCTACGCTTGTCCTTCTAGGTGGTAGAAATCGCGGGTTTGAAAGATGCTGCCTAAGGAGCCTTGGTGCGTTACTGCAGCGCATCTTGTAGATGGCATACAATGCTGACATGGGGCAGGATTTCGAGAAGGAGACGGGGCTTCCGGTATGGGCCAAAAAGGCAGGGGGAGCCCTGCTCGGCCTTGTTGTGCCACCCGGGGCGATCCTCAGTGTTTTGAAGCCTAAGTGCCTGGCATCGGGACCTGCGTCCCTTTTAAAACGGGGCTCCCACCTCCAAAAGCTGCGAGCCAATCACAGGGTCAGCAACTCAGCAGCATCACTGGGAGCAGTGGCCACTGCCGGTACTGCAGAAGCCTCGGACTCAGGTTCAGTGCTGGAAACCCAGACCTCAGGTAAGTGAGAGGGGAGGCAGGGTAGGCGTGAAGTCCAAGGGGAGGAGCAGCCATGGAGATGTAGGTTTTTCCAGTGGGTGTCCTCCGTGGGCCACAGAATGCCCACAAAGGAGGGGCCACCTTCAAGCCTGCAGGGAGGGCACCTCATTTTACAAGGCACCCTCCCAACGTGGGAGAGGCACCCCGCGTTAATAGGCATTGAAGGGCCTCAATTGGCGTCGGCGGGAAGGCTGTCTATCCTGCCCCTGGCAAAATCGCTTGACGACGGGCACTCCGCCCCCTCCGCCCATGATGACCCTATGGGCCCCACCTCCAACCCTGCCTCATGGGAGCCCATAAAATCCTGCCCATGGTAGGCCAGCGGCGGAGGGAGTGAATGTGCAAAGTGGTGGATGGAGTGCCAATCAAGTAGGCTGCTTTATCCTGGATGGTCTTGAGTGTTGCAGGAACTGCACTCATCCAGGCAGGTGGAGAGTACTCCATCACTGGGTGAGAAACTAACTGAGTGCTCACATTCCCCAGTTTATTTCGGTTTTTCTTACCCAGTGCTTCTGCTCTCTAAAGCACTGCCACAGCACACTTTCACAGGCGATAGCAGCCCTGAGGTATCATAGAATATCAGAGCATCATAGAATAATGCAGCACAGATGGAGGCCATTCGGCCCAGAGAGCCTGTGCTGGCTCTTTGAAAGGACTATCGAATTAGTTCCACTCCCCTCTACGCTTTCTCCATAGCTCTGCAAATTTTCCTTTGTCAAATCTATTTCCAATTTCGCTTTCAGGCAGTGCATTCTAACACACCGCATAAAATATTTTTTTTATGATTCATTCACGGTGCGTGGGCATCTTTATTGCCCATCCCTGCTGTTATACTTTGCTTGATATCATCTCTCATGTTTCAACGCTCAAATCCGTATAATAATATGGAGATGTATTATTTACGCTATTGAGGGTAAAATGACAGTAATGCTGCACACAGATAGCAACAAAACCCTCAAATAACAATAATATGAATGACACATTAATCTGTATTTGAGGATGTTGGTTGAGGAAGATATGTTGATAAAATGATAACTTCCTGCTCTTTAAATTGTACATTGAAACTATTAACATCCATTTAAATAGACGTATTTGTCTTTAATATCTCTAATATCTCATTTTAAGGAATGTATCTCTAACAATGCAGCACTCTACAGCACATTGGTAGCCTAGTTTTCATGTTCATTAGTTTTTGAGCTAGAGTTGAACTGACAACCTACCCTCAACAGGTTGCACTCTTGCCTCTGAGTCCAAAAGTCAAAGGTTCAAGTCCCACTCCAGAGACCTGAGCACAAATTCCAGGCTGACGCTCCCCAGTGCAATGTCGAGGGAGAGCTGCACTGTAGGAGATGCCACCTTTTGGAGGAATCAATGAATGGTTACAGCAAAGAAAGAGGCCATTTGGCCCTTCACATCTGTGCTGGCTTTCTGCACGAGTAACTCAGTTAGTCCCACTCCCCCACCCTTTCCGCATCGCCCTGCAAATTTTCCCTTCAGGTGCTGATTCAATTCCTTTTGAAAGCCATGATTTAATCTGCCTCCACCATACTCTCAGGCCAGATCCTAACCACTCGCTGCGTAAAAACGATTTTTCATGTTGCTATTGGTTCTTTTGTCATTCACTTTAAATCCGTATCCTCTGGCTCTCAGCCCTTCTGCCAGCAGGAACAGTTTCTCTCTATCTACTCTGTCCTGTCTTTGTCTAGCTGGCGAAAGGTGGAAATGGCAACACACGTGGACTACCACAATGACCAGTAGCTCCGGCGGCTTGGCTTGGGGCACCAACGCCACCGCTGACAACAACAACTCGCAGCGTCACTTGGCAGCTTCACATGCAGCACTTGTTGTAAAATATTTACTGGCTTTCCTGAGAAATCATGTTTTATCTTGTGCTGTCAAGAGTACAGCATCTGGCAACATGCGACCTAAAACATATCGGGAATGTTAAGCGACCTTAATCTCTCGGTGCTCCCGCTTCTCCCCCTGCCTACCCCCACAAGCTATCCTCAACTGCCTTTTGCAGATATCCTAAACCTTCCTTATCCTTTATATAAGTTCCTTATAACCTCTGTACTGATCCACTGTAGTCCATGCTTTGTATCAGTTTCTGCTTCTCACTTTCTCAAGGGCAATCAGGGATGGGCAACGAAAGCTGGCCTTGTCAGCAGTGCTCACCTCCCAAGAACAAATTAACGGATTCCCATTCCCAGTGGAAAGCTTCATCCAGCTGAAGCGCACATTAGGGATTCAGGAATGGATTTCCCAGCCAAATGGAATGGATAATATTGGGGGATGTGTCGCCCAAATTCCAGGCATTAACTCCCAGTGGTTGAGGTCCTGCTCCGGGAACGTGACTCTGTGAAATTGCCCCACACGTTTACTCATCTTGTAACATAGCCGTAGATCTATGCAGTTTCAATTCTGTTGTTGGGCAGATAACGAGGCCATTCAGCCCCTTGACCCTGATCCGTTCATTCAAGTAGATCACGGCGGATCTGCACAACTCCCATTTTCTCACCTTTTGCTCCGTATCCCTGGACAACCTGTACCCAACAAAAATCTATCCATCTCAGACTTGTATGATCCAATTGTTCCGGTATCCAAAACTATTTTGGGAGATTGAATTCCAAATTTTCGCTCCCCTTTGATTGAAAAAGTGCTTCCTCATTTCACTCCTGAATGACTGAACTCTAATTTTAAAATGGTATCCCCTAGTTCTTGATTCCTCTAGCAGAGGAATTACTTCCTCCGTGTCTGTCCTGTTAAAAGGTATTAAGGGATATGGGGCAAAGGTGGGTATATGGAGTTAGGTCACAGATCAGCTATGATCTCACTGAATGACAAAACAGGCTTAAGGGGGCTAAATAGCCTACTCCGATCATATCAACTTGTTTTAACATCTTAAACACATCAATCAGATTAATTGTCTATACTCAAGGGAATACAAGACATGTTTATGCAACCTTTTTTTGTAATTTAGCCTTTTAAGCCCCTGTATTATTCTGAATGTTCCATTTTGGAGTCAAATTTCCCAGTTGATATTGTCGTAGGCTCTCCTGGTGGAACTGCTCTCAAAGTCTTGCTGATTTTTTTGGTCTTCGCTTTGATAACAAGTAAAGCCTGAAAACAGAGTGATCAACCGATCGGAAATACTAACCAGCTTTCGGATGACTCTCCAGCTCTGGTGGATTGCGAAACACCAAATCCAAACACTGGCCCTGTGCTAGGTCCCATGTTCACATGGTGAGTGAGGACACAATTATTGACTGCCTCGGGGAATTTATTTGTATTTTCACCCCTCCCTTAAAGTTGAACCTGATTTTTTTTCCACTCAACCTGTGGAACTTAATTAGCAAAAAAGGAAGAAAGACTTGCATTTATGTAGCACCTTTCAAATCTCCGGACATCCCAAAGTGCTTTACCACCAATATAGTACTTTTGTAGAATAGTCACTGTTGTAATGTAGGAAATGGAGCAGCCAATTTGCACACAGCAAGCTCCCACAAACAGCAATGTGATAATGACCAGATCATCTATTTTTCTGATGTTGGTTGAGGGATAAATATTGGCCCCAGGAAACTGGGGAGAACTCCCCTTGCTCTTCTTGAAAGTAGTGCCATGCGATTTCTTTTACGTCCACATAAGAGGGCAGTCAGGGCCTTGGTTTAACGTCTCATCCAGCAGTGCTGCACTCCTTCTGTATTGCATTGGAGTATCGATACTGACCCCTTGCCTACAACCACCCCACCCCCAATCTCCTGCAATTAATTGTCCCGCACATCTGTCCCCGTGGTGTCCCACCCCAGGGCCCTGCCATTAGGGATGGTTATCTTCCAGAACATGTCTTCCCGAGACCTGTTCTCCCCATGTATGTTATGAAGCCAACTAGGTCCCAAAGCTCAGCATTCCTTTGTTCCAGCATCACAATTCTTCAACATTTGTATGCACTCCTCCTAGATAGTTAACGTTCCCTGAACATCCCATTTTCAACTGCACACATTCCCAAAGCCGACTCCTGATCCTGCCGTGCGAATACTCCAAACTGCTGTGCTACAATAGTACAGCACAGGAGATCATTCAGCCCATCCAGTCTATGCTAGCTCTTTCGAACAGCAATCTGGTTAGTCCCACTTCCCTGCCTTCTCACCGTATCCCTGCAGTTTTTTCTCCTTCAAGTATTTATCTAATTCCCTTTTGAAAGTGCCTATTGAATCTGTGTCCACCGCCCTATCAGGTAGTGCACTCAAAGCCTAACCACTCTTACTTGGCATTCAAACTAATTCTCATTTACCTGTTTGAATTTGTAGCTATCAGACACACTCAGTGCCAAACTCCAGTCCTGGTTGAACTCTCTCTCTCTCTCTCTCTCTCTCTCTCTCTCGCTCTCACTGTTGCCTCTCGTTCCTCTTGGCTTCTCACCACCCCGCTGCTCTCACTCAGAAACTCTGCTTAAATCCAGCCCAACAGCCCAGGCAACACAACCAGTTCATTCAAATACACATACGATTTACAAACAACCAATCAAACCACACCCATTCACCCATGCCTTTCACCCCCTTAATTAACAGTTTACTTGTTCGCCATACCAGTATACTCAATCCTTGCAAAATAATGTTCACCCAAAAATAACGCAGCCACCAATTAAAGAGCGACCATTACTTAAGGCAGCTAAATGCTCAATAGGTAGAATTTTGTATTCATTGCTCAGTCTACTTAAAACCAGACTCCCTCTGATCCACTGGGTACTTGAGCCCAGGCTGACTGATTGAATCATTGAGTCATTTACAGCACAAAAGGTGGTCACTTGGCCCATCACGTCCATGGTGGATTTCTGCAGAGCAATCCAGTTAGTCCCACTCCCCCCGCTCGATCCCCATAGCTCTGCAGGTTTGTTTTCCTTCAAGTACTCACCCAATTTCCTTTTGAAATCATTCATTGTCTTCGCTTCCACCATCCTCGTGGGCAGTGAGTTCCAGGTTATTACCACTCGCTGCATAAAAAAGTCCTTCCTCACATTTCCCCCTGCATCTCTTGCCCAAAACCTTCAATCTGTGTCCTCTAGTCCTTCTACCATCAGTTACTGGGAACAGTTTTTCCTTGTCTAACTTATCTAAGCCTGTCTTAATCTTGAAAACTTCTATTAAATCGCCCATCGATCTCCTTTGTTCTGAGAACAAATCCAGCTTTTTCAATCTAACCTCGTAACTAAAATCCTCCATCCTTGGAACCATTCTGGTAAATCTCTGCACCCTCTCAAGGACCCTCACATCCCTCCTAAAGTGTGGTGACCAGAACTGGACACAATACTCCAGTTGGGACCAAACGAGAGCTTTATAAAGGTTCAGCATAACTTCCCTGCTTTTGTACTCAATGCCTTTATTTATGAAGCCCAAGATCCCATATGCTAACTATTATCTCAATATGTCCTGCCACCTTCAAAGATCGATGCAAATGCACCCCCAGGTCCCTCTGTTCCTGCACACTCTTTAGAACTGCACTATTAAGTCTCTATTACCTCACCCTATTCCTTCTGCCAAAATGAATCACCTCACACTTGTCTGCATTAAATTCCATCTGCCACTTGTCTGCCCATTCTGCTAGCCTATCTATGTTCTGTTGCAGTCCAGGTTTGGTACCATTGGCAAAATTTGAAATACTACTCTGTATTTCAAGATCCAAATCATTTATATATTGCAAAAAAAAAGCAGTGGTCCTCATACTGTACCTTGGGGAACACCATTGGCTACCATCCTCCAGTCTGAAAAACAACCATTTACCACAACTCGCTGTTTTCTGTCCTTAAGCCATTTTTTAAAACTCCAATTGGACACTGATCCTCCTAATCTATGAGCCCCAACTTTGTTAACCAGCCTTTTATGTGGTTCTTCATCAAACACTTCCTTAAAATACATATAGACAACATCCACCGCATTCCCTTCATTAACCTTCTCTGTTACTTCATCAAAAAATTCAATTAGATTAGTCAAGCATGATCTGCTTTTTACATATAATGCAGATGAAGATTTACTCTGCATGAAATCTCAAAGCTTCCTGACCCTGGAGCTTTCGATGGGACAGAGTAGAGAAAGATTTACCTCCATGGCCAACACTACGCTATATCTGACAGGCGAGCACTTGGGAGTGTCAGCTATGGCTCAGTGGATAGGAGACCAGCATTGGAGTCATAAAGTGTAGCAGTGTGTACCATCTACAAGAAGCATCGAGCAACTCGTAAGGCTCCTTCCAGACCCACAATTTCTACCACCTAGAAGGTCAAGGGCAGCAGGTGCATGGGAGCACCACCACCTGCAAATTCCCCTCCAAGCCACACACCATCCTGACTTGGAACTATATCGCCATTCCTTCACTGTCGCTGGGTCAAAATCCTGGAACTCCCTTCCTAACAGCACTGTGGGTGTATCTACCCCACATGGACTGCAGCGGTTCAGGAAGGCAGCTCACCACCATCTTCTGAAGGGCAATTAGGGATGGGCAATAAATGCTGGCCTGGCCAGTGATGTCCACATCCCATGAAGAATGAATAAAAAATCTTATGTATTTAAATCCCATTCCATGAGTATTAAGATCTAATACAATTTAGTTCATGTTGTACTGGATGTGGAGGTGTTTGATAAGATACAGTGGAAATGTTAGAATTAGAATTAGAATTAGAATATTACAGTGCAGTACAGGCCCTTCGGCCCTCGATGTTGCGCCGACCTGTGAAACCATCTGACCTACACTATTCCATTTTCATCCATATGTCTATCCAATGACCACTTAAGTGCCCTTAAAGTTGGCGAGTCTACTACTGCTGCAGGCAGGGCGTTCCACGCCCCTACTACTCTCTGAGTAAAGAAACTACCTCTGACATCTGTCCTATATCTATCACCCCTCAACTTAAAGCCATCACCATCACCATCCGAGGAAAAAGACTCTCACTATCCACCCTATCTAACCCTCTGATTATCTTATATGTCTCTATTAAGTCACCTCTCCAACGAAAACAACCTCAAATCCCTCAGCCTTTCCTCGTAAGACCTTCCCTCCATACCAGGCAACATCCTAGTAAATCTCCTCTGCACCCTTTCCAAAGCTTCCACATCCTTCCTATAATGCGGTGACCAGAACTGCACGCAATACTCCAGGTGCAGTCTCACCAGAGTTTTGTACAGCTGCAGCATGACCTCGTGGCTCCGAAACTCGATCCCCCTACTAATAAAAGCTAACACACCATATGCCTTCTTAACAGCCCTATTAACCTGGGTAGCAACCTTCAGGGATTTATGTACCTGGACACCAAGATCTCTCTGCTCATCTACACTACCAAGAATCTTCCCATTAGCCCAGTACTCTGCATTCCTGTTACTCCTTCCAAAGTGAATCACCTCACACTTTTCCACATTAAACTCCATTTGCCATCTCTCAGCCCAGCTCTGCAGCCTATCTATGTCCCTCTGTACCCTACAACATCCTTCGGCACTATCCACAACTCCACCGACCTTAGTGTCATCTGCAAATTTACTAACCCACCCTTCTACACCCTCTTCCAGGTCATTTATAAAAATGACAAACAGCAGTGGCCCCAAAACAGATCCTTGCGGTACATTCCTGTCCTAGTAACTAAACTCCAGGATGAACATTTGCCATCAACCACCACCCTCTGTCTTCTTTCAGCTAGCCAATTTCTGATCCAAAGCTCTAAATCACCTTCAACCCCATACTTCCGTATTTTCTGCAATAGCCTACCGTGGGGAACCTTATCAAACGCCTTACTGAAATCCATATACACCACATCCACTGCTTTACCCTCATCCACCTGTTTGGTCACCTTCTCGAAAAACTCAATAAGGTTTGTGAGGCACGACCTACCCTTCACAAAACCGTGCTGACTATCGCTAATGAACTTATTCTTTTCAAGATGATTATAAATCCTGTCTCTTATAACCTTTTCCAACATTTTACCCACAACCGAAGTAAGGCTCACAGGTCTATAATTACCAGGGCCGTCTCTACTCCCCTTCTTGAACAAGGGGACAACATTTGCTATCCTCCAGTCTTCCGGCACTATTCCTGTCGACAATGACGACATAAAGATCAAGGACAAAGGCTCTGCAATCTCTTCCCTAGCTTCCCAGAGAATCCTAGGATAAATCCCATCTGGCCCAGGGGACTTATCTATTTTCACACTTTCCAAAATTGCTAACACCTCCTCCTTGTGAACCTCAATCCCATCTAGCCTAGTAGTCTGAATCTCAGTATTCTCGACAACATTTTCTTTCTCTACTGTAAATACTGACGCAAAATATTCATTTAACGCTTCCCCTATCTCCTCCGATTCCACACACAACTTCCCACTACTATCCTTGATTGGCCCTAATCTAACTCTGGTCATTCTTTTATTCCTGATATACCTATAGAAAGCCTTAGGGTTTTCCCTGATCCTATCCGCCAATGACTTCTCGTGTCCTCTCCTTGCTCTTCTTAGCTCTCCCTTTAGATCCTTCCTGGCTAGCTTGTAACTCTCAAGCGCCCTAACTGAGCCTTCACGTCTCATCCTAACATAAGCCGCCTTCTTCCTCTTGACAAGCGCTTCAACTTCTTTAGTAAACCACGGCTCCCTCGCTCGACAACTTCCTCCCTGCCTGACAGGTACATACTTATCAAGGACACGCAGTAGCTGCTCCTTGAATAAGCTCCACATTTCGATTGTGCCCATCCCCTGCAGTTTCCTTCCCCATCCTACGCATCCTAAATCTTGCCTAATCGCATCATAATTTCCTTTCCCCCAGCTATAATTCTTGCCCTGCTGTATATACCTGTCCCTGCCCATCGCGAAGGTAAACCTAACCGAGTTGTGATCACCATCACCAAAGTGCTCACCTACATCTAAATCTAACACCTGGCCGGGTTCATTACCTAGTACCAAATCCAATGTGGCATCGCCCCTGGTTGGCCTGTCTACATACTGTGTCAGAAAACCCTCCTGCACACACTGGACAAAAACTGACCCATCTAAAGTACTCTAACTATAGTATTTCCAGTCAATATTTGGAAAGTTAAAGTCCCCCATAACAACTACCCTGTTACTCTCGCCCCTGTCAAGAATCATCTTCGCTATCCTTTCCTCTACATCTCTGGAACTATTCGGAGGTCTATAAAAGACTCCCAACAGGGCGACCTCACCTCTCCTGTTTCTAACCTCGGCCCATACTACCTCAGTAGACGAGTCCTCAAATGTCCTTTCTGTCGCTGTAATACTCTCCTTGATTAACAATGCCACACCCCCCCCCCTCTTTTACCATCTTCTCTGTTCTTACTGAAACATCTAAATCCCGGAACCTGCAACATCCATTCCTGCCCCTGCTCTACCCATGTCTCCGAAATGGCCACTACATCGAGATCCCAGGTACCAACCCATGCTGCAAGCTCACCCACCTTAGTCCGGATGCTCCTGGCATTGAAGTAGACACACTTTAAACCAGGTTCTTGCTTGCTCGTGCCCTCTTGCGTCCTCGTAACCTTATCCCTGACCTCACTACTCTCAACATCCTGTACACTGGCACTACAATTTAGGTTCCCATTCCCCTGCTGAATTAGTTTAAACCCCCCCGAAGAGCACTAGCAAATCTCCCCCCCCCCAGGATATTGGTACCCCTCTGGTTCAGGTGAAGACCATCCTGTTTGTAGAGGTCCCATGGAAATAATCCCAAGGAGCTGCTCTGATACACAGCACAGCCCAGATAATGCCCTATAGAAAACCTGACCACCTAAACAAATTGCTGCCTCAGTGCAGATCATGGATATTTATACCATCTGAGAGATGATCATATCCAGCATCACCTATCTGTAATACCACATCGATACTATTATGTAGTGCTTGGCACATGAGCATTCCAGAAGCTATCACAGGCTCTACACCAGTGATGTGGGAAGGATATAGAGTTAAGAATTTGATGTTTTGTTGACTCATGCAGATCACATTCAGGTCTCAACTAAACACATGTTTTTCAACTCAATACATGGACTTTTACCTGATCCCAACTGCAAAGGCTGCCTTGTTTCAGCATGTACTGAAGAACAGAGAACACCACTTCGGGCACTCAATTGGAATGCCCTGGTTTTTTGTTGAGACAGTGTTTTTCACTGCGCAAATCATTAACAACGTGGCATCAGTATTGCTGACCCTCAAGAATAAACCGGCCTATCAGCACTTTCTATTTTTGGTCCATACTATTACTGAATGACAGAGTAGGCTTATTGAGCATCTTGAGAATTCTTCATCAATAGTTTAGTTCCACAAATCCTGTAGTATCTTCAGGATGAGTACAAGGTTGATTTCTGCTGCTCAGAGTTCCAGATAGAGCTGCCAAGATGGAATGTAACGTGGATAAACATTTCAATGGCACACCATCCAGATACTATTCCTTCGCATCGGAATGCAGCTTTCTCTCCAAACAATCTTTACCAACCTGGACCCCAATGCAATGGTCATAACCTCAGAACTCTTTTTTTTATTCATTCATGGGATGTGGGTGTCACTGGCAGGGCCAGCATTTATTGCCCATCCCTAATTGCCCTCGAGAAGGTGGTGGTGAGCTGCCTTCTTGAACCACTCCAGTCCATTTGGGGTAGGTACACCCACAGTGCTGTTAGGAAGGGAGTTCCAGGATTTTGACCCAGCGACAGTGGAGGAACGGCAATCTAGTTCCAAGTCAGGATGGTGTGTGACTTGGAGGGGAACTTGCAGGTGGTGGTGTTCCCATGCATTTGCTGCCCTTGTCCTTCTAGTTGGTAGAGGTCGCAGGTTTGGAAAGTGCTGTCTAAAGGAGCCTTGGTGCATTGCTGCAGTGCATCTTGTAGATGGTACACACTGCTGCCACTGTGCGTCAGTGGTGGAGGGAGTGAATGTTTGTAGATGGGGTGCAATCAAGCGGACTGCTTTGTCCTGGATGGTGTCGAGCTTCTTGAGTGCTGTTGGAGCTGCACCCATCCAGGCAAGTGGAGAGTATTCCATCACACTCCTGACTTTTGCCTTGTAGATGGTGGACAGGCTTTGGGGAGTCAGGAGGTGAGTTACTCACCACAGGATTCCTAGCCTCTTACCTGCTCTTGTAGCCACAGTATTTATATGGCTACTCCAGTTCAGTTTCTGGTCAATGGTAACCCCTAGGATGTTGATAGTGGGGGATTCAGCGACAATAATGCCATTGAATGTCGTTGCTTATCACATTATGAGATAGAATTTCCATCAGAACATATCAAGTTAGGCTTCACATGGGATATTTAAGTAACTCAAATCGTGGTGCGTAGAAATATTCTAAATTCAATATGTATAATTCTCTGGTAAACAACATTCAATTCATACCTAAGGTTCATGATGTCAGCCTTGAATTTCATCTTTTCCAACCCTTCCTATTTGTTACAATATAATTATACAATTCTTGTAAAGGGAACATTTCATTAAACCAAAGCTGTAACAGTTTCAATGTTATTTCTGCTGAGCGCCAGCGGAGGAAATTTTAACAAGGAACAAGTTTCATCCAATGGAAAATTCCTGAGGTTGCACTATTTATATTTTGCAAAATATTTTTTTTCTAACTAAAGATGTGTACACAAAGCACTCCAGCTAGCTAAGCCACTAATCATTACATATAACATTACATTGAGTCAGCAGCAGAGAAAGAGGCCATTCAGTCCAACTTCTCAATGCCGGTGTTAATGATCCACATGGACCTCCTCCCGTCCTGCTCCATCTATCCTGTTCCTTTCTCCCTGATTTGGTTGTCCAACTTTCCAAAATGCAGCTATGGCATTCGCTGCGACCAGCCCCTGTGGCAGTGCAAGTTTTTTTCAAGTTCAGCTCCTCACCATATTTTTCTACACTTAGAGAAATTAATGGCGGTAGATGTCAAAATCTTGGAGTGTGTGTAGAGAAGTTTTAGCAGAACAGTAGCAGGGTTGAGACTATCAGTTACCTGCAGGGACTGGAGAAGGTGGGATTGCTCTCCTACGAGCAGACAGGTTCAGAGGAGATTTGATAGAGATGTTCAAAATTCTGATGGATTTTAATAGACTAGAGAAGGAGCAACTATTTCCATTTGTAGGAGGGTCAGTAACTAAAGAATACCGATTCACTATATTTGGCAAAAAAAAATCATGGAGAGAGATGGAGAATTTTTTTTTTTACACAGTGAGTTGTTGTGATCTGGAACGCGCTGCCTGAAAGGGCGGTGGAAGCAGATTCAATAGTAACTTTCAAAAGGGAATTGGATAAATACTTGTAAAGAAAAAAGAATTGCTGGGTTATGAGTAAATGAAAAAAAATAATTTTGGGGGAAAAGATGAACAGAAATTTGCTCCAACTAAATATTGGGAAGACTGAAGAAATTGTCTTTGATCCTCACCAACTCCTTTCCCTAGCCACTAACTCCATCTGCCACCAACTCCATCCGCTACTGACTCCCTCCTTTCCCCAACCCAGGCCACTGTCTGAGGCTGACCCAGTCCGTTCTCAACCCTGGTGTCATATTTGACCCTGAGTTAAGCTTCCAGGTCACGTATCCACACTGTCACCAACAGCACCTACATCCACCACAACAACATTTTGAGTGCCTGGAACTTGCTGCCGGGGGAGGTGGTGGAAGCAGTTACAATAGCAACGTTTAAGAGGCATCTTGACAAATACATGAATAGGATGGGAATAGAGGGATACGGTCCCCGGAAGTGCAGAAGGTTTTAGTTTAGACAGGCATCAGGATCGGCGCAGGTTTGGAGGGCCGAATGGCCTGTTCCTGCGCTGTACTGTTCTTTGTTATTTGTTCTTTGTCTCTGCCCTGACTCAGCTCATCTGGTGCAGAAACCCTCATCCATGCCTTTGCTACTGCTAGACTTGACTATTCCAATACACTCCTGGCAGGACTCCCATCTTACAACCTACATCGACTTCATTTCATCCAAAACTCTGCTGCCCATGTCCTAACTCACCATCCAGTTCACCCATCGCCCCTGTGCTCCTGGTCCAATAACACCTAGATTTTAAAATGTTCATCTTTGTTTTCAAATCCCTCCATGGCCCTGGCCCCTCTCTATCTCTGTAATCTCCTCCATCCCCACAATCCACTGAGATTTCTGCACTCCCCTAATTCTGGCCTCTTGCCCATCCCTGATTTTAATCACTCCATCACTGGACGCCATGCTTTCAGCTGCCTGGGCCCTTAGCTCTGGAATTCCCTCCCTAAAGCTCTCCGCTCACTCTCTCCCCTCCTTTAAGGCATTCCTTAAAACCTGCCTTTTTGACCAAGCTTTTGACTCCATCAAATCTCCTCTTAACTTTCACTGCTCTAAGGAGAACAATCCCAGCATCTCCAGTCTTCCGACATAACTGAAGTTCCTCATACCTGGTAACATTCTGCTAAATCTCCTCTACACCCATGTTATGATCTTGTCATGTACTGCCATTAATTTTTGAAAGTGTAGAAAGACATGGTGAGGAGCTGATCTTGAAAAGAAGGTTTCGTTATCGCTTGGAGTCGTTGAGGGGAATAGTATAGGTGCATTGAAGGGGAAGCTCATCTCTTTATGTGGCTTGGTGTCAAATTTTGTTTGATAATGCTGCTGTGAAGCGCCTTGGGACATTTTACTATGTTAAGGGCGCTGTGTAAATGCAAACTGTGTGATTCACTCAGATAACTAATGCGGAAGGCCATTCAGGTCAGGTTTCTTTTAGGATTCAAACAACTATAGCCACTAATTTCCTCTTTAATGACTCCAGAATGTTTACATCCAACAACTGGAAGGAATGAGGAACTCAAATCTAGAGTGGAAGGGAAATAAATATGGATTTGTTTAGCAGAAAGGCTAAAAGTCATGTCGACCTCTCCTGGTGTGGTCTTGCTGAGAATGCAGAAGCAGATAACTGTAAATAAAGGCTTTGTGTGAAAGTGGCCGCATCAGAATCAGCAGCAGATCCCACATGTTAGACAACATCACGGCTGCGTCGAGACAGCGATCTTAGATCAGCTCCACGTGAGTGGACTGGGGAAACCAGCTGCCTAAGGAAGAGGCAAAAAGGGCTTTGAGGAATTAGTCTAAGGGAGGGGTCTGCAACCTGCGGCACCACAGCCACATGCGGCTGTTTAATGTATCATTTGCGCATCCCAAACTTTTCCAGTTGGATTGCATAAAGGTGAAAAAAATTCAGTCAAAGAAAGTAAGAGCCGAGCTTTTATTGTGGGGTTAAAAAGCTAATCGTTATGCTGCACTTTACGGTTTCAAATGATTATTTTAATGAAAAACATCATTGTGCTCTAAAGAAACCTGTTTGAGTGGTTATCACTACATCATGGTAATAGATAATGCCTTTGGTTCAAGGAACAGGCTTTATGGCTGCAATCATTATTGTTTCTAATGTAGCTGAGATAGTAAATTATTGTGAATGTGCTATTTATTAGAAGCTTTTTTATCACGAGAATCAATGGCCAAAAAAAATTGTCTTAATTCTATGCATCTTAAGTTATAGTTTATTTTAAAAATGACTTTACTGACAAAATTATAGCTTAAAAAATTCAAAAAATGTGATAATTCAGAGTTAGGTCTATTTTAATTTCGAACTTTTTTCTATTCATACATTAGTTCAATACATGTATTTTATTTATTATATATGCAAGTTATGCATTGCCAAGTATTTGGTTTAGAAATGTCAAATTTTTGTCTTGCAGCTTCCAATAGTTTTTATTTTAGGCAATTTTTAAAAAAAGGCTCTTCAGGTAAAAAGGTTGCTGATCCCTGGCCTAAGGCCCAGGGTTTTGTGAGAAAGCAGAGGAAGAAAGTTGCCTGTTGCCTGGAGAAGATGTACAACCCAGGTTTAGAGATCTTGAAGAAGAGACTTCAGGGACATCAAGGAACACTGGTGAAGGAAGATTCTCCTTCTGCTATGAGGACTCATTGCCCTTCACGTCCTCTTGCCTTTCCTACTTGGTTGTATTTGTCTCTGCACTCCTCCAATTCTGGCCTCTTACGTGTCTCCAATTTCCATTGCTCCAACATTGGCATGACCATCTCTAAACCATTTTTCTTCTTCTCTGTATCTTCCTGTTGGCACTTGGGAACATTGGGAGGCCATTCAGCCCCTCAGGTCTATTCCACCATTCAAGAGGATCGCAGCTGACCTGCACCATAATTCTATTTTCCCTTTTTTCCATAACCCTTGATACCCTTTACCTCCTTAGCTTCTCTTGAACCTCTGTGCCAATGGTAAATTCCTTATTCCGTGTCTCCAACAGTATTACTGGGACCGGGTTTCCCAGCGGGAATCCCCCTATCTGGGATGCTTAGAAGAAATCTAGGAGATGCCAGGCAGTTCGGCGGGGTGTTCGGTTCCCACCTACCAGTAGCCACACTTCCAAAGCTGGAGATAGAGTTGAACATGACTTACTCTGGAAGAAGAAAAATGCAGGTTCCCAAAATAATCTGAGACAGCAGAAGCATTGAAAGGATTGCATGCAGAGCTAGTTGTGGTTCAGTGGGTAGCACTCTCACCTCCGTTCAAGCCCCACTTTAGACTTGGGCAACTACTCTAAACTGGCACTCCCAATGCTTTCACTGAGGGAATGCTGCATTGTTGGCAATGCTGTCTTTCAGATGACACATTAAACCCAAGGCTCTGTCTGCCCTTTCAGATCTCATGATAACTATTTTGAAGAAGAGTAGGGGAGTTCTCCCTGTAGCCTGAGCCAATATTTATCCCTCAACCAACATCACCGAAAAATATGAACGGTCATTTATCTCATTGCTGTTTATGGGATCTTCATGCACACAAATTGGTTGCTGAATTTTCATACATTACATCAGTGATTACTCTTCGGGAATGGGGCCATGAAGTTAACATCATCAGAACTGGTATAAAACTTTGTAAAATTACTAGGCTGCAAAATAGAGGATTTGAAGGAGCTTTAAAATAACAGGCCATGAGTCCAAAAACGGCCTTAAAAGTGCCAGAAATCAGTAGCAACATGATATTAAGTTGGTTATAAATACAAGCCTGCAAAAGAGGGATACAGTAAACATCAATTTATTTTTCCCCAAATAGTTTACCCTCATACTCAGCATTTAAACATAAGGAACACAGGAACATTGGAACAGATGCAGGCCATTCAGGCTCTTGAACCTATTCTGTCATTCAATAAGATCATGGCTGATCTGTGATCTAACTCAATATACCCTTTGCTCCATATCCCTTAATACCTTTGGTTAACAAAATTCCATCAATCTCAGATCTAAAATTAACAATTGATTGAGCATCAGCTGCCATATATGGAAGAGAGTTCCAAACTTCTACCACCCTTTGTGTGTAGAAATGCTTACTAATTTCACCCCTGAAAGGCCAGGCTCTAATTTTTAGTTTATGTTCCCTAATTCTAGACGCCCAAAGCAGCAGAAATAGTTTCTCTCTATCGACTTCATCAGGTTCATAGGCTGATTCCTGAGATGAAGGGGTTGACTTATCAAGAATGGCTAAACAGGTTAGGTCTTTATTCATTGGAGTTTAGAAGAATGAGAGGTGATTGAAACATATAAGATTTTAAGGGGGCTCGATAGGGTAGATGTTGAGAATATGTTTCCACTGGCGGGGGATTCTCAAACTAGGGGACATAGTTACAGAATAAGGGGACACACATTTAAAACTGAGATGCGAAGGAATTTCTTCTCTCAGAGGGTGGTGAATCTCTGGAATTCTCCACCTCAGAGAGTTGTGGAGGTTAGGTCACGAAATGTATTTAAAGAGGTAGATTTTTGAAATCTCGGGGAGTCGAGGGGTATGTGGAGCAGGCCCGAAAGAGGAGTTGAGGCCTGGGACAGATCAGCCATGATCTTATTGAATGAAGGAGCAGGCTTGAGGGACTGAATGGTCTACTCCTGCTCCTATTTCTTATGTTTCTTATGTTCTTATGTTCCCCTTAATATCTTGAAAATTTTGATCGAATGCCCCTTATCCTTCTAATTTCCAGAGGCCTACAATCCTCCAAGATCTCTGCGCTCCTTCAAACCTGGCCTCTTTTGCATCTCCGATTTTAATTGCTTCACCATTGCCAGCTGTGCTTTCAGCTCCTCTAAGCTCTGGAATTCCCTCCCAAAACCTCTTTACCTGAATATACAATGGATGGTAGGACCCGAGGGAGTACAGAGGCTCAGAGTGACCTTGGGGTGCTTGTCCATAGATCACTGAAGGCAGCAGCACAGGTAGATAAGGTGGTTAGGTATGCATATGGGATACTTGCCTTTACTAGCCAAGGCATAGAATATAAGAGCAGGGAGGTTATGATGGAGCTGTATAAAACGTTAGTTAGGCCACAGTTGGAGTACTGTGTACAGTTCTGGGCATCACACTATAGGAAGGATGTGATTGCAATGGAGAGAGTGCAAAGGAGATTCACCAGGATGTTGCCTGGGCTGGAGCATTTCAGCTATGAAGACAGACTGGATAGGCTGGGGTTGTTTTCCTTGGAGCGGAGAAGGCTGAGGGGGGGACCTGATTGAGGTATACAAAATTATGAGGGGCATTGATAGGATAGATAGGAAGAAACTTTTTCCCTTAGTGGAGAGGTCAATAACTAGGGGGCATAGATTTAAGGTAAGGGGCAGAAAGTTGAGAGGGGAGTTGAGGAGAAATTATTTTCACCCAGAGGGTGGTTGGACTCTGGAACACACTGCCTGAAGAGGCAGGAACACTCACGTTCAAGAAGTATTTAGATGAACACTTGAAACGCCATAGCATACAAGGCTATGGGCCATGTGCAGGGAAATGGGATTGGTTAGGACAGGTGCTTGATGGTCGGCGCAGGCGCATTTGGCCGAAGGGCCTGTTTCTGTGCTGTAAAACTCAATGACTCAATGACCTCTTTACCTCTCTCTCCTCTTATAAGGTGCTCCTTAAACACCACAGCTTTGACCAAACATTTGGTCACCTGAACTAATATCACCTTATGCGGGGTCAAATTTTGATTACGCTCCTGTGATGTGCTTTGGGTCATTGCATTACATTAAAGAAGTTATATAAATGCAAGTTGTTGTAACATCGCGGCTCCCTCAGTCTCCTTTATAGCTCAGTCAGTTCACAAACCCTGAGCTCAACGGTATTTTATATAATTGTTGGCTTTTATTTCACATTTGAGGCATCCTTCAAATCTCAGATGGGATTTGACGAATCTCAGCATGGAGAATTGCTATTGGGTGAGGTTACAGGAGCCTCAAGAACTGACTGAGCCAATACACTGGGGAACATTGGAGAGAAAATGAAAGGAGACAACATTCTATTAAATAAACTATGAATAATTACATTTTGACTCAATGTCATTGTTATTTGCAAATGACTGCAACGGATTGGAGTCAACTGTGACTCAGTCAGTGTGTAGCGTTCCTGTCTCTGAGCTAGAAGGTTCTGGGCTCAAGAGGGACCTAGAAACTTGAACACAAAAATCTAGGCTGACACTTCCTGGGCAGTACATTTATAGGGGGATAGACTAATCAAATGCTTACTCTAACAAATGGGAGGTCAAACAAGGCAAAGGAATACCACAATAGACGAGAGGATACTGAGAAGTGTAGAGGAAGTGAGGGACCTTGGAGTGAATGTCCACGGATCTCTGAAGGTAGCAGGACAGGTTGATGAAGGTGGTTAAGAAGGCATATGGAATCCTTTCCTTTATGAGCTGATGTATAGAATATAAGAGCAGGGAGGTTATGCTGGAACTGTATAAAACGCTAGTTAGGCCACAACTTGAACACTGTGTGCAGTTCTGGTCACCTCATTACAGAAAGGATGGAATTGCACTAGAGAGGGTACAGAGGAGATTTACGAGGATGTTGCCAGGACTGGCAAATGGCAGCTATGAGGAAAGATCGGATAGGCTGGGGTTGTTTTCCTTGGAACAGAGGAGGCTGAGGGGAGATTTGATTGAGATGTACAAAATCATGAGGGGCCTGGAGAGAGTGGAGGTGAAGGGGCTATTTACATTAGCAGAGAGGTCAGTGAACAGGGGGCATAGATTTAAAGTGATTGGTAGAAGGATTAGAAGGGAAATGAGGAAAAATGTTTTCAGCCAAAGGGTGGTGAGTGCCTGCAAGGGTAGTAGAGGCAGAAACTCTCAACTCATTCAAAAGGTGCCTGGATATGCACCTGAAGTCTGTAACATCCAGGGATACAGATCAAGTGTTGGGAAATGGGATTAGGATGGGTGGTTCGTTTTTCAGCTGGCACAGACACGATGGGCGGAGCGACCTTAAATTTTTCTACATTTTCTAAATATTCTAAATATCTGAAAAGGAGATTGTTGATGGATGTGGGGAGAGGGCGGGGAAGTGGCAGTACGTGAATTTCTCCTTAGGAGAGCCAGCACGGACACGATGGATCAAATGGCCTTCTTCTGTGCTGCAATGATTCTATGATTACTAAGGGAGTGCTACACTGTTGAAGATGCTGTATTTTGGAAGAGATGTTCAACTGAGGCCCTCTCATGTGAAAGTAAAAGATCCCACAGACACTATATCAAAGGAAAGCAGGGAGTTGTCCTCGGACAATATTTATCCCTCAACCAATATCACTAATACACAGATTATCCGGTCATTATCGTGCTGCTGTTTGTGGGATCTTTCTGTTCACAAATTGACAGCTGTATTTCCTACATTACCACAGTGACTACATTTAAAAAGTACTTCATTGGCTGTTAAGTACTTTGGGGCATCCTGAGTTGGTGAAATTACATTGCTTGTAATTTCTGGGTCACGAATCCTTGTGATCGTTTGTCTCCTAGATATCCCACTTGTGCCCTATGTTGTGTGATGTTCTTATGAAACAATTGTCCTGCCTGTTCATGCCAGAAACATGCTCTGACACGTCGCTGCTTATTTGGCAAGAGAGACTGTTTGATTCAAAGTATTTTAATGGTGGCCATATTGTCTACATTAGTCTAAGTGCTATCAGGAGTGTCTTTAACCCCTCAGAGCATGAATCTGATACTTTAATGAAACATGGTTAGAAATGTCTTAGCTTGTAAAACTTCTACTGTTCAATTCCACAGCCAACTCTGACACTGGGAGAGTTTATTTTTATTTCTCTAAACTTGTACTGAGACAAAGGTGTATATTTTAGCCTGCGCGTCTGGGCAAACACAGACACTAATGGATTAGCTGTCCGTTATACAAGCTGCCCGATCTCTGTTCACTTCAGTGAATGGCCAGGGGTGGGATTGTGGTTGGGGGGGTGGGGCTGTGATCAGCTGTGTTGAGGTCCAGAATTGGTTTTGGCACCTTTGATCTAAGGAAGGGAAACATCAGCCACGGTTTCTGCTCTTGCTCTCAGCTGCCATGGGTATCACTCTTGCCTCTGAGTCGGAAGGTTGCACAGGTAGTCCAGGCTGACCATGCCAGTAGCATTACTGAGGGAGCCCTGCAATATCGGAGGTGCTGTCTCTCAGATGAGACATTAAATCAAGGCCCCATCCGCCCTCTCAGGTGGACATAAAAAAGATTCCATGGCCACTATTTTGAGGAAGAGTAGGGGAGTTCTCCCCAGTGTCTTGGCCAATATTCATCCCTCAGCAAACATCACTAAAGCAGATTACCTGGTCATCATCACATTGCTTGTTTGTGGGATCTTGCTGTGTGCAAATTGACTGCTGCATTTCCTACATTACAACAATGACTTACACTTCATAGGCTGCGAAGCTCTTTTAGACAACCAGAGGTTGTGAAAGGTGCTATATAAATGCAAGTCCTTCTTTCTTTCTTCAATGGACCGGTGACCTTCTCATGCAAATACACCTTCGGAGTGTAGGTTTATTGTAACTGAGCCTGACCCTGCCCTCTGATACCTCAACATGGCTCACTAAACAGGCAGTGGGAACCAACTGGGACTTTGTTATTCCCCCTACCTCAGGCTCATTTTAAAATCTATTTGGGGCCTGGTAACTTAGCCCAGGCTGCGGGTCATAGCTGAAACCCTTTTCATCTGTACAGCTCCAGCATTTCAGAAAGAAAGAACTTGCAAGAGGAAGAATAACAACTTTAATGACCTCAGGATATCTTAAAGCAAACTGCAACCATTGAAGTACTTTTGAAATGTAGTCACTGTTGTAATGTAGGAAATGCAGCAGGCGATTTGCGCACAGCAAGATCCCACACAGAGCAAAGTGATAATGAGCAGATAAACAGTGACGTTGGTTGAGACCAGGACACTGGCCCCTGCTCCTCTTCGAAATAGCGCCATGGGATCTTTTATATTCATCTGGGAGGGCAGATGGGCTTAACGTCACATCTGAACAACGGCATCTCCGACAGTGCAGCACTCCCACAGTACTGCAACAGGCGTGTCAGCCTGGCTTATGTGCTCAGGTCTCTGAAATAGGGGCTTGAACCCACAAAGTGTTGGCTTGGAAACGGGAGTGCTATTTTCTAAGCCCACAGCTGGCAGGCTATTTTTAACTTTTGAGGTGGATCCTGGGGTATTTCCTTAAGAATTCTGCAGGGGCAAATTACTGCAATTGTGTCTGTCGTGGGAGATCTGACACAGCCGCAGAGGTCAAGAGAAGGGACTCATAACTTGCTTGGTGTTCTGATCTGATAGAATGATGCAATTAGCAAAATAATTACTCGTATCAATGGTACACAATGTGCTCCAGTAATTTTAAATAGTAACATCATAGAGCACAAAAGGAAGCCATTCAGCCCATTTGCCTGTGCTGGCCCTTTGAAAGAGCTATAGAATTAATCCCACCCCCCCCCCCACCCACCCCCCACCTTGCTTTTTCCCCACAGCCCTGCAAATATTTCCACTTCAAATATTTATCCAATTCCCTTTTGAAAGTTACTACTGAATCTGCTTCCACCGCCCTTTCAGGCAGTGCGTTCCCGATCACAACTGTGTAAAAAAAATTCTCATCACCTTCTAGATCATTTGACAATGATTTTAAATCTGTCCTGTCTGGTTACCCACCCTCCCACCAATGACAACAGTTTTTCCTTATTACTCTATGAAAACCCTTTATAATTTTGAACACTTCCATCAAATCTCCTCTTAACCTTCTCCGTTCTAAAGAGAACAATCCTAAGTTCTCCGGTTTCTCTGTGTAACTGAAGTCCCTCATCCCATTCCAGTAAATCTTCTCTGCACCCTCTCCAAGTGCTTGGCCTCCCTCCTAATATGTAGTTCCAAGAACTGGACACAATACCCCAGCTGAGGCCAAACCAGCTAATTGTAGCTAATTGTAAATGTTTAGCATGACTACCATACTTTTCTTGGTAGCAATGGAAATATTACACACAACTCTCCTCACACAATGGATGGGAGGAAACTCAAACAATCCCTTGATTACAGTTGTCTGACAGTCAAAGGTTCGAGAAAGTGCAAAGTGAAGCCACAGTGACACCACGCCTCCTTGCTTTGGGTGGAATATAACGTAGAAGCATCAGCGTTAGACAAATCCCCTGCTGCATGAATTTCAATCTCGAGACATTTAGCAAAGGCGTAACAAACAACAACAAAAACTTGCATTTATATAGTGCCTTCGACATAGTGAAACGTCTCAAGGTGCTTCACAGGAATGATTATCAAAAAATATTTGACAGTGCGTCATATAAGCAGCAGATATTAGGAAAGGTGATCAAAAGCTTGGACAAAGAGATACGTTTTAAGGAGCATCTTAAATGTGGAGGAAGAGATAGGGAGCTGAAAAGGTTTAAGGGAGGGAATTCCAGGGCTTAGAGTCTCAGCAACTGAAGGCACAGCCAACAGTGGTGGAAAATCAAGGGTGTGCAAGAGGTCAGAATTGGAGGAGCACAGAGATCTTAGAAGATTATAGAGCTGGAGCAGGTTAAAGAAATAGGGAGGGCTGAAGCCATGGAGTGTTTAAAAATAAGGATGAGAATCTGAAAAAAACATGAACGTAGATTAAGGCCACTTGTTCCACGTAGGCTGCAGGGATCATCCTAGTGAAATTGATGAATTCCACTTCCCTTTTCTCCTTCTTGCTTCTTTCTCTCCTTTTCTTTCTTTCACTTCCATTTTAATTGTTCATTTTTCTCTTCACCCCCCTCCATTTCAATGAGAATTTTGACAATGGCTATGGAAGTGAGAGCCTATCTCAGAATGTTGGGCTAGCTCATCCATCATAGCAAGGTCTTGCATTCTCTCCGTCTTTTTTTTAATCTGGTATTGGGTTGTGTGTGTCACTGGCAAGGCCAGCATTTATTGCCCATCCATAATTGCTCTTGAGCAGGCGGTGGTGAGCTGCCTTCTTGAACCGCTGTAGTTCACGTGGGGTAGGTACACCCACAGTGCTGTTAGGAAGGGAGTTCCAGGGTTTTGACCCAGCGACAGTGAAGGAACGGCGATATAGTTCCAAATAAGGATGGTGTGTGACTTGGAGGGGGACTTGCAGGTGATGGTGTTCCCATGCATCTGCTGCCCTTGTCTTTCTAGTTGGTAGAGGTTACAGGCTCAGAAGGTGCTGTCAAAGGAGCCTCAGTGTGTTGCTGCAGTGCATCTTGTAGATGGTACACACTGCTGCCACTGTGCGTCGGTGGTGGAGGGAGTGAATGTTTGTAGATGGGGTGCTAATCAAGCGGGTTGCTTTGTCCTAGATGGTGTCGAGCTTCTTGAGTGTTGTTGGAGCTGCACCCATCCAGGCAAATGGAGAGTATTCCATCACACTCCCGACTTGTGCCTTGTAGATGGTGGACAGGCTTTGGGAGATCAGGAGGTGAGTTACTCGCCGCAGGATTCCTAGCCTCTGACCTGCTCTTGTAGCCACGGTATTTATATGGCTACTCCAGTTCAGATTCTAATCAATGGTAACCCCCAGCATGCTGACAGTGGAGGATTCAGCGATGGTAATGCCATTGAATGTCAAGGGGAGATGGTTAGATTCTCTCTTGTTGGAGATGGCCATTGCCAGGCACGAATATTTGGAATTATATGTAGGTCAGACTGGTTAAGGACGGCAGATTTCCTCCCCTGAATAGTGAACCAGATGGGTTTTTAACAGAAATCTGGTAGTTTCTTGATCATTATTAATGAGACTAACATTTTGTTGTAGATTTATTAATTGTTTAAATTTAAATTCCTCCAGCTGCCGTGGTGGGATGTGAACTCATGTCTACGGAGCATTAGTCCGGGCTTCTGCGTTACTAGTTCAGCAACATAACCATGATGCTACCGTTCCCCAGGGAAAGGGAACACGGGAGTCTGGCAGAAATGAACGACAACAATCGGCGGCACAGTGGTGCAGTGGTTAGCACCGCAGCCTCACAGCTCCAGAGACCCGGGTTCGATTCTGGGTACTGCCTGTGCGGAGTTTGCAAGTTCTCCCTGTGACCGCGTGGGTTTTCGCTGGGTGCTCCGGTTTCCTCCCACTGCCAAAGACTTGCAGGTTGATAGGTAAATTGGCCATTGTAAATTGCCCCTAGTGTAGGTAGGTGGTAGGGAATATGGGATTACTGTAGGGTTAGTATAAACGGGTGGTTCTTGGTCGGCACAGACTCGGTGGGCCGAAGGGCCTGTTTCAGTGCTGTATCTCTAAATAAAATAAAAAAATAAAATTCCATATGTCACGTTTTCCCAATTTGGGGATTGCAAACTCTCACATAAGGTTCTGATTGAATCTGGCAGAGTCTGACAGGCACAAACCCTCCCTCCCTGAGATTAGATGATTGGCCATGAAGACAAGAGAGAGAGAAAAAGAAACTGGTGCATTAAAAAAATAGTGGGAGGTAGGTTTTGAGGACAGGAAACCGGCAGTAGCGGATCAACTGCTCCTTATACACACCGCCAGATTTTCATTTCCATTAACGGACTGAAAGTTTAGGAAAATGGGGAGAGGTGTTTTATGCGCAGGTCGTCTACTGCTCCTTTACCAACTTTGGCGAAGGTGTAAATTACCCCAAAAATGTTTGACGAAACGATCTGAGCCATGGCATATTCATGTCAACACCTCAATGTTTTCTTGCTCCCCTGAAAATATCTGGGTGACCCCTACCCAAAAAATGCAACATTTTCTCTCCCGTGTTCCTTACTCCAACAGTCCTGATCCGTTCATTCATCATGTATAAGCCTCAACTGAAATGCCAACCATAGAAATAAAGACCTGCATTTATATAGCACCTTTCATAACCTCAGGACTTCCCAAAGTGCTTTACAACCAATGCAGTACTTTTCGAAGTGTAGTCACTGCTGCAATGTAGTAAACACAGCAGCCAATTTGCGCACAGCAAGCTCCCACAAACAGCAATGTGATAATGCCTGATCTGCTGAATATTTCTGGTATTTTCCGTGTTATTTCAGATTTCCAGCATCTGCGGTGCTTCGTTTTTACGATCTGATAATAACAAGATCATCTGTTTTATTGATGTTGATAGAGGGTTAAACATTAGCCAGGACATCAGGGAGAATTCCCCTGCTCGTCTGTGAAACACTAACCCTGGGCGCTTTTACGTCCAATTGAGAAGGTAGTCAGGGCCTCCCTTTAACACCTAACCAAAAGACCGTACCTCTGACAGTGCACCATTCCCTCAGTACTGCACTGGGAGTGCCAGCCTGAATTACATGTTCACGTCTCTGGAGTGGGACTTTGAATCCAGAGCCCTCTGCCTTAGAGGTGAGAGTGCACAAGCCTATAGTTTCAATAGAGGGTTTTCATTGTTGCTATGAATGCTGGGACAGCTCACCCTCCATAGTAATCCTGTGCTTTCTCTCACTCTTCAGAAAAAGGGAATATGACAGAAATGAACAGCCCATTCCATGCATCATTATTGCCTAGTTCCATGATTGCAATCTCCACTGAGCCACAACTGACAGCTTATAGGTCACCAGACTAAATCCTGATCTTGTCCTTAAACAACACATGCAGACACTTCAGGAGCAAGCAACCCAGCTGATTTGTGTTGCATCCGACCCATCGATGCTAAATTCGACTGTAGATCAGCTCAGTCAGCACAGAAGCTGAGGACTGTTCCTGATCAACAGGGTGTAGTTCCACACTGCAACAATGCATTTACCAGTCACGCGTGAGAGGATTTCATCAGGCAGTGTAAATGCAACAACAAACTTGTGTTGTATCAAAAAATAGAACAGTGCTTTCACAAAACCTAACATCCTTCCTTCCTTGGTGAAGGTTGTCTTCTAATCTTAGTAATTTTCAGCATCACTGGTAAGGCTGGAATTTGTTGCCCTTCCCAAGGTGCCCTTGAGAATAAAACTGCAATAAAACTAAGTAAGTTGCTCAGAGGACTTCAAAGAGCAGTTAAGAGTTGGTGTGGGACTGGAATCAATTATAAAAAGAAAGAGTTGCATTTACATAGCGTCTTTCACAAACGTCCCAAAACACTTCACAACCAGAGAAGCACCTTTGAAATCTAGTCACTGCTGTAATGTAGGAAACACAGCAACCAATTTGCACACAGCAAGCTCCAAAATCTGTAAAAAAATGCATTACAAAATAGTTCAAAACAGCACCAAGTTGACATTCCAAAAAGTGCAAAGGAAATCAGTTTTCTTCGATACAGGAGTGAGTTGTCTCACAACCTTTCCATTCCATTTTACCTGCCTTGTACATTTTACAGCAAAATCATATTTGGTGTATACAGCCCGAGGGGTATCCCATGGGTCCAGCCCCTCAGTTCACTTTGGTGGGAGGACCTTACACAGTGGTCTTTCCCCATTTGAGCCTTTGCTGCTGCTGCCCTAAGCTTTAGTGCGTCCCTCAGCACGTAGTCCTGGACCTTGGAATGTGCCAGTCTGCAACACTCGGTCGTGGACAACTCTTTGCGCTGGAAGACCAGCAAGTTTCAGGCAGACCAAAGAGCGTCTTTCACCGTATTGATGGTCCTCCAGCAGCAGTTGATGTTTGTCTCGGTGTGCGTCCCTGGGAACAGCCCGTACAGCACTGAGTCCTGTGTATCAGAGCTGCTTGGGATGAATCTCGACAAAAAAACCACAAGACAGATCAGCCCAGCCCCAGGTAGGGACAGCTGGTTTCCTTCCCCGATGAGACATTAGTGATCCAGTTGTGTTTTAATCTAACAGTTTCTTGGTCATGTTTACTGATGCCAGGTTATTTCCAGATTGCTTTTCAACAGAATTTGAATTCTCAAACTGCTGTGGTGGGATTTGAACTCAGGATATTGTGAACAATACTTTTTCCCTTGGCTGCTGTTTGATGTCAGGATTTTGCAGTTAAAACGGGATGATTTGGAGTGTTGATTTAAACAACCTACACATTACATTTCATAGCTTCCCAGATGCATCAATGGTAGAAATTTTGTTTCAAATGTTGGCTCACTGTATTACACAGTCCTGTAATTCTGGGAACTGTGGCTTAGTGTCTTTGATATTGAATGGTGATATCATTGAAACATATAAAATTCTTAAGGTACTTGACACGGTAGATGCTGAGAGGCTGTTTCCCCTGGCTGGAGATTCTAGAACTAAGGGGCACAGTCTCAGGATAAGGAGTCAGCCATTTAGGATTGAGATGAGGTGAAATTTCTTCACTCACAGGGTTATGGATTCTCAGTTGAGAATTATTCGCACCACACAAGTGCCAGGCAATGACTGTCTCAATCAAAAGAGAATCTAACCATCTCCCTTTGACATTCAACAGCATTACCATCTCTAAATACACCACCATCAACATCCTGGGGTCACCATTGACCAAAAACTGAACTGGAGTAGCCATATAAATACCATGGCTACAAGAGCAGGTAGGAGACTAGGAATTCTGAGGTGATTAACTCACCTCCTGACTCCTCAATGCCCGTCCACCATCTACAAGGCACAAGTCAGGCGTCTGATGGAATATTCTCCACTTGCCTGGATGGGTGTAGCTCCAACAACACTCAAGAAGCTCGACACCATCCAAGACAAAGCAACTTCTTGATTTGTACCCCATCCACAAACATTCACTCCCTCCACCACCATTACACAGTGGCAGCAGTGTGTACCATCTACAAGATGCACTGCAGCAATGCACAAAGGCTACTTAGACAGCACCTTCCAAACCTGCAACCTCTACCACCTAGAAGGACAAGGGCAGCAAATGCATGGGAACACCACTACCTGCAAGTTCTCCTCCAAGCAACACACCATCCTGACTTGGAACTATATCGCCGTTCCATCACTGTCGCTGGGTCAAAATCCTGGAATTCCCTTCCTAACAGCACAGTGGGTGTTTCTACACCACAACGAATGCAGGTGACTATAGCCCACAGATGAGTTCTATTTCACAATAAATATTAAATGAGGCACTTAATATCTTCTCCAGCATTTAGAAAAGTTTTCTAAGGGACCTTTTAGACCTATCCTCGGTCTCCTTTGACTTGTTGGTATATTTATATACTTTTCCTTCACTCACTGTTCGCCGTTTCCCCCCATTGTTTACGTCGTCCTGCCTCCCACATCTGACCTCCCCACAAGTGCTGCCTGACCCATTGAGTCTCTCCAGCCCTCTCTGTTCTTGTAAGGAACAAGGACTGCTTTCCTGTCATAAGGCAGGACCCATCTGTTGGAACTGAACCCTTATGTCAGCTGTGAATCAGTTGGTTGCACACTCAGCTCTGGGTCAGAAGGTTGTGAATTCAAGCCCCAGTGCAGAGGCATAGAATGGTAACAGTACAGGAGCAGACCATTCAGCCTGTCATGTCCATGCTAGCTCTCTGTAAAAGCTAGTCCCCTTCCCTTTAGCCCTGCATTTCTTCTTTCTCTACAGGTAATTATCCAATTCCCTTTTGAAAGCCACAATTGAATCTGCCTCCACCAAAGTCTCCAGCAGTGCATTCCAGATGCTAAGCACTCACTGCATAAAAAATGTTTTCCTCCTCTTGCCATTGGTTATTTTGCCAAATACCTTAAATTGGTGTCCTCTGGTCCTCGACCCTTCTGCCAATGGGAACAGTTTCTCTCTATCTACTCTGTCCAGACCCGTCATGATTTTGGATACCTCTTTCAAATCTCCTCTCAACCTTCTCTTCTCCAAGACCAACCCTAGCTTTACCAATCAATCCTCATTACTGAAGTCTCTCATCCTTGGAATCATTCTCTTAAATCTTTTCTGCACTGTCTCCAATGCCTTCACATCCTTTCTAAGATGTGGTGCCCAGAACTGGGCACAATATTCCAGATGAGAACAAACCAGTGTTTTATAAAGGCTCACCATAACTTGCTTGCTTTTATATTTTGTCTCAAAGTACCCGACCCGAACCCAACTAGACCTGACCAGCATTCGGACTCAGGTCGGGTCAGGCTGGACGTTGCTGCCTTTCCTACAACAGTGACTGCTGTTCATTGGCTGTAAAGCGCTTTGGGAGGTCCCGAGGTCACTAAATAAATGCAAGTCTCTCTTTACAAATGAATGAGCAAATTGTCCTCTTTCCCCATTTGTATCTGATGCCAATTTTGAACGACCTTTCCTGTTTTGGGGGGGTCACAGTTGGGGATCTGAAATAATCTCCAAGACCTGAAAAAGTTACTTTTCAGGCAACAGAGCTGTCAACTGTTCCTCAAAGAATGTTTTAAAAAGAAGTCTGAGCTATCCAAAGTTGTTTGAAAACAGGTTTGGCAGCTAATTCACTGTGGCACTTCCTGCATGTTCTATACTGGTAGTATGTGTTAATTTATCTTTCAATCCAGAAGCCCTTTCCTCCCAGACTTATTTATTTAAAAACAAAGCACAGCAAGCCGTCTCCAGTAATACACCCGGTCAAAATACAGAAGCGGGTACTTTACAGAGACTGGATTATTTTAATGTTAATTTTGTCAGTGAGAAGAGTGTCAATCAAAGTGATCCCAGTGTAGAATTTAACAGCTCCAGTTCAAACCCAGGATTTAAACACTGCTTCACTCCGCAAAGATCAAGGTCTAAATTCATAAAGCAAACCGGAAGAATGCGATGTTAAAAACTAGGATTATAATTCAGATCTGTGTTCTGTCTCCTTTTCGAGGACTTTAGAAAGTTCTCCTGGTTTTAGAAATAAGGAGCACAACTGAGGTTATAACTTTCAAAAGATTTTACTCACGGCTCCCCTTCGACTTTCCCTTCTGAAGGCTTGCTTAGTTGGGTTTGAACTTGGCACGTTAAAGGAGCTCAGGGTTTTGTGTAAAGCTCCTGGAGGAGGGTCGGGGTGTGTTTAAACAAACTCGTCCATTCAGAGAACGAGAGACAGGGAAAAAAAATGAAACACACACACACTGGGCTTCTGACTGTGAAAGTTTTATTTTGCTGATATCAATCAGTCAAACATGAATTCATCCAGCTATGTAGATAGAAGTTTGGCATTGGGAGCTGGTAAATTACACAGCCATTCAGCCCATCGTGCCTGTGCTGGCTTTTCGATATGGAGCTATCTAATTCATCCCACTCTTGTCCCTCCAAGGGTCAGCACCGGGTTTGGGGCTAGTGATCAGGACTGGGATCAAAGATCAGGGTCAGGGGTCAGGGGCAGCATTGGAACCAGGGGTCAGGGTCAGGAATGGGGGCAGGATAGGGGGGGGGGGGGGTGGTTAAGGACAGGACCGGTAGATAGTGGCTGGGAGTCGGGGCAGGGATTGGGGGTTATGGTCAAGATCGGGGGTTAGAGCCAGGGGTCAGGGTCAACATCGGAGCCAGGGGGATTTGGTTGGGAATGGGGATCAGGACAGGGCCATAGGTCAGGTTCGGTAGTGGGGGCAAAGGGATGGGGCAAGAGGAGGCTGTAGTGTGCCTAATCGATAAATGAGATGCTGTTCCTCGAACTTGCGTTGATGCTCACTGGAACACTGCAGCAATCCCAGGACAGAGATGTCAGCATGAGAGCAGGGCGGCGGGGTGGGGGGGGGGGTGTTGAAATGGCAAGCGAAAGGAAGCTCGGGGTCATGCTTATGGACTGAACGCGCAAAGTGGTCACCCAGTCTGCGTTTGGTCTCCCCAGTGTAGAGGAGACCACATTGTGAGCAGCGAATACAGTATACTACATTGAAAGAAGTACAAGTAAATCACTCCTTCACCTGAAAGGAGTGTTTGGGGCCTGGGATAGTGAGGAGAGAGGAGGTAAATGGGCAGGTATTACACCTCCTGCGATTGCAGGGTAAGGTGTCGGGGGAAGGGGACGAGGTGGTGGGGGTAATAGCAGAGTGGACCAGGGTGTCGCGGAGGGAAGGATCCCTTCGGAATGCTGACAGGGGAAGGGAGGGGAGGATGTGTTTGGTAGTAGCATCACGCTAGACGTGGCAGAAATGGTGGAGGATGATCCTTTGGATCTGGAGGCTGGTGGGGTGGAAAGTGAGGACAAGGGGAACCCTGTCGAAGTTGTGAGAGGGAGTGGAAGGGGTGAGGGTAGAGGTGTGGGAAATGGGCCGGACATGATTGGGGGCCCTGTCAACCACAGTGGGGGGGAATCCAAGGTTGAGGAAAAAGGAAGATATATCAGAAGCGTTGTTGTGGAAGGTAGGATGATCAGAGCAGATGCGTCGGAGACAGAGAAACTGGGAGAATGGAATGGAGTCCTTACAGGAGGCAGGGTGTGAAGAAGTGTAGTCGAGGTAGCTGTGAGAGTCGGTGGGCTTATAATAGTGGACAGCCTATCCCCAGAGATGGTGACAGAGAAGTCAAGGAAGGGAAGGGAAGTGTCGGAGATGGACCATGTAAAGGTGAGAGAAGGGTGGAAATTGGAAGCAAAGTTGATAAAGTTTTCCAGTTCGGGGCGGGAGCAGTAAACGGCACCGACACAGTCATCAATGTACCGGAAAAAGAGTTGGGAGAGGGGGACTGAGTACGACTGGAGCAAGGAATGTTCGGCATATCCCACAAAAAGACCGGCATAACTAGGACCCATACGAGTACCCATAGCAACACCTTTTACTTGGAGGAAGTGAGTGGAGTTGAAGGAGAAGTTGTTCAATGTGAGAACAAGTTCAGCCAGGCGGAGGAGTGTGGTGGTGGATGGGGACTGATTGGGCCTCTGTTCAAGGAAGAACCGGAGAGCCCTCAAACTGTCTCCCACCTCTATCTCCAATGGAACGTAGGAACAGGAGGATGCCATTTAGCCCCTCAAGCCTGTTTGCTATTCAATGCACTTCAACTCCATTTCTTCACCTTTGCTCCATATCCCTTGATATTCTTACCTCATAAAACCAACCAATACCAGTCATGAAGATCTCAATTGACCCCAGAAACCGCAGCCTTTTGAGGGAGGGAGGGAGAAAGTTCCAATACTTTTTGTGTGAAACAGCCCTTCCTGATTTCAGTCGTCAATGGCCTGGCCCTAATTTTAAGATTGTGTTCCCTTGTTCATGATCCCGTCACCAGAGGAAATGATTCTTCCCTATACTATCAAATTTCTTTATCATTTTAAACCATCTCAATTAAATCACCTCTCAACCTTCTAAACGCAACATCAACAACTTTAATGTAATAAAACATTCCAAGACGTGTCACAGAAACATTATAAAACGTTGGACACCGAGCCACGTAAGGAGATATTAGGGCAGATGACTAAAAGCTTGGACAAAGAGGTAGGTTTTAAGGAGCGTGTGAAAGGAGGAAAGCAAGGTAGAGAGGCGGAGAGATTTAGGGTGTGAATTGCAGAGTATAGGGCCTAGGCAACTGAAGGCACGGCTACCAATGGATCGGGGATGCTCAAGAGAATTAGATGAGCGCAGATATCTCGGAAGGTTGTGGGTCTAGCGAATATAAGCCACGTTTATGCAACATGCCTTCAAAACTTAGCCCTTTAAGGCCCAGTATCATTCAAATAATTTCCGCTGTTATGTTCCAAGGCCCAATAATCTTTCCTGAGATGTGATGCCCCAATTTGTTGTTCTTCAAGTCTCACTGATGCCCAAAGGTTATATCCAACATCCTACTGACCCAGATGGATATCTCTTGTATTCACTAATGTAAGAAATAGGAGCTGGAGTCAGCCAAGCCTGCTTCGCCATTCAATATGATCATGGCTAATCTTCTACCTCACACTTTCCCACCCTATCCCCATATCCCTTGATTCCCTTGGCTTCCAAGAATCTATCAATCTCAGCCTTGAATATACTCAATGACTGAGCATCCACAGCCCTCTGGGTCTCATGCATCTTCTCTAATGCTTTGATATCCATTTTTGCACTCTCTATAATATGTTAACCTGCACACGGGTTACTTTTAAACTCCTCTACTCCGGACTGTGCGAATAGTTTAAAAGATAACATAAGGCACTTGACTAAACCGCATGCCTAGGTTTACAAACTTTTAAGTACTAAGAATGTATTGTTTTCCAAGTATTGACCTTGAGATGTAACTTATGGCAGCTATCCTTGAATCTATATTGACCTAGAACATTCTACTGGAAACTCCCTCCATCCCAGAACAGTACTCGCTGGGGAACAGAGTGAAAGTAACTACAATTCACTTACACAGCATTGCCAAGTGCTGAAAACAAGCTGAGATAGGTAGGCACAGTTGCCAGCCCTGGTTGGACAGATTCCAGGAGGTTTCATCACATGACCTCTCTCCAGCAACTGACCGCCCCCGTTCTCCTGCCATTGGTCACATAACATGTCCATCCTTGCACCCCTCTGCCTTCCCATGCTATTTGGAAAGCAACTAAAATTTTTGTTACCCAATTGGATGAATCTTGACTGTCAGTCAAATAGGCTTTATTCCCACCTCCAATAGTTTTATAACCAGTAAACAAACTTGTTTAATGATAGTAAAAATAACCTCTATTTATTTTAGGGACCCGATGATTTTTCTCCTGAGTTGTTCACAGCAGTGAGATTCACTTTTCATTCCTGGAGACCTTAGGGTGAAATCCTGGAGGCCTGGCAAACCCTAGCGTAATCTGGAAAGAAATGGATGAGTGTTTTTTATACTGTTGAAACTCAAGTGAAGGTTCTAGGCTTGCGACATCAGCAAAGTTGTAAGTGATGCTGGGAAGGAACAGGTGACATTGGACCTATGGTTCCCAAAGCTCTCCACCACTGGGGGTTTTCCTCACCTCATGTCTGAGTCTGTTGCAGACTCAATAATAGAAAGTAATTAGTCAATAACTGCATTATCATTGTATCATTGTGACTTCTTCTGTCGTTCCCTTGCCCTAGCCCAGAACTGGCATTGTTTCTTTAGTTTCTCTCTAGTCTCCCCTCATGCCCTCTCTGAGCTTATCTTGCCCATGAGACCCACCTCCTGCTCCTTCATCCCTATTCACACTAAACTGCTGATCGCCCAACTTCCCTTCCTGGTCCCCATGTTAGCCGATATTATTAACGCTTCTCTCTCTTCAGGTACTGTCCCTCTCTCCATTAAATCTGCTGTTATCACCCCCTCTCCAACCTCCCTTTCCTCTCCAAAGACCTTGAAAATCCTGTTGGCTCCCAAACCCTTTCCCACCTTTCCTGGAACTCCATGTTTGAAACCCTCCTATCAGGTTTCTGCCCCTGCCACAGTACCAAAAGACATCCTATGTGACTCTGACCATTGTAAACGTTTCCTCATTGTCCTTCTAGACCTGTCTGCATGCTTTGACACGGTTGACCACCTCCTCCAACACATCTCCACTGTCGTCCAGCTGGGTGGGACTGCCTGGTTCCATTCCTATCTATCTAATCATAGCTAGATAATCACTTCCAATGTCGTCTCTTCCAGCTCCCACACCGTTACCTCTGGTGTCCCCCAAGAATCTAACCTTAGTCCCTCCTATTTCTCATCTACATGCTGTCCCTCGGCAACATCATCCGAAAGCACAGCGTTACTTTTCATATGTATGCTGACAACACTCAGCTCTACCTCACCACCACCTCTCTCAACCCCTTCACAGTCTCTAAATTATGAGACCGCTTGCCTGACATCCAGTACCAGATGAGCAGAAATTTCCTTGAACTAAATATTGGGAAGGACAAAGCCACCAACACCGTTCCCTCTCCGCTGACTCCATCCCTCTCCCTGGCAATGGTCTGAGGCTGAAGCAAATTGTTCACAACCTGGGTGTCATATTCCAGCCACATATCTGTTCCATCACTAATCCTGCCTCAGCTCATCTGTTGCTGAAACCCTCATCCATGCCTTTGATTCCTCTAGACTTGACTATTCCAAGGCACTCCTGGTTGGCCTCCATACTCTACCCTCCATAAACTTGAGGTCATCCAAAACACTGCTGCCTGTGTCATAACTCATACCAAGTCCCATATCCATCAACACTGTGCTCGCTGATCTACATTGGCTCCCAATCAAACAACAATTTGATTTTAAAATTCTCATCCTTGTTTTCAAATCCCTCCTTGGCTTCGCCCTCCCAATCTCTGTAATCTCCTCTAGCCCTACAACCCTCCGAGATATCTGCACTCCTCCAATTCTGGCCTCCTGAGCCTCCCGATTTTAATCTCTCCACCACTGGCAGCCATGCCTTCAGCTACCTCGTCCCTAAGCTCTGGAATTCCCACCCTAAACCTCTCTGCCTCCTTTAAGAAACTCCTTAAAACCTACTTCTGATCATCTGCCCTAATATCTCCTTATGTGGCTCAGTGTCTGTTTGATAAACCTCCTGTGAAGCGCCGGAGGATGTTTCACTCTGTTAAAGGCACTATATAAATGCAAGTTGTTGTTGGTGGTGTCTGTAAAAAGGAAAGGTTTTGTTGAGATCTGGCAGCTGTGGTTTTCCTATCTGTGGAGGCTGAAGTGACACCACTTACTGTAAAACCTTGTCCCCTGCTGGAGGAATGCAGATAATACAGGAATATAAAGCTAATTTTAAGAGTTGCCCGAGCTCTTTGCAATCCAATAGAGTGTAAGTCGACCGTATTGTTCATGGTGTTCAAACACCTCTCCGAAAGTTCCAATGATTTTTCTGATAGAAGATTAAGGGTAATCTAATTGAGATATTTAAGGTAATTAAAGAATTTGAAAGAGTAGGTAGACAGAAAGTATTTCCTGTAGTGGGAGAGTAGAACAACGGGGGACAAACTTAAAATTAGAGCGAGGCGGTTCAGGGGTGATGACAGGAAGCACTTCTTCACGGTTAGTGGAAATCTGGAACTCTCCCCCCAAAAAGCTGTTGAGGCTGGGGGTCAATTGAAAATTTCAAAAAGTGAGATTTTTTATGAGGTCGGGGGATTGAGGGTTACAGAATCAAAGCGGGTAGATGAAGTTGAGATACACATCAGAAATGAACTAACTGCATGGTAGAACAGGCTAGAGGGGCTGAATTGCCTCCCCCTGTTCCTATAACAAGACTGTTTATTCTTTTACTTTAAATTGTTTTTTTTTCTTCTTTGGCCTCCTTGTCTCGAGAGACAATGGGTAAGCGCCTGGAGGTGGTCAGTGGTGTGTGCAGCAGCGCCTGGAGTGGCTATAAAGGCCAATTCTAGAGTGACAGGCTCTTCCACAGGTGCTGCAGAGAAATTTGTTTGTTGGGGCTGTTACACAGTTGGCTCTCCCCTTGCACCTCTGTCTTTTTTCCTGCCAACTGCGAAGTCTCTCCGACCCGCCACGCTTTAGCCCCGCATTTATGGCTGCCCGCCAGCTCTGGCGAACGCTGGCAACTGACTCCCACGACTTGTGATCAATGTCAAAGGACTTCATTTTGCGTTTGCAGACGTCTTTAAAGCGGAGACATGTATGGCCGTTGGGTCTGATACCAGTGGCGAGCTCGCTGTACAATGTGTCTTTGGGGATCCTGCCATCTTCCATGCGGCTCACATGGCCAAGACATCTCAAGCGCCGCTGACTCAGTAGTGTGTATAAGCTGGGGATGTTGGCCGCCTCGAGGACTTCTGTGTTGGAGATATGGTCCTGCCACTTGATGCCAAGTATTCTCCGGAGGCAGAGAAGATGGAATGAATTGAGACGTCGCTCTTGGCTGGCATACGTTGTCCAGGCCTCGCTGCCATAGAGCAAGGTACTGAGGACACAGGCCCAATACACTCGGACTTTTGTGTTCCGTGTCAGTGCGCCATTTTCCCACACTCTCTTGGCCAGTCTGGACATAGCAGTGGAAGCCTTTCCCATGCGCTTGTTGATTTCTGCATCTAGAGACAGGTTACTGGTGATAGTTGAGCCTAGGTAGGTGAACTCTTGAACCACTTCCAGAGCGTGGTCGCCGATATTGATGGATGGAGCATTTCTGACATCCTGTCCCATGATGTTCATTTTCTTGAGGCTGATGGTTAGGCCAAATTTGTTGCAGGCAGCCGCAAACCTGTCGATGAGACTCTGCAGACACTCTTCAGTGTGAGATGTTAAAGCAGCATCATCAGCAAAGAGGAGTTCCCTGATGAGGACTTTCCGTACTTTTGTCTTCGCTCTTAGGCGGGCAAGGTTGAACAACCTGCCACCTGATCTTGTGTGGAGGAAAATTCCTTCTTCTAAAGAGTTGAACGCATGTGAGAGCAGCAGGGAGAAGAAAATCCCGAACAGTGTGGATGCGAGAACACAGCCCTGTTTCACACCACTCAGGATAGGAAAGGGGTCTGATGAGGAGCCACCATGTTGAATTGTGCCTTTCATATTGTCATGGAATGAAGTGATGGTACTTAGTAGCTTTGGTGGACTTCCGATCTTTTCGAGTAGTCTGAAGAGACCACGTCTGCTGACGAGGTCAAAGGCTTTGGTGAGATCAATGAAAGCAATGTAGAGGGGCATCTGTTGTTTGCGGCATTTCTCCTGTATCCGACGAAGGGAGAACAGCATGTCAATAGTCGATCTCTCTGCACGAAAGCCACATTGTGCCTCAGGGTAGACACGCTCGGCCAGCTTCTGGAGCCTGTTTAAAGCGACTCGAGCAAAGACTTTCCCCACTATGCTGAGCAGGGAGATTCCACGGTAGTTGTTGCAGTCACCGCGGTCACCTTTGTTTTTATAGAGGGTGATGATATTGGCATCGCGCATGTCCTGAGGTACTGCTTCCTCGTCCCAGCACAGGCAAAGCAGTTCATGTAGTGCTGAGACTATAGCAGGCTTGGCACTCTGTAATGCTGTCCTTCCCAGGGGCTTTTCCGCTGGCTAGAGAATCAATGGCATCACTGAGTTCCGATTTTGTTGGCTGTACGTCCAGCTCATCCATGACTGGTAGAGGCTGGGCTGCATTGAGGGCAGTCTCAGTGACAACATTCTCCCTGGAGTACAGTTCTAGGTAGTGCTCAACCCAGTGGTCCATTTGCTTGCGTTGGTCAGTGATTGTGTCCTCTGATTTAGATTTGAGGGGGGCGATCTTCTTGATGGTTGGCCCAAAAGCTCTCTTAATGCCATCATACATTCCTCTGATGTTTCCGGTGTCTGAGGCCAGCTGAATATGACTGCATAGGTGTTGCCAGTAGTCATTTGCGCAGCGCCTGGCTGTTCTTTGTGCAGTGCTTCTGGCTGCTTTAAGTGCTACGGATGTTAACTCGCTGGGGGCTTTCTTGTAGTTCAACAGTGCAATGCGCTTAGCGGCTATGACAGGTTCCAGCTCTTCAATATGAGATTGAAACCAGTCTGCATTCCTCTTCCCACGTTTGCTGTAGGTGGTCAAAGCTGACTCATAGATGGCGTCTCTGATGTGGGCCCACTTGGTCTCAGCATCCCCTGTGGGAGTGTTTTAAAGGGCTTTTACAAGTGATTTTAGAAATTTTTGTAACAGCTGTGGATGAGAAATTCTGCTCATGTTGATGCGTGGGTGGCCCTCTGCTTGGAGTGATGCAGCTTCTTTGGTTTGAGTCTAACCTTGCTGCACACCAGGGAGTGGTCGGTGTCGCAGTCCGCACTGTGGAAGCTGCGTGTGATTGGAACACTGTTTAAGGAGGCTCGCCTTGTGACGATGAGGTCCAGCTGGTGCCAACGACGCGATCTTGGGTGTCTCCATGAAACCTGGTGACAGGGTTTAGTGTGAAAGAATGAGTTGGTGATGCAGAGGTTATGATAGGTACACAACTCAAGCAGTCTCTGTCCATTCTCGTTCATCCTTCCAACGCCATAGCGCCCAAGGCAGGAGGGCCATGCGTCATGGTCGGCCCCAACCCTGGCATTAAAGTCCCCCAGCAGGAACAGGTGTTCGGTCTTGGGGATGCTACTAATGATATTATGGAGTTCTTCGTAGAACTGGTCTTTAGCTTCAGGTGGGGAGCAGAGTGTTGGAGCATAGATGCTGAGTAGGTGTACTGAACCAGAGGCGGTGAGCAGTCGGATGGACATTATGCATTCCGAGCCATTTGAGGGAGGCTCTATCATGCTGAGCAAAGTGTTTCTGATGGCGAAGCCCACTCCATGCTGTCTTAGTTCTTCAGGATCCCTATCCTGCCAGTAGAAGGTGTAGTCTTGCTCTGTTAGAGATCCACTCGCAGGGAGGCGTGTCTCCTGAAGTGATGCAATGTCTACATTGAGTCTACTCAATGATGTTGTTAATGATGGCGGTCTTCCGAGAATCGTTGATTTGTGTAAGGTCTTTCGACAGGCCAGGACACATAGTTCTGACGTTCCAGCTTGCAAAGCGAAGGGCTGGTACCTTCTTTCCTTTTTTCGTGTTGTTTGCTGTGGTGTATCAGTCCACTTTTCGGGCAATGACCTTGAGCTCCAAGCACCCATTGAAGCAGGTGGACTGTGGTGGGACAGAACCTTATTGACCGAGGGCTGCCTGGTTTGAGGCGGGCGGTAGCTGTCCAGTGAGGTGCGATGACCTCTCCCACCGACAAAGGCAACCCGTGGCGCCCAATCTCTACGCCAATTGAGCTGGACTTATAACCCGTAACTGCTGCCTTCCGCGCTGTTTCAGTCGCTGTGGAGCGACTATGGAGTGGCCTCTCCATGGCGCATGCCTGAGCGAATGAATGGAGGTTGAGAGTTGCCCAAGCGTCAAAACCCCCCTCTCGGCCTTTCTGGTGGGGTCCAAAGGAGTGCAGAGCACGACGTTTGGCACCGGTATGGCTGCAGGAACTGCCGGAAACATGCCAAAGGTGACACATGACCGCCTACGGGGTTCCACTCCGGATTTTCTGTTAGGGTTTACTCCCTTAGCCTTGGTCTCTCCTGAGACGCCCACAAGGCAGTGGGGTTGTTAGGGCCCCTACACAGGTGTAGGATGATGCCGGTGGGAGGAGGGGGTGCGAGGGGGAGAGGTGGAGGGAAGGGGGTGCGAGGGGGAGCTGGGAAGAGGGCTGTAAGGGGGTATGGGGTGGTGCAGGGGAAGGGGGTGAAGGGGGAAGATGGTGCGAGGGGGGAGCTGGGAAGGGGTTGCGAGGGGGGAGGGGAGGGGGTGCGGGGGGGGTGAGCTGGGAAGGGGAAGTGGGGGGGGAAGGGGGTGCAGGTAATAAACCATTTCATCAGTTCCCACCATCGACGCCGGGAAAGCTCATCCGCGTCCTCCGGGAGGTGAGCGACATCCTTGGGCGCCGGTACCAGCAGGAATTCGGCGACAGTGCGCTGCAGATGCTCTCCGAGCCATCTCCTGCGGGCGCTTTGAAGTTGCGGCTGAGGAGGCGTTCGTGGCTTCTTGCATGTTCGGGGCACCTTTTTCGCAAGGCTTCCCCTCTGTGATAGTCTTATTGCCCTAGGGTCCTGCTGCTCCTTCTTCTTTACAATGGACTTACCGCACGCCGTGGCCGCGGACACTCTGGACGGCGAAGACAGCAGGATCGGAGATCAAAGTATCACCAGCTGTACTTGGCAATTTCGTCCGGATTACGTTCAATTCCATTTAGTGCTCAATGAGGAAAACAAAGAGCAGGTATGGCTGGGGGAGGGCAGTGGGCCCAGGTAACATAAACTAGCTGTTAGCTTGTAGTTAGGGCTAAAATGAACTGATTAAGGAACCAGGGGAGTTTAAACAATTTAAGAGGGTAGATTGGGGGAGAAAACACTAAGAATGGGAGCAGATGGCCATGGATAGAGTTGAACAGCAAGGGAGCTTCCTAGGGAGCTTATAGCCCAGGAGCCATATTGGAAGTAAGCCAAATTGTTAAGTTAGTGGAATTAATAATGGTTTCAATTGAACATTTTTTGTGAAATATTGAAAATGGATGAGGGTTTCAGCAGCAGATGAGCTGAGGCATAAGACCATCAGAAATAGGGGCAGGAGTCGACCATTCGGCCCCACGCGCCTGCTCCACCATTCAATAGATGATCTTCTGCCTCAACTCCACTTTTCCAATTGCTCCCCATATCCCTTGATTCCCATGTCCCAGATTCTCCAACCAAGGGAAACACCTCTCAGTGCCTACCCTGTCAAGCTCCTTTAGAATCTTGTATGTTTCAAACAGACCTTCTTCTAAACTCCAGAGAGTATCGACCCAATTTAATTAGCCTCAGCATATCTTATCCCAGGCAGAGGTGGAGTTGGGCGATGTTATGGAGGTGGAACTAGGCAGTTTTTGGTGATGGAGAGGATATTGATCGGAAGCTCAGCTCAGGATCAAATATAACACCAAGGTTGCAAAGTAAGGTTCACCCTGAGACAGTTGCCAGGGAGAGGATGGTGTCGGTGTCTAGGGAACACAGTTTGTGGTGAGGAACAAAGACAGTGGCTTTGCTCTTTCCCCATATTTAGCTGGAGGAAATTTCTGCTCATCCAGTACTGGATGCCAAATAAACAGTCTATTTTGAGACAGTGGAAGGGTCGAGAGGCCCAGTGGTGAGGGAGAGCTGTGTGTAGTCAGCATCCATGTGGAAACTGAAACTGTGTTTTCAGATGATGTTGACAAGGGGTAGCAGGTAGGTGAGAAATAGGAGGGGGCTAAGGATTGATCCTTGGGGGATACCAGAGGTACCGGTGCGGAGCAGGAAGAGAAGCCATTGTAAGTGATACAGTGGCTACGATTATATAGACAAGAATGGAACCAGGTGAGTGCAGTTGCAACCAGCTGGGGAATGGAGAAGACACATTGGAGGAGGATGGTGTGGTCAACTGAGTCAAAAGCTGCAGTCAGGTCGAGAAGGATTAGGAGGGATAGTTTACTTTTTGTCACAGTCACATAGGATGTCATAGGTGACTTTGACAAGAGCCATTTCAGTACTCTAACAGGGACAGCAACCCGATTGAAGGCAATCAAACATGGAGTTCTAGGAAGGACGTGCATGGATTTGGGAGGCGACAACGCATTCAAGAGCTTTGGAGAGGAAAGGGAAGTTAGAGCTGGGGCAGTAATTTGAAAGGACGCAGGAATGAAGGGTGCTTTTTCTGGCGATACCAGATAATGATCAGTAGAAAGCTCTCAGGTTGACAAGGTGGATTAGTGAAGTTCAGATGCATCCAAAATGCAATGGGTTTGTTCGAATTGATGGTTTCATCCTATGAATTGTAAAATTTCACATTTTGCGGAGAAACTTTTGCCAGCATATTGTTGAAATAAACTGCTGAAAGCTGAGAGTGTTCAATGTCAGCTACACTGCATTCAAACAGCTTTGCCGCTAGAGAGATTTCTAATCCTAGCACTAACTATTAATACAAATGAGGTGCCTCTAGAAAAACAGACATGCAGTTATGTGACGCCTTTCTTGATCCTTACAGCCAAGGAAATACTTGTTGAAGTCTAGACACTGTTGTGAAGTAGGAAACAGGGCCGCCAACTTGCACACAGCAAGATCCCACAAACAGCAATGAAATAATGACCAGATAATCTGCACTAGTGAAGTTGGTTGAGGGATAAATAGTATCCAGGACACCAGGGAGAATTTCTCTGCTGTTCTTTGAAATAGTGATTTACATCCACCTGAGAGGACAGATGTTTAAATGCCTTATCTGAAAGACAGGACTCCCAACTGTGCAGCATGCCCTCAGCACTGTACTGGACCGTCAGCTTAGATTTTGAGCTCCAGTCTCTGGAATACGACTTAAACCCATAGCCTTCTGACTCAAAGAGTTCTACTGACTGAGCCATTGTTGGCACCCTGATTTAGTGGGTAACAGCAAACATAGGAAATTCAAAGGTGAGGCTTATAGCATAATGAAGGAACTAGACTGTGTTTAAGTGGACCAGTTATTTCCACTGTATAAGTTAGGGAGGAGTAGGGGTAATGCTTGCTAGTTATGTAAGGACAGATCTGGAGAAGAGCTGAATTCCTTCAAGTGAGAGCAGGATCTGTTTCTCACTTGACCCGTACAAGTGGATACTCACTATCAATAGGATCACAGAATTATAGAATGGTTACAGCACAGAAGGAGGCCATTTGGCCCACCAAGCCTGCGCTAGCTCTACGCAAGAGTAATTTAGCTAGTCCCATTCCTCTGCCCTTTCCCTGTAGCCCTGTAAAAATGTTTCCTTGAGTTGCTTATCCATTTCCCTTTTGAAAGCCATGATTAAATCTGCCTCCACCACACTTCCATATCGTAGCCCCTCGCTTCGTAAAAAGGTTTTCCCCATGTCGCCTGGTTCGGCCTCAAATGAGGTATTGTGTCCAAATTCTGCACATCACACTTTAGGAAGGATATGAAGGCTTTACTAAGGGAACACAGAATCATTTTAAATAATTGTCCTCTGGTTCTCGATCCTTCCGCCAATGGGAACAGTTTCTCTCTGTCTACCCTGTCTAGACCCTTCATGATTTTGAACATCTCTATCAAACTTCCTCTCAACCTTCGCTTGTCTAAGGAGGGGAGATGGTGGTGCTGTAGTAATGTCACTGGACTAGTAATCCAGTGGCCCCGGCTAATGCCCTGGGAACACGGGTTCAAACGCCAACATGGAATTGAAAGCTGGTCTCAGTAATGGTTTATTTATTTTATTTTATTTTATTTTATTTAGAGATACAGCACTGAAACAGTCCCTTCGGCCCACCGAGTCTGTGCCGACCAAGAACCACCCATTTATACTAACCCTACAGTAATCCCATATTCCCTACCACCTACCTACACTAGGGACAATTTACAATGGCCAATTTACCGATCACCTGCAAGTCTTTGGCGGATCATCAGTTGTCATAAAAACCCACCTGGTTCACTAATATCCTTTAGGGAAGGAAATCTGCCATCCTTACCTGGTCTGGCCTACACGTTACTCCAGACCCACAGCAATGTGGTTGACTCTTAACTGCTGTGCTGGCTTTGCCAGTGATGCCCAAAGAGTTAAAAAAAAAAGTCCCTTGTCCCTGGAACCATTTTTGTAAATCTTCTCCGCATCCTCTGTAAAGCCTTCATGTCCTTCCTAAAGTGCGGTGCCCAGAATTGGACACAATACTCCAGTTGAGACCGAACCAGTGTTCTGTAAAGGTTTATAATCTAATCTGAGGTAACGTGGTCTCCTGAACTCATTGCCTAAAGGGGGTCGGGGAGGAATTTTTCCACATTCTGGGCTGGAATTTACCAGCCTTTTGGAGGTGGGCTGAGAGGCAGGAGGGATGGTAATATGACGGGGGAAGGCGTCGGGAGGGGAGTCCAAGGTCTTCCCACTGCCACGGCGTGAACCACAGTATGGCAGCCACCTACTGGGCAGCCAATTGAGGCAATTAAATGCCCAATTAAGGGCCACCTCCCATCCCTGCCAGCATTTTGCCAGTATCAGGAGGGGCCGCTACCACATCTGGAGACCAGGTAAATCCTGACGGCTTCCCGCGGTGGGGGAGGGGCCCTCCTTAATGGCCACTCCATTGCCCATGGAGGGGCTCCCCTGACGGCAATGGCTGACCCCACAGCTAAGGCATTGCTGCTGGAACATGTCCCTGCAGCATTCCCCACCCCCCACCCCCACTCCACCACACACACCCCCCGATCGCCAGGGCCTGCCTTCCTTGCTCTAGCTTGCTGAAAAAAACTTACATTGCCAGCAATGGTGCTGCTGAGGCTGCCAAACCGCCGACCATCTTAACTGGCCACCATCGGCAAAATGACGCCCCATAATCTCGCCGCCTGCCGGCACAGGGTCGGCTCTCACTTTTGTTCCTCGTCGTGGGGCCCCTTCCCTGCTTGAAAAATTCAGCCCTTTATTTTGTGAATTGATTTTCATAGAATCATAGAATTATAAGAACATATACCACAGGAGGAGGCCATTCAGCCAATTGTGCCTGTGCTGGCTCTTTGAAGGAGCTATCCAGTTAGTCCCAGCCCTCTACTCTTTCCCCATAGCCCTGTATTTTTCTCTCCTTCAAGTATTTATCCAATTCCCTTTTGAAAGTTACTATTGAATCTGCTTCCACCGCCCTTTCAGGCAGCGCGTTCCAGATCACAACAACTCGCTGCGTTAGAAAAATTCTCATCTTCCCCCTCTGGTCCTTTTGCCAATTCTCTTAAATCTGTGCCCTCTGGTTACTGACCCTCCTGTGAGTGAAAACAGTTTTTCTTAATTTACTCTATCAAAACTATTCATGATTTTGAACACCTCTATTCAATCTTCTCTTAACCTTCACTGCTCTAAGCAGAACAATCTTCTCCAGTCTCTCCACAAAACTGAGGGTCCTCCTCCCAGATTTCATTCTGCTAAATCTCCTTGCACTCTCTCCAAGGCCTTACATCCCCCCTAAAGTTTGGGGTCCAACTTAATGGCTGTGAGACTGTCTTCCCCCGTGTGTGTAGCACTCGACATCTCTTTGGAGACACGTCAACTGGGAATTACACAACAGGAACAAAGCTTCATAATACATAACAATCAGATCAAAATGACAGACGGCAAAAGACCAACTTGTTCATCCATCCGCTCCCATAAGACTGTCTTGCTTTGTGCGTCACAATACAAACACTCCCTACCCCACCCAGAGCCACGTAGTCTCCTGGACAGTGGATGGGGTTGGGAGGAGCGGTGACATGGTTATTGGGGAATCTATATAAAAAAGTTTTGATAGAGCAAATAAGGAGAAAGTGTTTCTACCAGCAGGAGGGTCAGTAACAAGAGGACACAGATTTAAGATTATTGGCAGAAGAGTGAGTTGTTGTGATCTGGAACGCACTGCCTGAAAGGGCGGTGGAAGCAGATTCAATAGTAACTTTCAAAAGGGAATTGGATAAACACTTGCAAAGGGACGGCATTGCATCCTTTTTCATTTTTGCTTTGCATCCCGTAAGCATTGTGTAAGAACCAGCATTTTAAACATCTACCCGGTTTAACAGGTCAGGATCCAAGCAACTACGCAGTTTAAAGAGTATAAATTCAAACATCTACCCAGTTAAAGAACATAGAACATAGAACAGTACAGCACAGTACAGGCCCTTCGGCCCACGATGTTGTGCCGACCTTTTAACCTACTCTAAGATCAAACTACCTACATACCCTTCATTCTACTATCATCCATGTACCTATCCAAGAGTCGCTTAATAGAACATTAATAAAAAGAGTTCTAGATCCAAACATCTACGCAATTTAAAAAGTATGAATTCAAACATCTACCCAGTTAAAGAGTTCTAGATCCAAACATCTACACAGTTTAAAAGAGTTCTGGAAACAAACAGTTACCAGTTTTAAAAGTTCTAGATCCAAACATCTACTCAGTTCATTGAACAAACTTAAGAGAGTTATCGATATATAAGCATTATGAAACTTTTCCTGAAATATTGTTTTTGTTGCAGAACACATGGTGCATATCAAATTATATCCCAATCCAAAACTGTGCTGCATTACAAAAGTAATGAAATCATTTGTGTTGTCATCAACATAACATTAATAAATTAATAGTTGTTTGGTAGTACAGAACTTGAGTATTGCTGAAAATAGACATTTTGTCGAAGCTTTCCATCTTGCACTCATCAGGACAACTCACAACAATACCAATGTAGGGGAAAGAACAAATTGATACTGGATGAGAAGAGAGTGCTAATTGGTTGGCAAATGGACCCTGGTTCACTGGTCCATTCCTCAGGGCAATGCCTTGACCAATCAGAGTCAAGCTGCCTGGTTTAAATTTCAAACAAAGCTCGGCAGTTAACTGTCAGTCACCATTAACTGGTGCATTCTCCATGGCAACACCTCTATCAATCAGAGTTCCCACTGATGCTGTAAATAATTATGAAGGAATTGTGTCTGGGAGCTTATTAAAGCTCAGATCCATGCTCTTAATTCTCTTAGCTTGTTGCCCGGACGATATTTATTTTAGGTGATGTGTTACCCAAGGGACTGTGTCCTACCAGGTCACTAGTTCAGTACAGATCTGACTATTCATAGCTATAAAATTATTGAAGTCAGTTATGGATATTTAAATACTATTCAAAGATAGTATAAGATAGCAACATTCCTGTTTATACATTATACAATAAGAGGCATATTTTAATCTCTATTTGTTAACTAGTTAGAATCTATCTCATGTGACCCAGACATCTGTAACTAATTGACGGGAAGCTGCATGTAACTTGTGGACAAGAAACCAGTAACATTTATACTTCAGACACTTTGTGTTGACGTTATTCAGATATACTTTCAAAGACTATACTTACATGAATGAAATAGATTAACAAACTTGATAATACCTGATATCTAAATATTGATCTGAATATTGCTTGCAATTCTGGTCGCCACACTACCAGAAGGACGTGGAGGCTTTGGAGAGGGTACAGAGGAGGTTTACCAGCATGTTGCCTGGCTTGGAGGGCATTAGCTATGAGGAGAGGTTGGATAAACTCGGATTGTTTTCACTGGAACGACAAGGTGGAGGGGCGACATGATAGAGGTTTACAAAGTTATGAGTGGCATGGACAGAGTGGATAGTCAGAAGCTTTTTCCCAGGGTGGAAGAGTCAGTTACTAGGGGACATAGGTTTAAGGTGCGAGGTGCAAAGTTTAGAGGGGATGTGCGAGGCAAGTTCTTTACACAGAGGGTGGTGAGTGCCTGGAACTTGCTGCCGGGGAAGGTGGTGGAAGCAGGTACGATAACGACGTTTAAGAGGCATCTTGACAAATACATGAATAGGATGGGAATAGAGGGATACGGTCCCCGGAAGTGCAGAAGGTTTTAGTTAGACAGACATCAAGATCGGCGCAGGCTTGGAGGGCCGAATGGCCTGTTCCTGTGCTGTACTGTTCTTTGTTCTTTGAAAATATCAGTTCTATTCAGCATAAATTTCAAAATGTGAAAGAAAAGGTTGTCTAAACACTGTGATTATTGTGAAGTCATTCTAAAGACATTACAACAGAAAAAGTTATTTAAGGTTATAGTGGCAAGTGCAGGATAACAGAAATTAAAACAATAAACCCCTGCCCCTCTATAATACACAAAATGGGGAAACGAATAACACTTCAATAAAACTTCATTTCACATTTCAGTTATTATCAGATATTGATTGTGAATTTGGTTCGAGGAGTTAAGACAACTTGAATGATTTAGGCTGACACCTCAGTGCAGTACTGAGGGAGCACTACATTGCAGGAGGTGCCATCATTCAGATGAGATATTAAACCAAGATCCCGTCTGCCCTCTCAGGTAGACGTAAAAGATCCCATGGCACTATTCGAAGAGCAAAGATGTTCTCCCCAGTGCCTGGGCCCAACGTTTATCTGTTAAACAACACCTAAAAATGGATGATCTGCTCACTTATTTCATTGCTCCGTGGGAGCTTGCTGTGTGCAAATTGATTGTCGCATTTTCTATATTACAACAGTGTCTACAATTCAAAAGTATTTTATAGGTTGTAAAGCACTTGGGGACATCTTGAGATTATGAAAAATGCAGTAGAAATGAGAGTCCTACTTTCAGCAGGAAAGTGATTCCTGATACAGTCAGACACTGGGAAGATCTCTTGAATAGAAAATGTTTTTTCTGACAATGTTGCACTGGGGTTTCAGTCTAGATCTTGTGTTTAAGTTTCTAGAGTGGGACTTGAACTTGCAAGTGAACGAGCTATCAGTTGAGCCAAGCCCAGCATGTTGGCCTTTGCTAACGTGGCAAAGTTATTGGCATTAGACATTGAGTCAGGAACTAATGGGCATAAATTTAAAACCATTGCGAAAAACATAATTCGGACATGAAATACCCTACTAGAAGCATCCTCCATAACAAGTGTTAAGAGGGAAAGGTATAGTTATTTGGAAAAGAGAGAGAAATGAAAGGGTACAGGGAAAGGTCAAGACATGTGACTGTTGTTAGCATTTTCAGAGAGCTGGCAGAGGTGTGATGGAAATGACCTCTTTCTATGCCAGAATATTTCATGATCCTGCGGTGGTAAAGAGGCAAAACTTAGTATCATCAACCTAAGATGATCCTTGCACCTCTGAATTATTGTCAGAAAGAAGCAGCTTTCAAAGGAAAATTGGATGGGCACTTGAAGGAAATAAACTTGCAAGGCCGCAGGGATCGAGCGGGGCAGTGGGATTGACTGGAGTGCTCCGTGGACAGCCGGCATAGACTCGATGGGCAGAATGGCCCCCTTCTGTGCTAGAAAATTCCATGATTCTATGGTAGCAAAAGAGTCAAAACTTATTATCATCAACTTAGATGAGAAAGGAGACCTTGCATCTCTGAATTATAGCCGGAATTTTACAGACTCCCCCCCCCGACCACCCCCCAGGAGCGGGCTGGTGGCGGGAGCGGAGTGTAAATTGATTGGGAGGTGGGGAGTGCCGTTCCTGTCACCTTCCTGCCCCCGCTGCAATTTTACGAGGGATGGCCCGCCCGCCCCAGGCCAATCAAGGCCTTTAAGTGGCCAATTAACTTCCACTTAAGGGTCTCCTCCAGCCGCTGCTGGTATTTTACTCAGGCTCAAGGCCCCAGAACGCAGCCAGGTAAAACCTGGCGGCCTCCTGATTGGGCACCCTGTGCCCGTTGGAGGGTCACTCCCGAAGCCCCAACCGTCCCCACTGAAAGAAAGCTCCCCCCCACCAACCGACCCCTCCTTGCCTCACCAGAGCATAGGCAGTTGTCCCCGGTGAGGCCCCAAAAACTTACCTTCCAAAGCCATCGTCATTCTTGCTGCTGTGGTTGGGTTGCAGTTCCAGCAGTGGTCACTGCTCCCAGTGGCATTGCTGAGACTGAGAGCTGCTGGCCCGTTGATTGGCTGGCAGCTCTATTAGGCAGGACTTCCTGCCTCTGAGAGGTAGAAGTCCCACCCAAGGCCAATTAAGGGCCTGGGGAGTGTAAAATTCCGGTGTGGCTCCCAAGCCTGGCGGAGGCGGGCTTGCCCCCCCACCCCCACACTTTTTAGCCAGCGGGCGGGGCCTCCCACCCAACATAAAATTCTGGCCTACGTCACCAAGAAGCAGCTTTCAGCAGAATAAGAACAGCTGCCATGTGTGTTTGACCCAGTTGGCTAAGCCATTGTCAGGGTATTGTGAAAATTAGGACTGAATTGATCATCTGTCAACTGCAAAAACACAACAGCAACAAAAAATTGTATTTGTACAGAATCTTTAACATATTAAATATCCCAAGATGATTCACAGGAGTATTATAAAACATGACCCCGAGCCATATAAGGAGATGTTAGGGGAAATGGTCAAAAATTGGTCAAAAAAGTAGGTTCTAAAGAGCGTCTTAAAGAAGGAAAGGTAGACAGATGAAGAAGTTTAGGGAGGGAATTCCAGAGTTTAGGGCCCAGGCAGCTGAAGGCATGGCCGCCAATGGTGGAGTGATCAAAATCAGGGATGCAGAAGAGACCAGTACTAGAGCAGTGTAGATATTTCAGAGGTTTGTGGGGCTGGATGAAATTACAGAGATAGGGAGGGGTGAGGCCATGGAGGGATTTGAAAACAGGGATGTGAATTTTAAAAAGAAGGTGTTGCTTGACAGGGAGTCAATGTAGGTCAGCGAGTACAGGGGTGATAGGGGAATGCGACTTGGTGCAAGTTAGGATACAAGCAGCAGAGTTCTGGATGACCTCAAGTTTATGGGGAATAGACCGTGGGAGACCAGGCAGGAGTGGATTAGAATCATCAAATCTAGAGGTACCAAAGGCATGTATGAGCATTTCAGTAGTGGATGAACTGAGGCCGGATGGAGTTGGGCAATGTTATGGAGGTGAAATAGGCAGTCTTAGTTTCGGTGCACACCAGACCACGTATCGATAATCCTTGGCTTTATAAATAGAGGCAGAGAGGACAAAAGCAAGGAAGTTATGCTCAACCTTTATAAAGCACCAGTTAGGCCTCAGCTGAAGAACTGTATGCAATTCTGGGCACTACGCTATAGGAAGGATGTCAAAGCCTTAGAGAAGGTGCAGAGGAGATTTACTGAAATGATACCATGGATTTCAGTAATGTGGAGAGACTAGAGAAGCTGGGATTGTTCTCCATTAGAGCAGAGAAGATTATGGAGACATTTAATTAAGGTGCTCAAAATCATGAATGGTATTGATCGAGTAAAGGAGGAGAAACTGTTTCCCGTGGCAGGAAGGTCAGTAACCAGAGGGCACAGATTTAAGATTATTGGCAAAAGAACCAGAGGGGAGATTAAGAGAATTTTTTTTTTAACATAGTGAGTTATTGTGATCTGAAATGCGCTGCCTGAAAGGGCGGTAGAAGCAGATTCAATAGGAACTTTCAAAAGGGAATTGGATAAATAATTGAAAGGAAAATTTTGCAGGAAAAGAGCAGGGAAAGTGAGACTAATTAAATAGCTCTTTCAAAGAACCATCACAGGCATGATGGGCTGAATGGCCTACTCCTGTGCTGTAAGATGCTTTGATAATTAGAATCTTCATGCATTAAATTATTAATGTAGCAATGCTATATTGTATTTTGACACAGTATTAGATTTTCCATTGCAAACATTATTTAATCAGCAGTTCCCATCTTGACTGGCTCATAATTCTGATAAACGTTAACGAAGCTTGCCCAGGCAGTGTAGGTTAATCATTTTTTAAAAATTCATTCATGGGATGTGGGTATCACTGGCATGGACAACATCTATTGCCCATCCCTAATTGCCCTTGTGAAGGTTGTGGTGAGCTGCCTTCTTGAATACAACTGAATGGTTTGCTTGGCTGTTTCAGAGTCAACCACATTGCTGTGGATCTGGAGTTACATGTCGGCCAGACCAGGTAAGGACAGCAGATTTCCTTCCCTAAAGGACATTAGTGAACCAGATGGGTTTTTACAACAATCCAGTAATTTCATGGTCACCATTACTGATACTAGCTTTTTATTCCAGAATTATTTAATTGAATTATTTAATTTAATTCAATCGCTGATGATTGCACAATGTTCAGCACCATTCGTGACTCCTCAGATACTGAAGCAGTTTGTGTAGAAATGCAGCAAGACCTGGACAATATCCAGGCTTGGGCTGATAAGTAGCAAGTAACATTTGTGCCACACAAGTGCCAGGCAATGACCATCTGCAACAAGAGAGAATCTGACCATTTCCCCTTGTCATTCAATGGCATTACCATCGCTGAATCCCCCACTATCAACATCCTTGGGGCTACCACTGACCAGAAACTGAACTGGAGTAGCCATATAAATACTGTGGCTACAAGAGCAGGTCAGAGGCTAGGAATCCTGCGACGAGTAACTCACCTCCTGACTCCCCAGAAATTGTCCACCATCTACAAGGCACAAGTCAGGAGTGTGATGGAATACTCTCCACTTGCCTGGATGGGTGCAGCTCCAACAACACTCAAGAAGTTTGACACCATCCAGGACAAAACAGCCCGCTTGATTGGCACTCCATCTACAAACATTCACTCCCTCCACCACCGACGCACAGGGGCAGCAGTGTGTACCATCTACAAGATGCACTGCAGCAACGCACCAAGGCTCCTCAGACAGCACCTTCCAAACCCGTGACCTCTACCCCCTTGAAGGACAAGGGCAGCAAATGCATGGGAACACCACCACCTGCAAGTTCCCTTCCAGATCACACACCATTCTGACTTGGAACTATATCGCCGTTCCTTCACTGTCGCTGGGTCAAAACCCTGGAACTCCCTTCCTGACAGCACTGTGGGTGTACCTACCCCACATGGACTGCAGCGGTTCAAGAAGGCAGCTCACCACCACCTACTCAAGGGCAATTATGTATGGGCAATAAATGCTGGCCTAGCCAGCGAAGCCCACATCCCATGAAAGAATACAAAAAAATAAGTCCCCTAGCTCTCAGACCTGAAACATTAACCCTGCTTCTTACTCCACAGAAGCTGCCTGACCTGCTGAGTATTTCCAGCACTTTCTGTTTTTATCTCAGTCCAGTCTTCTGAATTCTTTATCCAGTAACATAAACACTATGCTATCCTCCCCCGATTTGAATTCCGCAAATCTGGTTGTTTGTGACTAGAGAAGAATTCTAGGATTGTTGTAATAAATCCAACTTTTTTTTATTCATTCATGGGATGTGGGTGTCACTGGCAAGGCCAGCATTTGTTGCCCATCCCTAATTATCCTTGACCTCTGAGTGGCTTGCTAGACCATTTCAAAGGGCAGTTAAGAGTCAACCACGTTGCTGTCGTTCTGGAGTCACATGTAGGCCAGACCAGGTAAGAGACGGCAGATTTCCTTCCCAAGAGGACATTGGTGAACCAGATGGGTTTCTACAACAATCAATGATAGTTTTCTAACTTACAATTCCAGGCTTTTAATTAAGTAATTGAATTTAAATTCCACCAGCTCCCACGGTTGGATTTGAACCCATGAACCCAGAGCATTAGCCTGGGCCTTTAGATAACTAGTTCAATGACATTACCACTGCACCATCTTCCGAACCAGGTTGCTTATGTCTTTCAGGGAAGGGTGTCTGCCATGCCTAATCAGTCTGGCCTACATTTGACTCCAGTCCTACACTACGAGGGTGAATTTTAACTACCCCCAGGGCAACTAGGGATGGACAACAAATACTGCGTTCATGTAAGCATGGCCAGATGTTTTATATAAAAGCCACATACTGTGGAATAGTACTTGATGGTTTCAGTAGTAGTGCCCTGAAGATGTTCTGTTCCAAACTCTATGAGCTGAAAAGGTCATCAATCTACAGATAGCAATTGAATGAAGTTTGGTCTGACAGCCTAACTTCTAATGTTGCCTTTAAGACAGAGTGGTGTGAATGTGGAACTCGCTACCACAGGAGTGGTTGAGGTGAATAGTATAGATATATTTAAGGGGAAGCTGGATAAATACATGAGGGAGAAAGAAATAGAAGAATATGGTGATGGGGTGAGATGAAGAGGGGTGGGAGGAGGCCCGTGTGGAACATAAACACCTGCATAAACTAGTTGGGACGAATGGCCTGTTCCTGTGCTGTAAATTTGATGGAATTTTATATTTCTGATTTGGAATCAGTTTCTAGGTTTACTTTCATAGAGTCATAGAGTCATAGAGAGATGCAGCACTGAAACAGGCCCTTCGGCCCACCGAGTCTGTGCCGACCATCAACCATCCATTTGTACTAATCCTACATTAATCCCATATCCCTCTCACATCCCCACCTTCCCTCAATTCTCCTACCACCTACCTACACTAGGGGCAATTTACAATGGCCAATTTACCTATCAACCCGCAAGTCTTTGGCATGTCTTTCTTGGGCATATAATTTCCTGATTAGCTCTGTTGCCTGTCTTGCCCTCATCATTATATTCAGGAGGGAGGCTGCACTATGAACAAGGCAGAATTCAAATTTCAGTATGAGATGATTGCTCGGACTCATTGCGGGCTGAGATTTTGACTATATCAAGAAACAATGCTTTTCTTTAAAGATCTCCAACTTTACCTAATGATAATAAATTGTTAAAATCTCAAATGATTAATATGTATTGAAAGCAAAATGAAACTATTCATGGTCCCCTTATATTATTTAACAGCTGAACAATACATTAATCGACTTCTTTCATGTAAAGTTACACAGGTGCAATAAAATTATTACAATGCAAAAATTAGTAATGATAATAACATGGGGAATGCAATATGTAAGCAGCTTACTTACTTTTGTAAACTCACCTGGGACTAAAGCATTCTGAAGAGCAGGACTGTAGTTAATTTATTTTTGACTATTAATGTCCATGGAGGTACAAACATAGAGGAGCCACTAATTAAACCATGCCCAGTGGAATGATTAATGCTTCACACCTAATTTACTAATTGGTGGTCACTAAGTTCTGCAACATGGGGAATTGTTCATCCTTTTGTGATGTCTAAAGCTGTGGCTTTGTTATTCAATGATAAATATGTTTGTCTTGAGTGAATTCCTATTTAACCCTTTAAGTACCAATGAAAAGGAAAGTCATTTCATATAAAGTAGAACGCAAATTTGGATATGGATAACGTGTCACTTTGTTACTCTCTTTCTACCCTGTCAACTCTGTCATGAAGGTGCTTATATTATTCATATTTTTGAGGACTTGTGTTTAAAAGATTGTCAGAATTGGTTCATTTGAAAGACTGAGGAGATACCTGGATTTGTATTTTTTTTAAAAAAGGGTTGCTGGAAGGACACTTTGGACTTTTTTTTTAAATACTTACTGTAAGAGACAATGAAGTGCCAAATAAACATAAAGAGCCTTGCTGGCTATTGGAGTTGTTTACAGAAAAGTTACATGTCTAGGGTTATGGTTGTCAGGAGTTTGGGCTCTCCGATTTGGCTTCAACTGTTTGAAGATTCGGTTGGTGTATAACCTGCTAAGAGAAAAGCCACCCAACGAATCCTTTTCCACCTCTTTTGGAAAATCTTCTGAGAATCCAGGGTGATAGCTGAAACCACTGATGCAGTAATTGTCCCGAAAAGCCTGCAAGACTACTCTTCGATGTCTCCTGAACAGAACTGCTCCAGAAAGATCCCAGTGTCAGCCGTCTATGTCCACCTGGATGCCAGACCAAAGGCCATTTGGAACATTCCCTATCTTATCCCTTTTCTTCAAAAGATTGACATAACTTGGCCAAAGTATATTTTGAAAGTTGATATCTGCAGAGCCAGTTTTATCACTTTCTTTATTTTTTTCTTTAATTGGTGTGTGTGTATGTGTGTCAGGTTATTTTAGAAGGGTAGATATTTATACATTCATATTTCAAACTGTGTGTTAATAAGCTTTGCATCTTTATTGAATAAGTCTTGCTTTACAACAAATCAATAATTTTGTTGTTTATTAAAGAAACCTGGTTGGTGGAGTTTAATTCTGAAACTAATATAGATAAATATATAAGTGGGCGTATGGTCAACTGGGTAAAACATTTAAATATATGTTGTGACCAGTGGAGTCGTGGAACTAGAGACAGACAATGCATTCCTCCCATCTCGGTCATCACAACTCCTTTAATCATCTCAAAGACCTCAATTAGATCACCCCTTAATTGTACTCAAGTAAATACAAGCAGGGTCTATGCAAGCTGGCATCATAATTTAACCCTTTTAGTTTCGGTATCATTCTGGTGACTTTGTGCTGCACTCCCTCCAAGGCAAATATATTGTTCCTGAGTTTCAGTGCCCAGAATCTTCTTTTCCAAAAATATACTTTATTCATAAAAATCTGTAAAAATAACACGTTACAAAACAGTTCCAATTTGATATTCCAGAAAGTGCAAAAGCAATCAGTTTCCTTCGATACAGAACGTGAGTTTCCTCACAACCCTTGCCATTCCATTTTACAGGCAATGAACATTTGCATTACACAGAAAAAAACATATTTTGATGCATACAGTCCAAGGGTTTTATTTACATCGGTTCCAGGCCCCTGGTATACTATGGTGGGAGGACCTTACACAGTGGTCTTTCCCTATTGAGCCTTTGCGGCGTCTGCCCCAAGCTTTAGTGCGTCCCTCAGCACGTAGTCCTGGACCTTGGAATGTGCCAGTCTGCAACACTTGGTCGTGGACAGCTCTTTGCACTGGAACACCAGCAGGTTTCGGGCAGACCAAAGAGCGTCTTTCATCGCGTTGATGGTCCTCCAGCAGCATTTGATGTTTATCTCAGTGTGTGTCCCTGGGAACAGCCCATAAAGCACAGAGCTGTTACAGAGCTGCTTGAGATGAACCTGAACAAAAACCACTACAAAGTTCAGTGCCCAGAATTCATTGCAGTTACACCAGGTAGGATCTAACCAGAACGCTGTACAGCCTCTAACATAACAGCCACTCCTTTGTATTCCAGCCCCCTTGAGAATAACTAGCTTTTTAAAGCTTTTTGTATCTTTTCACAAGCTTTAGGTGATTTCTATCTTGGACCAATAAATGTCTTGGCTCGTCCACAGTTCCTAGCTTCTCACCATTTAGAACTTGGAAATGAAAGCCAAACAGTGCCGAAAGGAACATAGGGACATCGGAGCAAGAATAGTCTATTCAGCCCATCGAGCCTGGCCTGCCATTAAATATGATCATGGCTGATCATCCACTTCAATGCCTTTTTCCCCACACTATCCTCATATCCCCTATGTCATTTGTATTTATAAATCTGTCCATCTCTGCTTTAAACATACTCAATGACTGAGCTTCCACAGCCCTCTGGGGTAGAGAATTCCAAAGATTCACAACCCTCTGAGTAAAGAAGTTTCTCTTCATCTCTGTCCCAAGTGGCTTCCCTCTTATTTTGAAATTGTGTCCCCTGGTTCTAGACTCCCCAACCAGGGGAAACATTTTAGCTGCATCTACCCTGTCTATCCCTTTAAGTATTTTGTAGGTTTCGATGAGATCCCATCTCATTCTTCGAAACTCTAGAGAATACAGGCCCAGTTTCCCCAATCTCTCTTCATAGGACAGTCCCGCCATCCCAGGAACAAGTCTGGTGAACCTTCATTGCACTCCCTCTAAGGCAATAATATCCTTCCTAAGGAAAGGGGACCAAAACTGCATACAGTACTCCAAGTGCAGTTTAACCAAGGTTCTATACAATTGAAACAAGACTTCACTCCTCCTGTACTCAAATCCTCTTGCGATAAAGGCGAACATACCATTAGCCTTCTTAATTGCTTGCTGCTCCTGCATGTTAACTTTCAGTGACTTATTGACGAGGACACCCAGGTCCCTTTGTACATCTACACTTTCTAATCTCTTACCATTTAAGAAATACTCTGCACATCTATTCCTCCTACCAAAGTGGATAACCTCACATTTTTCCACATTATATTCCATCTGCCATGTTCTTGCCCACTCACTAAGTCTGTCCAAATCCCCTTGAAGCCGCTTTGCATCTTCCTCACAACACAAATTCTCATTTGTTTTGTGTCATCCGCGAACTTGGAAATATTACATTTGGGTCCCACATCCAAAGCATTGATATATATTGTGAACAGCTGGGGCCCAAGCACTGATCTCTGCGGTATCCCACTAGTCACAGCCTGCCAACGCGAGACTGACCCGTTTATTCCTACTCTCTGCTTTCTGCCTGTTAGCCAATCCTTAATCCATGCCAGTATATTACCTTCTATCCCATGTGCTTTAATATTGCTAACCAATCTCCTGTGGGGGACATTATCAAAAGCCTTCTGAAAATCCAAGTATACCATGTCCACCAACTCCCCTTTATCAATTCTGTTAGTAACATCTTCAAAAAACTCCAACAAGTTTGTCAAACATGATTTTCCATTCATAAATCCATGTTGACTATGCCCAATCAGATCATTATTATCCAAGTAAATAAAAGCAAAATACTGCGGATGCTGGAAATCTGAAATAAAAACAAGAAATGCTGGAACGACTCAGCAGGTCTGGCAGCATCTGTGGAAAGAGAAGCAGAGTTAACGTTTCGGGTCAGTGACCCTTCTTCGGAACTGACAAATATTTAAAATGTCACAGGTTATAAGCAAGTGAGGTGGGGGTGGGGCAAGAGATAACAAAGGAGAAGGTGTAGATTGGACAAGGCCACATAGTTGACCAAAATGTCATGGAGCAAAGGCAAACAATATGTTAATGGTGTGTTGAAAGACAATACATTAATACAGAAGAGGTGTCAACGGACTGAATATTGGACAGCAGCAAGTGCAAACATGAAAAAAAACAGTGGATAAGCAAACTGAACAAACTAAGATGAAATGAAATAAATGCAAAAAAAAGGTTGTAAAAAATGTAAAAAAGAAAAAAAGAAAAAACAACTAAAAATGAAAGTAAAATGGGGGGCTGTCATGCTCTGAAATTATTGAACTCAATGTTCAGTCCGGCAGGCTGTAGTGTGCCTAATCGGTAGATGTGATGCTGTTCCTCAAGCTTGCGTTCACTGGAACACTGCAGCAATCTCAGGACAGAGATGTGAGCATGAGAACAGGGGAGAGTGTTGAAATGGCAAGCAACCGGAAGCTCAGGGTCCTGCTTGCGGACCGAGTGGAGGTGTTCCGCAAAGCGGACACCCAGTCTGCGCTTGGTTTCCCCAATGTAGAGGAGATCACGTTGTGAGCAGCGAATACAGTATACTACATTGAAAGAAGTACAAGTAAATCGCTGCTTCACCTGAAAGGAGTGTTTGGGGCCTGGGATAGTGAGGAGAGAGGAGGTAAATGGGCAGGTATTACACCTCCTGCGATTGCAGGGGAAGGTGCCATGGGACGGGGACAAGGTGGTGGGGGTAATGGAGGAGTGGACCAGGGTGTCGTGGAGGGAATGATCCCTTCGGAATGCTGACAGGGGAAGGGAGGGGAAGATGCGTTTGGTAGTGGCATCACGCTGGAGGTGGCGGAAATGGCGGAGGATGATCCCCCCTGCTCTCATGCTCACACCTCTGTCCTGGGATTGCTGCAGTGTTCCAGTGAACGCAAGCTTGAGGAACAGCATCTCATCTACCGATTAGGCACACTACAGCCTGCCGGACTGAACATTGAGTTCAATAATTTCAGAGCATGACAGCCCCCCATTTTACTTTCATTTTTAGTTGTTTTTTCTTTTTTTCTTTTTTACATTTTTTACAACCTTTTTTTTGCATTTATTTCATTTCATCTTAGTTTGTTCAGTTTGCTTACCCACTGTTTTTTTCTCATGTTTGCACTTGCTGCTGTCCAATATTCAGTCCGTTAACACCTCTTCTGTATTAATGTATTGTCTTTCAACACACCATTAACATATTGTTTGCCTTTGCTCCATGACCTTTTGGTCAGCTATGTGGCCTTGTCCAATCTACACCTTCTCCTTTGTTATCTCTTGCCGCACCCCCACCTCACTTGCTTATAACCTGTGACATTTTTAATATTTGTCAGTTCCGAAGAAGGGTCACTGACCCGAAACGTTAACTCTGCTTCTCTTTCCACAGATGCTGCCAGACCTGCTGAGTGGTTCCAGCATTTCTTATTATTATTATCCATGTGTCCATTTATCACATCCTTTAGAATAGATTGTGACATTTTCCCAACTACTGATGTAAGGCTAACAGGTCTGTAACTCTCTGTTATCTCTCTCCTTCCCTTCTTAAATAGTGGGGTGACATTTGCGACCTTCCAATCTACAGGAACCGCTCCAGAATCTCTAGAATTTTGGAAGACAATCACCAATGCATCCACTATCTCCATAGCTACCTCTTTCAACACTCTGGGATGTAGAATATCAGGTCCTGGGCACTTATCAACCTTCAGTCCCATTAATTTCTTACTAATACTAATTTCCTTCAATTCCTCATTCCCCCTAATCCCTTGGATCTCTAATTCTGGGAGATTTCTTGTATCTTCCTCAGTGAAGACAGACACAAAGTAATCATTTAGCTTCTCTGCCATTTCTCTATTCCCCATTACACATTCTCCTGACTCTGCCTGTAATGGACCCATAATGGGTGGCCAATCGGCAAAGCCAGTCTTACTGCCAAGTGGCAGGTTCCAGACCTACCTCTACCGCCATCGGCGGCGGCTATTCCTCGATTCAAGGATGACATCTACTCAGGATCGCGGGTTTCTGCCGTGGGTCTTTAGATTAGATTAGATTTAGATTAGAGATACAGCACTGAAACAGGCCCTTCGGCCCACCGAGTCTGTGCCGACCATCAACCACCCATTTATACTAATCCTACACTAATCCCATATTCCTACCAAACATCCCCACCTGTCCCTATATTTCCCTACCACCTACCTATACTAGGGGCAATTTATAATGGTCAATTTACCTACCAACCTGCAAGTCTTTTGGCTTGTGGGAGGAAACCGGAGCACCCGGAGAAAACCCACGCAGACACAGGGAGAACTTGCAAACTCCACACAGGCAGTACCCAGAATCGAACCCGGGTCCCTGGAGCTGTGAGGCTGCGGTGCTAACCACTGCGCCACTGTGCTGCCCTAATCTGGCGGATTTCCTATTGGTCAAGTGAAGGGTTGGCATTGAGGCCTGTTTACTGCACCCTCCCACCCGCCTGGCTGGATTGGCCATCTCAGGATGGTCCAGGAATTGGAAATTGGACCTCCATCGTCAGTGTGACTCAGCTCCACTCTGGTTAAACTCATCGAACTGCCAGAGCCCCAGCAACAGGTCTTTCCATTGATTCTGAAAGGAGCCACAGCGGAACATCAGATCTCCTAATAACCTCTTAATTCAAGTGGATCTTCCTGTGACTGAACAGACCGATTCCCAATGCACATAAAGACAAATTCATTCTCGTAAGAAATGGAAGCGTTATGCATTATGTGAAGGAACAATTGCTAGAAACTGAAGAAAAACATGGATTTTCTGGGGCCTTTACTTTGAAATTGGTTCCTAAGACCATTGCACTGAGATAAAAAGGGTCTGTTACCAAGTATTAGAGCCACCTCAACATCTTCATCAGCTGTATGAGGGCCACCTGCCTTTGCAAGGTGGAAGGAACCATGTAAGGTTGTGACATGTCTGATGATCTACATATCCAATTTCAACAGAAGGCATTATCTAATGTCAACCATGGCTGAGACACTAACACTCTCACCTATGCATCAGTATGTTATAGCTTCAAGTCCCACTCTAGAAACACAAAATCCAGGCTGGCACTCCCACTATAGCACTTCAGGAGTGCTGTGCTATTGGAGATGCCACCTTTTGGATGAGACATTAAACCAAAGTGCCATCTTCCCTCTCAGGTGGGCAAAAGATCCCATCACATTATTTTGAAGAGGAGCAGGGGCCTTCTTCCCGGTGTCCTGGCAAATATTTATCCCTCATCAAACATGCAGAGAAATTTAAAGTCATTCATTTTGGTAGGAAGAACATGGAGAGACAATATAGAATAAAGGGTACAATTCTAAAGAGGGTGCAGGAGCAGAGGGACCTAGGTGTACATGTGCATTAGTCATTGAAAGTGACAGGACAGGTTGAGAGCGCGGTTAATAAAGCATACAGTATCCTGGGCTTTATTAATAGGGGCATAGAGTACAAGAGCAAGGAAGTTATGTTAAACTTGTATAAGACACTAGTTCGGCCACATCTGGAGTGTTGCGTCCAATTCTGGGCGCCGCACTTGAGGAAAGATGTGAGGGCATTGGAGAGAATACAGAAAAGATTCACGGGAACAGTTCCAGGGTTGAGGAATTTCAGGTATGAAGATAGATTGGAGAAGTTAGGATTTTTTTCCTTGGAGAAGAGAAAGCTGAGAGGTGATTTGATAGAGGTATTCAAAATCATGAGGGGTCTGGACAGAGTAGATAGAGAGAAACTGTTCCCACTCATGAAAGGATCGAGAACGAGAGGCACAGATTTAAAGTATTTGGTAATAGAAGCAAAAGTGACATAAGGAAAAACTTTTTCACACAGCGAGTGGTTAAGGTCTGAAATGCGCTGCCCGAGAGTGTGATGGAGGCAGGTTCAATTGAAGTCAAAAGGGAATTAGACAGTTATATGAAAAGGAATAATGTGCAGGGTTATGGGGAGAAGGCAGGGGGAATAGAACTGTGGGATTGCTGTTTCAGAGAGGCAATGTGGACACGATGGGCCGAATGGCCTCCTTCTGCACTGTAACGATTCTGTGATCACTAAAGACGGATTATCTGGTCATTATGTCATTGTTCTTTGTGGGAGCTTGCTGTGCACAAATTGGCTGCTGCGTTTCCTACATTACATCAGTGAATAGACTTCAATAGTACTTCAAGTATTATTCTGAAGAAGGTTCATATCTGACTTGAAATGTGAACTCTGTTTCTCTCTCCTCAGACCTGTTGTATTTCCAGCACTTTCAGTTTTTATTTCAATAGTACTTCATTGACTGTGAAGCATTTTGGAACGTCCTGAGGTTGTGAAGGGCACTATATAAATGCAAGTTCCTTCTTTTTAATCACTTCATATTTCCTGATTTATCATGTTTTTGACAGGGTAGATGCAGAGAGGCTGTTTCCCACTGGCTTGGGAATCTAGAACACGGGGTCACAGTCTCAGAATAAAGGGTCGGCCATTTAGGACTGAGATGAGGAGAAATTTCTTCAGTCAGGATTGTGAATCTTTGTAATTCTCCACCGCAGAGAGTTGTAAATGCTCAGTCATTGAGTATATTCAGACTGAGATGGACGGATCTTTGGGTACTAAGGTAATTAAGGGATACAGGTATAGTGCGGGAAGGTGGAGTTGAGTTAGATCAGCCATGGCCATATTGAATGGCGGGGCGGGCTTGAAGGGGCAAATGGCCGACTTCTGCTCCTAATTCTTATGTTCGTAACGAAAAGCATGTTCCTTTTTATATTTAATTTTTAACTAAAATAATAATTACCAATAGGGTAGACAGGTGGCGCTGTTGAGTGGCAGCAAAGAGAGAGTATGAAAAGAGACTGGTTGTTAACAAAAGGGAATCTCAAAGTTTTCTATGGACAATGGCATGGCTGGGCTTCTTGTTAGACTTTTGTCTCCAGTACAATGTCCTGGTATTTCAGATACTGCGGCTGCACCTGTAAGAGACAAGACGAATAATTCTTTCTCCCGCCTCTACAAAAACCACATGCTCGTCAATCCACTTGTGATCCCGAGAGGAGCAAGGGCATTTTTTTGGCACTTTCTCTCAATCGACAGAATGTGGTTTTCTTAGTAAACACCCCCACCTCCCACAACCCGCCATTCTCCTGGCAGGCCTCCCATCACCCGCCTTCTATGAGCTTGAGCTAATCCAGAACTCTGCTGCCCATATCCTAACTCGCACCCATCACTCCTGTGCTCGCTGACCAGCATTGGCTCCCAGTCCAGGTGCTCGCTGACCGATCCAGCAATGCCACAATTTTAAAATGCTCATTCTTGTTCTCAAATCCCTCCATGGCCTTTCCACTCCCTATCTCTGTAACCTCCTCCAGCCCGGCATCCCTCCGAAATCTCTGCATTGCTCCAATTCTGGCCTCTTGCACAACCCAGATTTTAATCACTGCACCATTGTTGGCCACGCCTTCAGCTGCCTGGGCCCTAAGCAAGTAGTCTTTGTGATGGAAAAGATCTGGGGTGGAAAGCTCAGCACAGGGTCAAATAGACTCTGAGGTTGCAAACAGCCTAGTTCAGCCGAGGGCAAAGGCCAGGAAGGTGGATGGAATCAATGGCAGGGGTACAAAGCAAGTGCTGGATGCTGAAACGAGGCTTGTTGCCGCAGTGCATCTTGTAGATGGTACACACTGCTGCCATGGTGCACCGGTGGTGATGGGAGTGAATGTTGAAGTTGGTAGATGGGGCGCTGATTAAGCGGGCTGCTTTGTCCTGGATGCTGTTGACCTTTTTGAGTGTTGTTGGAGCTGCTCTCATCCAGGCGAGTGGAAAGCATTCCATCACACTCTGGAAATGTGCTTTGTAGATGGTGGACAGGCTTTGGGGAGTCAGGAGGTGAATTACTTGTCACAGAATTCCCAGATTAGATATACAAATATGTACACGGATAGATATAGAAACAGATAGATCCCTATGTAAAGTAAAACAGTATTTCTGAAGTCGCATTTGGTTTTAGAGAGTTGACCAATATGCTTTCTGACCTATTTTATTGAGCAAGTGAAAAACACAGTGACATAGAGACTCCCATTAGTCCTGCTCATAGATCACAAACTAAGATATTGTAAATTGTACACTTCGATGATACCTTACATTGAGCATAAAATCCCACAAGACCTGATTAACAGTCAGGTACTGTATTAGCTTATAACCAACAATGCTTGACATGCGTTACATCCTCATTAAAAGAAGCAACAACTAAAATCACACACCTAATTAGTTTTTATTTGACTGATGAGGGATTTGAATACATCCCTGCAAAAACCATTAAAAGCCTGACCATCATTAACAGAGTATCTCATGGGGAACGTCCACTGTTCACTGAAAGTTATACTTTAAACAGAAGAGATTTAAAACTGAAACTATTTATCTCAGTGCCTTTACTGTTATTTAGTGAATAGTTTAGATAGACTTTTATAGAATCATAGAATGATACAGTGCTGAAGGAGGCCATTCGGCCCATTGTGACTGTGCCAGCTCTCTGATCGAGCTAGCCCAACAGAAATTTTTAATGCAAACATGAAAACTCAACCAGTGGCAAATGAATGGCAGTTGCTGCTCATTACACTTAAATTAGCCATAGAATTTCTTTGGGCTTTTATGCTGAGATTTGTGGTTATTAGACAGGCAAAACTGTGCACTGCTATCTTTAGGGCATGTGGAATCTGTGGGAACAGGGCAAGCAACATTGTGTCTCCTCAACCAATCAGATTGAAGAATCCTTACTGAGGCATGCAGAGTCTAAACCAGGAAGTGTAAGCTCGAATATTTAATTCAATGTAAAATCATGTACAAAATGCAAAATGAAGGAAGGGACAGAAAATGGGATTAAGGGGTGGGGAAAGAAAAAAGATTTAAAAATTGATTACTTTTATTTTGAGAACATAAGAAATAAGAATTCAAATCTCCAACAATAATTGAAATCTGAAGGAATGAGATTCCACATTTCTTAAAGTAAATTTCTGGAGAGATTGTTTGGTTGTAATTGTTACTCACCACATCATTAAAAATTCGCTTACACTTGAACGGACCAGCTCTAACTCTCTAGCGTGTTTAATGGGTAGCTAGTAAGTAAGTACAACAGCCTCCTGCCCTGCGTGCATTTGAATGCCGAATCTCTTGGTGAGGTACTGATGTAGTGAAGCTTGTGGAGGAGCTGGGCTATGCCCCTGGTATAGGTAGGTAGTAGGGGAATATAGGGACAGGTGAGGATGTTGTAGATAATGGGATTAGTGTAGGATTAGTATAAATGGGTGGTTAATGGTTGGCACAGACTCGGTGGGCCGAAGGGCCTGTTCCAGTGCTGTATCTCTAAAATCTAAAAAAAAATCTAAAAAAGCCAATTAGCCCCACTCACCCGGCTCTTTCCCCATAGCCCTGACAATCTTTCCCTTCATGTTTATATCCAATTTTCTTCTGAAAGTTACTATTGAATCTGCTTTCACCGTCATTTCAGGCAGCGTATTCCAGATCACAACAATTCTCTGTATTAAAAAAAAAAGTGACTCCTGACAATGCAGCAGCCTGCTGATGTCATCAGGGTGCTCCAAGCTGCGCACAAACGGTCTCCTGTGCTCGGTGAGATGCTGCGCATGCACAGCCTACGTCTTGCCAGGACTAACTGGCGCAGATGCAGGAAAACGCTCTCGCTCCTCGGCCACTCACTCCAGGCTGCTCGCTCCCCGTTCACCCCCACCTCACCCCACTCTCCCCCGCTCTCCAGCCCCTCGGTTTCCCTCCCCCCCCCCCACCCCACCCCTCCAGACGCTAGCTCTAGGCCGCGGGCCACTTCCCTCCTCTTGGCCACTCGCTCCGCCTGAAGAAACAAAGCGGGCCACGAGAGGTGACGGGGCGATGTAGGAGCGAGTGGCCGGAGTGTGGGATGGCACTGAAACCTGACAGAATTACGGAGGGTGTGCAGCACTGTCAGAGATTCTGTCCTTCTGAATAGACTTTAAACAGCGCAATGTTCTCCGAGGCTCAAACCTGTTCATTGTTTGCTGCCATGGGTTGAAGTTGTTTTCTGTGATAAACTGAGCAGCGCCATCTTTAATCCTGGCAGCTGCCTGAGCATCACAGACACTGATATTTCAGTGAAACAGGCTGCATTTGCGCATGTGCTAGTACAGCGCCACCTAATGGTTGCATTGTCAGCAAATGCAGCCTTGAAAAAATGTTTCCTCATATCATTGCTGGTTCTTTCACCAATCACCTTAAATCCATGTCCTCTGACTACTGACACGCCTATCACTGGAATCAATTTCAGTGTATTTACTCTATCAAAAATATTCATGATTTTGAACACCTCTATCAAATCTCCTCTTAACCTTCTCTGCTCTAAGGAGAACCATCCCAGCTTCTCCAGTCTCTACACATAACTGAAGTCCCTCAGCCCTGGTACGATTCTAGTAAATCTCCTCTGCACCCTTTCCAAGACCTTTCCATCCTCCCTGAAGTGCGGTGCCCAGAATTGGACACAATACTCCAGTTGAGGCCAAAGCAATGTTTTATGAAGGTTTAGCATAAACTCCTTGTTTTTCTACTCTATTGCTGTATTAGTAAAGATGAGAATTCAAGATTTTTTACATTCTCATCTTGTCCTGCCACCTTCAAGGATTTGTGTACATACACCCCTAGCTCTCCCTCTTCCTGCACCCCCTTTAAAATTGTGCCATTTAGTCCATATTGCCTCCCTCATTCTTCCTACAAAAATGTATCACTTCAAACTTCTCCGCGTTAAATTTTATGTCATTTGTCTGTCCATTTCAACAGTCTGTCTATGTTCTCCTGAAGTCTGTTACTATCGTTCTCATTGTTTCCTACAGTTCTGAGTTTCATATCATCTGCAAACTTTGAGATTATGCACTGAATACCCAAGTCTGGTTTATTAATATACATCAAAAGAGAAGTAATGCATCAACATATCCCATCGCTATCCCTGAGTGAAAAAAAAGGTCTTTGTCAATTTACTCAACCATAAATGTGAAATTCCAATATTTGGACATTTTGAATCAACAGACTGCAATGATACAAACTAAATACGTATTTCTGAATGCGCATTAGCTCTTTAGCAACTTGCCTTAATCACAAGGGACAAGCATGACGTGGACTGTAAGCGTCTGCTAATTGGTCGCAGTGACTTCGAGAGATGAATAAAGGGTGAATGTGTTCATTAGCCCTCTCTCCTGAGATGCAGTTTAGAGATTACCAGGAAGGAAAGTGTGGATGATGTCATCGTTTCCTCTAGAGAGATAGCATTGTGAAATGCATCAGTTACAAGCTATTAGTTTAGTTTAGTGATACAGCACTGAAACAGGCCCTTCGGCCCACCGAGTCTGTGCCGACCATCAACCACCCATTTATACTAATCCTACACTAATCCCATATTCCTACCACATCCCCACCTGTTCCTATATTTCCCTACCACCTATCTACACTAGGGGCAATTTATAATGGCCAATTTACCTATCAACCTGCAAGTCTTTTGGCTGTGGGAGGAAACCGGAGCACCCGGAGGAAACCCACGCAAACACAGGGAGAACTTGCAAACTCCACACAGGCAGTACCCAGAATTGAACCCGGGTCGCTGGAGCTGTGAGGCTGTGGTGCTAACCACTGTGCCGCCCATTACTCTTAGATATCTTTAAGTACTTATTAACTCCTTCCATGCACGTCGTTAAGAAGGGAAATCGAAGAAGTAATCAGATGAGCTCTTTTCTGACTATAGACTCATGTCTATAAGCTCTAAAAAAAACCCTGCGACCTGACAATATTTGAAATATATGAAATGTTTCAGTAAAGAATTTGTGTTTTCATAAATATGAAATTCTTAATTACAAGCATCAGAATAACGTAAATACTTGTGATTAATCCATCAAACCACAGCTTTAAACCTTTACTATTATTGTTAATTTTTAAAATGATCATTATTGTTGTTGTTATTATTCTTAGGGCTGCAGGTGCTATGGGAACACCATTACCTCCAAGTTCTCCTCCACACCATCCCACCTTAAAACGATATCGCCGTTCTTTCACTGTCACTGGGTCAAAATCCTGGAACTCTCTCCCTAACAGCACTGTGGGTCTTTCTACACCCCAAGGACTGCAGTGGTTCAAGAAGGCAGCTCACCATCACCTTCTCAAGGGCAATTAGGGATGGGCAATAAATGCTGACCTGGTCAGCGACGCCCACATCCCCAGAATGATTTTTTAAAATTAGATTGAGTTTTGCCATTTATGATTGGGTTTCATACATGAAGCCTAAAGCAGACAGCGCCCAACCTTTGTGCAGTCTAGGAGATATTGAATAGTAGCCAGAATGAACTGACAACAGCAGAATCACAGTCTAACACTGATTGAAGTTGAATTTAGGTTTCTAGTGCCGTCAAAAACTGAGTGGACCATAGAGATGTGTTATTTAACATGTGTCACCTGGTTAGTTAGTTGGCATCCTTCCATCTATGAAAGATGATGGACACGCAGCAAACAATCCATTTCGGTGGGGGTGTCTTCTCTTGGTGAAACTTTGCTGATGGCTGTGAAGGCCAATCCTTGACAGGCAGGTTCTGCCACAAGTGTTTCACGTGAAGCTGCCAAGTGACGCTGTGAGTTGTTGTTTTTGATGTTGGTGCCTGTTGCCAAGCTGCTGTAGCAACTGGTCATCATGGTAGTGCACACCAGTTCACAGGATGTGTCGCCATTTCCCCCTTTTGCCAGCTAGTGACTCCCAGGTGCAATAGTCACCATTTAGGGCCTTCATGTCACATTTGCAAACATCCTTGAAGCGGAGCTTTGGGCGCCCCACTGGTCGTCTGGCCCCGGTTACCTCACCATACAGAAGGCCCTTGGGTATGAGACTGTCTTCCATCCTGCAGACGTGCCCAATCCACAGAAGCTGCCTCTGTTTGATTAGTGCCAACACACTTGGGAGCTCTGCCTTTGAGAGGATGGCCACATTTGTGATTTGTGTCCTGCCAGGATATACCCACAATACACCACAGACAGCGAAGATGGAAATTATTGAGCTTCTTTTCCTGGGAGCTGTAAGTTGCCCATATTTCACAGCCATACAGCAAGGTCCTGAGAACACAGGGCTTATAAACCATCAGCTTGGTCCTAAGGGTCAGCTTGGTGTTATCCCATGTGCGTTTCCCAAGTCAGCCAAAGGTGGTAGCTGCTTTCACTATGCATATATTGAGCTCTGCATCAAGGGACAAATTGTCTGTCACCATGAACCCAAGGTAGCAGAATTTGCAAACCACTTCCAGTGGGGGGTGTTTAGTGTGATCAGAGATAGAGGTGCAACACCTTGTCCTATGATCATGGTTTTCTTGATGCTTATAGTCAAGGAGAACAAAGCTACAGGTACAGGAGAGACAGTCCATGAGTCTTTGTAGCTGAGTTTCCATGTGAGCGACTAGCACAGCATCATCAGTGTAGAGATGTGTCACCTGGTTAAGTATGGAAATTATAACAAAAAATAAACTGATCTGGATATAAATCAACAGAATCTGAATCATTTCCTCTTACTGGCATAGGAAAGAAAATGTAACAGTGCCCTGTAGCTGCTGTGTAGCACAATCGTTCAGGAATACTTTAAAACACTCTCATGATTTATGAAAAACATGAGCATAGTAAATCTTCACGTTATTTATTTATTTTATTTAGAGATACAGCACTGAAACAGGCCCTTCGGCCCACCGAGTCTGTGCCGACCAAGAACCACCCATTTATACCAACCCTAAATAATCCCATATTTCCCTACCACCTACCTACACTAGGGGCAATTTACAATAGCCAATTTACCTATCAACCTGCAAGTCTTTGGCAGTGGGAGGAAACCGGAGCACCCGGCAAAAACCCACGCGGTCACAGGGAGACTTTGCAAACTCCGCACAGGCAGGACCCAGAATTGAACCCGGGTCCCTGAAGCTGTGAGGCTGCGGTGCTAACCACTGCGCCACTGTGCCGCCCTTATATTTACAGTGGGGAAGATTCTGAGGCTTCCTACCCAATGTGGCTGTCGCTATCATTCTAACTGGTCGCAGTCACCGCACGAGTCAAGCGACATGCCCTTTAATAAACAAATCCGCATTCTACTAGGGTACAATAATGTAGTGGTTATGCTACTGGACCAGTGGTTCAGGGACGTGGACTAATAATCCCAAGAATGTGAGGTCAGATCCCACCATGAGAGAATTTGAAATAAAAAGCTAGGATCGGTAAAAGTGACCACAAAGTTGTTGGATTGTCATAAAACACCCAACTGGTTCAGTAACGTTGTTTTGGGAAGGAAACCTCCCCTCCTTACCCAGCTTATATGTGACTCCAGTCCCAGAACCAAAAGTGGTTGACTCTTAAATGACCTAGCTAGCCACTCAGCTGTAGCACCACTTTCTATTGCCAACTAGGGAGAGCAATAAATTCCAGCCTTGCCCACATCCTAATAAAATTTTAAGCATAGGTCCCTGATTGCTGTTTTGGGACTCAAATAGGCAGGGTGCCAAGCACCATGCAGCATGTACCAGGCGACTCACGTCATGCATACTACCTGGTCTGTTGCCACACTGGGTCCCGTACATCCTGAGAATGGAACCCACCACTGGATTATTTTCTGGACCTGGGATAGCCAGTCGGGCTGCCCCAGTATTGCAGGCACTGAGTCCCTGTTGTCTACCTGCACGGGGGCACTGTTCTCTACCCCCACAGCCCTCCAGCAGTATGTTAATGATGCCCGAACCTCAACATGGACCATTACTACCGAGTGGCCGATGAGGAAACGCCACACCCAAGAACAAAAGCAAACTTCTTTTACCCAAGTGAACGACACTTACACATTTTAAAAGAACAGAACGAAAGAAGAGAACTCTTTTTTTTATTCATTCATGGGACATGGGTGTCACTGGCAAGGTCAGCATTTGTTGTTTATTCTTACTTGCCCTTGAGAAGGTGGTGGTGAGCCGGCACCTTCTTGAACCGCTGCGGTGCACATGGTGTAGGTACACCCACAGTGCTGTTAGGGAGGGAGTGCCAGGTTTCTGACCCAGCGGTGGTGAAGGAATGGTGACATATTTACAAGTCAGTATGGTGTGTGACTTAGAGGGGAACTTGCAGGTGGTGGTCTGCTGTTCTTGCATTTCTATAACACCTTTCACAACCTCAGGATGTCCCAAAGCACTGTACAACTGATTAAGTACACTTGGAGTGTAGTCATGTTGTGATGTAGGAAACACAGCAGCCAATTTGCACATAGCAAGCTCGCACAAACAACAATGAGATATAAAGATAAGAACACCAGGAACAAGAGGTGACCATTCAGCTTCTCAGACCTGCTCCATCATATAATTAGATCATGGCTGATGTGTGAGCGATTAGCGTAGCAATAGCAGCGTAGACAAGTTCTCTGATCAGGACGTGATGTATTTTTGTCTTCACTTTCAGCCTTGATAGCTTGTAGAGCTTGCTGTCTGACCTAGTGTGCAAGTAGACTCCTTCCATATCTGCAGGGAAGGCGAAGGTCAGCAGCATGGAGAAGAAGATGCCAAACAGAGCGGGGGCTAGGACACAAACCAGTTTCACTCCATTCTTCACTCTGAAACTATCAGAGGTGGAGCCATCAAACTGTACAGTGCAGTGCATGTTGACATTGAAGGAGCAGATGAGAGAGGAGCTTCGGTGCAGATTGCAGCACCGACCCCTCTCTTATCAGCAGCAGAGTAAAGGTGCACCCCCTAAAATTCCACAGTTCCAAACATGAAACCCTGCCACGCATCAACACCCCTTTCACAAGCAATGATGTCAAATACCAGCACTTCGCACTGTCGCTAGAACACTTGCTGCCCACCAAAGCCTTAATGGGAAGCACTGATACTGGCATCGATGAAGCTTGGAAGTCACTAAGCTCAATCAGCTATGAAGCAGCAGAAGCATCATTTGGTAAAGATGGAACTTGCAACAAGGGCTGGTTTGAGACCTACTCAGCTGAGATGACATCTGTCATTGATACAAAAAACAAAGTCTACGTGATGCACAACATAAGCTCAACAGCTAAGACACTGCATGACCTGAAAATAGCCAAGACAGCTGTGCAAAGGACAGGGAGATACTGCACTAATAAACACTGGATCAGCTTATGTCAAGAAATTCAAACTGCATGCGACAAAGGAAATCTACGAGCCATGTACAAAGGGATCAAGAGGTCGCTTGGCCCTGCCATCACCAAAGTTGCTCCGCTTTAAATCCTATACTCAATGGAACACAAGTTGAGTTAACGCCACAAAAATAAGGGGTCGCCCATTTAAAACAGAGGGTTGTGAGTCTTTGGAACTCTGTTCCTCAAAAGGCGGTGGAAGCAGAGTCTTTGAAGAAGGCAGAGCTAGATAGATTCTTCATAAGCAAGGGGGTGAAAGGTTAATGGGGGTAAGCGGGAATGTGGAGTTGAGGTTACAATCAGATTAGCCATGATCTTATTGAACGGCGGAGCAGGCTCGAGGGGCTGAGTGGCCTACTCCTGCTCCTAATTCATATGTTTGTATGTAAGCAAGCTTTATTCAAAGTCTGTGTGGTGTTGCTTGCAGATACTAATCACATTCAGAAGAATATCTTGGATGGTGTTGCATTGCTTTGAATTTGGCCCTGCCTAAGGGATGTAATGACTTCGTAATTCTCTACATAGAATCTTCATGCCCCTTTGAAAGAGTTATCCAATTAGTACCACTCTCCTTGTTCTTTCCCCACAGGGCGGCATAGTGGCGCAGTGGTTAGCACTGCAGCCTCACAGCTCCAGGGACCCGGGTTCGATTCTGGGTACTGCCTGTGTGGAGTTTGCAAGTTCTCCCTGTGTCTGTGTGGGCTTTCTCCGGGTGCTCCGGTTTCCTCCCACAAGCCAAAAGACTTGCAGGTTGATAGGTAAATTGGCCATTATAAATTGTCACTAGTATAGGTAGGTGGTAGGGAAATATAGGGACAGGTGGGGATGTTTGGTAGGAATATGGAATTAGTGTAGGATTAGTATAAATGGGTGGTTGATGGTCGGCACAGACTCGGTGGGCCGAAGGGCCTGTTTCAGTGCTGTATCTCTAATCTAAAAAAAAAACCTGCAATGTTTTCCTTGTCAAGTATTTATCTAATTCCCTTTTGAAAGTTACTATTGAATCTGCTTCCACCGCCCTTTCAGGCAGCGCGTTCCAGGTCACAACAACTCGCTGTATAAAGAAAAATTCTCATCGATCCCTTTTTTTGCTTGTCAACTATCTTAAATCTATGTCTATAATAAAAGCAAAATACTGCGGATGCTGGAAATGCGAAATAAAAACAAGAAATGCTGGAACCACTCAGCAGGTCTGGCAGCATCTGTGGAAAGAGAAGCAGAGTTAACGTTTCGGGTCAGTGACCCTTCTTCAGAACTAGCAAATATTAGAAATGTCAAAGGTTATAAGCAAGTGAGGCGGGGGTGGGGCAAGAGATGATAACAAGGGAGAAGGTGTAGATTGGACAAGGCCACATAGTTGACCAAAAGGTCATGGAGCAAAGGCAAACAATATGTTATTGGTGTGTTGAAAGACAAAGCATTAGTACAGATAGGGTGTTAACAGACTGAGGGTTGAACAGCAGCAAGTACAAACATGAAAAAAAAGTGGGTAAGCAAACTGAACAAACTAAGATGAAATGAAATAAACATGAAAAACAAAGGAGTAAAAAGAAAAAAAGAAATAAAGAAAAAATAACTAAAAATAAAAGTAAAATGGGGGGCCCGTCATGCTCTGAAATGATTGAACTCAATGTTCAGTCCGGCAGGCTGTTAGTGTGCCTAATCGGTAAATGAGATGCTGTTCCTCGAGCTTGCGTTGATGTTCACTGGAACATTGCAGCAAGCCCAAGACAGAGATGTGAGCATGAGAGCAGGGGGGTGTGTTGAAATATTAAATCTATGTCTGCTAGTTACCGACCCTCCTGCCAATGGAACAATTTCTCCTTATTTAATTTATTTATTTAGAGATACAGCACTGAAACAGGCCCTTCGGCCCACCGAGTCTGGGCCGACCAACAACCACCCATTTATACTAACCCTACAGTAATCCCATATTCACTACCACCTACCTACACTAGGGGCAATTTACAATGGCCAATTTACCGATCACCTGCAAGTCTTTGGCAGTGGGAGGAAACCGGAGCACCCGGCGGAAACCCACGCGGTCACAGGGAGAACTTGCAAACTCCGCACAAGCAGTACCCAGAACTGAACCCGAGTCCCGGGAGCTGTGAGGCTGCGGTGCTAACCACTGCACCACTGCTCTATCAAACCCTTAAGTGATGTTGAACACCTCTGTTTAATCACTTCTTAACCCACTCTGCTGTAAGGAGGATTATCCCAGTTTCTCTACACGACTGATGTCCCACAACCCTGCTACCATTGGTAACTCCTCTCTTTTTTCTTCTTTCTTTGGGCCTCCTTATCTCGAGAGACAATGGATACGCGCCTGGAGGTGGTCAGTGGTTTGTGAAGCAGCGCCTGGAGTGGCTATAAAGGCCAATTCTGGAGTGACAGGCTCTTCCACAGGTGCTGCAGAGAAATTTGTTTGTCGGGGCTGTTGCACAGTTGGCTCTCCCCTTGCGCCTCTGTCTTTTTTCCTGCCAACTACTAAGTCTCTTCGACTCGCCACAATTTAGCCCCGCCTTTATGGCTGCCCGCCAGCTCTGGAGAATGCCAGACTCCTCTACACCCTGGCTAAAACCTTGTGCGTATTCTCCTGGGTATTTCCATGACAGCAATAAATAACCTGTCTGGGTTCTGAGAGATGGTATCAGTTTATCAAACCATTCTGTACTGAAGGCAGTGGCCCAGGCTATTGGGTAATTCGCCAGTGTTCTCTCTCACTCTCTGCCGCTCTCCACAATGTGGTGCAGTCGCCGTTCTCAATGCAGGATTAACCGGGATTATTCCCATTTAGAGGTAGAAGCATGAACGGGAAGGTGAGAAACGGAAGGGACGGGATAATCTGGGATGTGTCTTTGCTGTTAAAAGAAATCGAATCAATACTAACTGGCAGTGGGAAATGCTTTGCAACAGGGCGATGTTAGAGATTATTTTTTCCCCATGTTATTGCTCACGGAGCAACATTTAATTGAATCCATTGCAACCGAACATGGGATTAAGGTTTTGCATTCCATCGAATTTCAGTTTTAAAAGTGCTCTCGTAACATAATTCGGAGTTTATCGAGCTGGAGAACTGAAGCGAAGTGTTTCACAAATAAAATTGAGAACCATTCGGGTCCGAACTGGGGGGGTGAGCAAAATCTCAGTAGATTTTAGCAGAGTCCGGGTCTAGCTAAAATCTGTGCACAATCAAGAAAGAGTTTGTAATTTTTATTTGAACACCAGAGTTATAAATTTCCGCGAGTTGATAAAGAGATGGTTTGTGCACTGGAGTTGTTCTGCTCGGGTACCCGGGTAGATTTCCACTTTCTAAATGAATTGTAAAGTAATTCTGACAATTTAGCTTTCCAGGGAATTTGCCTCTAGATAATAACGAGGGAGGACTCTTAGCTCTCCTGTTACAAAGGTTATTTCCTGTCAGAACCGTTTCTATTCATTGGCAGGTACAGTTTGATGGATTTTTTTTTTACAATGGATTGCACAGAATCTTGTAACGCAGAAGTCCATTCAGCCCATCAGCCCATCAGACCTTGAAAGCGCTAAAATAAGAAAATGCTGGAAATACTCAGCAGGTCGGGCAGCGTCTATAGAGAGAGGAACGGAGTTAACATTTCAGCTCTGTGACCCTTCACCAGAAGTGGAAAATGTTAAGAGATGTGACAAATTTTAGGCAAGTACCAAGACGGGGAAAGGTACTGGGGGAGGGCGGGACAGATTAAATGGCAGAAGGGGATGATGGTGCAAAGCAAAAGGAGAGTGATCATTGCACAAGTAAAGAAATAAAAGGTGGGTCGAGAGGTGATGTGAATGGGAAGAGCAGAATCATTAACAACAGCGAAAAAAAAAATGGGAACAAAATTTACGATCCAAAATTGTTGAACTCAGTGTTGAGCCTGGAAGACTGTAAAGTGTACCTATTGTCGGGTAATCTCTCCTGTTTTCCACCCAGTCACAGATCTTCCCTATTGTTCTTCAGATCCCTATTCCTACCCCTGCGTTTGCTTTTAAATCTGTTGCATCTCTAACTTTCTCCAGTTCTGATGAAAGGTCATCAACCTGCAACGTTAACTCTGTTTCTCTCTCCACAGATGCTGGGTATTTCCAGCATTTTTTGTTCCTATTTCAGAATTCCAGCATCCGCAGTATTTTGCCTAAGAAGGAGCTATCCAATTAGTTCCAGTAATTCAGAATTTGAGCCTGGGGAACATAAGTAACACTGAAAGAACTTTCCTGAAGTATGGGAATCTAAATAAACTGTAAACCCTGCAACCCTCCCAGATCTCTGCACTGCACCCATTCTGGCCTCTTGCCCATAAGCTCGAGACTTCCCTCCCTAAATCTCTCACCTCTCTAACTCAGTTTCCTCCTTTGAGATGCTCCTGAAATCCTACCTTTGACCACGTTTGCTGCCCTAATATTGGCCAAGGTATAGAATTCAAAAGCAGGGATGTACTGCTGGAACTGTATAAAACACTGGTTAGGCCACAGTTGGAGTATTGTGTACAGTTCTGGTCAGCACATTACAGAAAGGATATAATTGCTCTGGAGAGAGTACAGAGGAGATTTACAAGAATGTTGCCAGGGCTTGGAAGTTGCAGCTTTGAGGAAAGATTGGTTAGACTAGGGTTGTTTTCCTTAGAACAGAGGAGGCTGAGGGGTGACTTAATTGAGGTGTATAAAATTATGAGGGGCCTAGATAGAGTAGACGGGAAGGACCTGTTTCCCCTAGTAGAGAGGTCAATTACCCCAGTGGGCACAGATTTAAGGTGATTGGTAGGAGGATTAGATGGGATGTGAGGATAAATTTGGTCACCCAGAGGGTGATGGGTTTCTGGAATTCACTGCCAGGAACGGTGGTGATGGCAGAAACCCTCAATTCTTTTAAAAAGGTACCCGGACATGCACCTGAAGTGCTGTAACTGGCTCTGGACCAGGTGCTGGAAGGTGGGATGAGATTGGGCAGCTAGTTTTTATCAGCACGGACATGATGGGCTAGATGGGCTCCTTCTGTGCCGTAATTTTTCTGTGGTTCTGTGGTTCTAATATCTTCCTGGTAGTACAGAACTTGAGAATTGCTGAAAATAGAGACATGTTGTCGAAGATTTTCATCTTGCACTCATCAGGACAATACGCAAGAATAACCAACGTAAGGGAAAACAACAACTTATACTGCATGATAAGAGAGAGCTGATTGGTTGGCAGATGAACTCTGATTGGTAGAGGTGTTGCCATGGGGAATGCACCAGTTTACGGTGACTGACAGTTAACTTCCAAGCTTTGTTTGAAATTTAAACCAGGCAGCTTCACTCTGATTGGTCAATACATTGCCTTGAGGAATGAACCAGTGAATGGCTGTCACTTATTTTGTTCAGCTGAAACAGGCGCAATGTGTTTGCATGTTCTTTCTGTCTGCAAAGAACAGGGCCCTGTGTATTAATATATGTAACTTGCAGTATGCACAAATGTGCCACACTGTGAGCCCTACTGACAATCTTAAATTGGTTGTCAGAGTCATTCTTAGCACACTGAGGATTATTTAGCAAATGTTGTCCAATCGCGGAATCACATCTAATGTTGGACACTGTGTTTTGAGTTTTGCAAGCACGGGCTGGTTGGGTAGGGCTGTACCTTGCCCATTGCGAGCAGCAGAAGGGACATGTTGTTTGATATGATCCGCCAGTCTTTGGGACATACGGCCTATATACCGAGCATCACACTGGCATTGAAATTCATACATCACATTACTCATTTCTGTGATAGGCAGGACGTCTTTTTGGCAAGGAAGTATTGGCTACATTAATGCAAATTTATGCAAAAGCCTTGTATTCTATTGGATGTAACTCAGCATGTGGGTGAAGTACTGTCCCATTCATGAACTAACTCCTTGTTAAATCTCATTTCCAGATTTCCCTGGGTGGAGGTGAAAAGGTGGAATTTTGATGGAAATGAACCACAGCACCTTGAGCCACGCAGAGTTCACCCTAGAAGGCGTCCCAAATGGCGATGGCCATGATCTACTGATATTCACCTCCTTTCTGTTGGTGTATATCATCATCATTGCAGCCAATCTTACCATTATGTTCTTGGTGAAGAAAGAGACTAATCTGCACAGTCCTATGTATTACTTACTCTGCATCCTTGCTGGCATCGATATTATCCTCAGCAGCGTGACCATCCCCAAGATTTTAGCCATGTATTCATTTCAATCCAAAGTGATTTCCCTGGAGGGATGTGTCACCCAGATGTTTTTTGTCTACTGCACTGCATTAAGTGAATCGACACTACTGGTTGCTATGGCTTATGACCGGTATGTGGCCATTTGCCAGCCCTTTAACTACCACAAGCTCAAATTCCATTACATTGTCCTGGGCGTGGCTCTGATTATTTTCCTCCGAGCCATGTGTTTTGTTGCAGTTGCGGCATTACTCACCCAAGCCACTTACTGTGGTTCCAACTTTATCCAGAATTGCTACTGCAATTATGGTTCTCTCTCCAAACTGGCCTGTCATGGTGTGACAGCGAGTGACGCCATCACCTATCCCCTCTCTTTTCTTATCACCTTGCCAGACAGTTCCCTCATTATCATCTCCTACTTCAAGATTTTCAAAGTGGCCTTCCACACAGGCCAAGGAGAAGCCCGCAGCAAGGCTCTCAATACCTGCACCAGCCATTGCTGCATCCTGCTGTTGTTCTACACCAGCGCTCTCTTCGAGTTCACCATGTACCTGGTCCCCAGCATCTTCTCTTCTGAGCTCCACTTTGTGGTGGCCGTCATTTTCGCTATTTTCCAACCTCTGTTCAATCCCATCATCTACGGTGTGAGGACAAAAGAAATCAGGAATAGCTTCCTGAAACTGCTGGGCAGGAGGAGAGTTTCGGTCGGATCGTGAATCGGTTCAACAGCTGTAAATGTTTTCTTTAAGTGGTCTATCTGCAGTGACCTTACACACTGAGCAAGTGTGGTCTTCAGAGGAAACAGGGTTTGAGAGTGGAGGATCAATTGGACCAGAGTCATTTAGTTCCCATTTTGAAGTCATTCATTTTGTATTTCCATTATCAATGCCAATGGTTGCATTTAGAATGGGAGTTACTTATGTAAACATTTCTCACTGTTGCAAAAGAAAAGTGCAGAACCTGGGAGTCTGAAACCCAAAGGTGCTGGAAACATTCAGCAAGTCCGTCAGAATGTCTGGAGTGATATAGACAGCTTGGGTGTGACAGGTACCTAACGGGTTATCTGGTCAGTTTTCAAGAGGACTGACTTGTGGAGTGATCCCAGCATTGAGTGATACTATAATTAGACGCTCCTGCCAGTAGTGGGCACAGCCGGCATGAAATTCAACTTGGGGTGGGGGCACAAAAAGGCCAGAATCTTCCCGGCCCCTTGGAGATGGCTTTGGAAGCAGAGGGGCACTGAGAAAGTATCAGAAAAGCCGTTGGGACAGCTCCCTGTGCTTTCTGCCTTTGGGCGAGTTTCCCGGGTTGGCCTGCCAATCAGAGAAATTAAGGCCCCAGTAGGACCATTTTCCTGTATTGATAGAATGTTCCCGCGTTGCATGGGTTCCCCGCTGAGTTTTGAGCCTGGCAGCCTCTGGGTAGGAGGTCGGAGAGCCATTGGAGCCTGCTCTCCATGCCACAGTGACAGATCAGCAATGCTGAAATGGACACAGCCACAATCAAAATCATTCTTGTGGTAGGGATGCCCCCAGCACACTGATGGCCTTAATGACTCGGACTGCTTTGTTATGAAACATGTTTCAGCCTTTCGAGAGCGCCTCTGTAGGACAAGGGCATCAGATGCATGGGAACACCACCACCTGCGAGTTCCCCTCCAAGCCACACACCATCCTGACTTGGAACTATATCGCCGTTCCTTCACTGTCGCTGGGTCAAAATCCTGGAACTCCCTTCCTAACAACACTGTGGGTGTACCTACCCCACATGGACTGCAGTGGTTCAAGAAGGCAGCTCACCACCACCTTCTCAAGGGCAATTATGGATGGGCAATAAATGTTGGCCTAGCCAGCGACGGCCACATCCCATGAATGAATAAAAAAAAAAAATTTTGAGCTGCTCTCACGCTCACCTTCTGTCTCAGCAGTGTCCACCTCTCCAAGTGAGACTGCCCACCAGCCAGCCCTGCAGGCCCTCTCATTGGACTAGCTGCATCCTCTTCCACCCACCGTCCTTAATTGAATAGTGGCTTGTTAATTGGCCATCACCTGGAAGATCCCCCGGCCAGCACACCACTGACCCCCATGGGATCGGGACCCAGAAATGGTCCCAATGCCCCAAAATTTTATACGTCCAGAAGAATCCGCCCAAAAAGGGCAGTAGTGGATTAGCTGCCGCCTGGATTTTCCTTGGATTTCAGCCACCTCTCCCTGTCAACTTTGATGACCACACATTGCATCCATTTTTCAGTCAAGCACTCTACTTGTATGTAAACCTATTAGTGTAAATGTATTAAAGATAAAGTGGGTAAAGTGCACATCCAGAGAGCAATGTGACAGAAGAACCCCCGCCTTGCCTCTCACTGGTGTCAACATGTGAGTCTCCCACCCTCCAATAAATAGTTGTGTCTGAAATCAAGGCTCAGTCTGGTAGCACCACAGCATAGAAGCAATCAACAGACAATACCAATGCATGTTAAAAAAAACCCTGTAAAAATGTTACACATGAACAATTAAAATAAAAGCAAAATACTGCGGATGCTGGAAATCTGAAATAAAAACAAGAAATGCTGGAACCACTCAGCAGGTCTGGCAGCATCTGTGGAAAGAGAAGCAGAGTTAACGTCACTGACCCGAAACGTTAACTCTGCTTCTCTTTCCACAGATGCTGCCAGACCTGCCGAGTGGTTCCAACATTTCCTGTTTTTATTGCACATGAACAATTGTTTATGCATTAATTGCTTCAAAGATCTGTGCTGTGTGTGAGCATCTATGGAACGCCTTAATGTTTGACAACAGTTGAACTGTGTTATGGAATTGGAGCTGGTAGATTACTGTGTTGTGGATGTGAAATATGAAAAGCATGTGAATAAAGTCATCGTTACGTGTGAAAGAATACAAATTTGTTTCAGGAATGAGTCTCGTGTTTCAGATTGGATCAGTGAGTGTAGGTAAAGTTTCTTAACTTATGCTAACACATTTAAATGTATTTTAGATATTACACATAGCGTATTCATGAAAAAATGTATTGTTCCTGGAGGAGCCAAGTCTTACAGCTTTGAAATCACTTCCTGAGATATTCCAGTGTATCCCTAATCAGAAAGAACTAACCTGTTGGAAATTTAATGCTTCCGTTAAAATAGCAGAGGGCGGAACTCATATGCGATAGCTTCAATGTTATTTCAAGGCAAAAGTACATCCAAAGTGAGATAATCGTCCTGGCAATTAGATGGCGGGTTTATTGTGTTTGTTTTAAACCTCTTTGTCCACCATTTCAACACAGCCGTGCTATAATTGAATTTTCTTTAAATACAAAACTGAACTAATATTACTAACACTTGGAACATTTTGTTCTGAGGCTGTGGGCAATATCAGTCGTGGCTGTTAGTGGCACGGGAGCTCTGAATTAGAAGGTTTTGGGTTTTAAGCCCCACTCTAGAGATTTGAGCATTAACAAATGGGCTGATACTTCCAGTGCCAGTTCTGAGGGAGCACTGCGCTGTCGGAGGTGCCGTCTATCAGATGTGATGTTAAAACTGACATCCTGCTTTCCCTCTCTAGTGAATGTAAAAGATCCCATGAAACTAATTCAAAGAAGAGCAGGGGAGTTATTCCCAGTGTCCTGGCCCAATATTTATCTGTCAACCAACATCACCAAAAGAGGTTATCTGGTTATTATCACATTGCTGTTTCTGAGATCTTGCTGTGTACAAATTAGCTGTTGCACTTCCTGCATTAGAGCAGTGATGACACCTCATAAAGTACTTATTTGGCTGTAAAGCACTTTGGGACATGCTGAGATTGTGAAAGGCGCTATAGAAATGCAAGTCTTTCGTTCTTTTGATGGGGCCCTATTTATTGCCCATCCTTAGTTGTCCAGCGGAGGAGGTAGTGGGACATCTTCTTGAACCATTGCAGTCCAGTGTGTTGGGGCTCCCACCATGGTGTGAAGTGCAGAATTGTAGCATGTTGACCAAGCCACATTGACCAGAAACCGGTCTGGACCAGCCACATAAATGCCATGGCTACAAGAGCAGGTCAGAGGTTGGGAATCCTGCAGCGACTAACTCACCTCCTGTCTGCCTGCCTACCATCTAAAATTCAGGAGTGTGATGGAATACTCTCCACTTGCCTGGATGGGTACAGATCCAACAACACTCAAGAAGCTCGACACCATCCAGGATAAAGCAGCCTGCTTGATTGGCACCTCATCCACCACCTTCAACATTCACTCCCTCCACCACTGACGCACAGTGGCAGCAGTGTGTACCATCTACAAGATGCACTGCCGCAATGCACCAAGGCTCCTTAGACAGCACCTTCCAAACCCGCGACCTCTACCACCTGGAAGGACAAGGACAGCAGATGCATGGGAACACCACTACCTGCAAGTTCCCCTCCAAGCAACACACCATCCTGACTTGGAACCATATCGCCATTCCTTCACTGTGGCTGGGTCACAATCCTGGAACTCCCTCCATAACAGCACTATTGGTGTACCTACACCCCAAGGACTGCAGCTGTTCAAGAAGGCAGCTCACTAACACCTTCTCAAGGGCAACTGGGGATGGGCAATAAATGCAGGCCTGGCCAGCGATGCTCCCATCCTCCAAATGAATTAAAAAGAAAACACCCACATGCTGCCAGTAGCCACCATTGTCTCGTTAATTACAGGCCCACTGCCCTCTCCCCCTGACCCCGCCAACTCAGTGATGGAAGTTCTGGGTCTACCACTGATCCCTTCCCCCACAAGAGCTTTTCAATACTGATGTGTTTAAGCAGTATGAGCATCGCAATTTTCAACCCTCCACCATTGGTGGCCATGTCTTCAGATGCCTAGTCCCCAGGCTCTGGAATTCTCTCCTTAAACCTCTCCGCTTCTCCACCTCTGTCTTCTCCTTGAAGACGTTCCTTAAAACCTCCCTCTTTGACCGAGATTTTGGTCACCTGTCCTAATATCTCCTTATGTGGCTCAGTGTCAAATTTTCTTTGATAGTCGCTCCTGTGAAGTGCCATGTAATAATAATAACTTATATTTATCTAATATCTTTAGTGTAATAAAATGTTCCATAGCGTTTCACAGGAGTGTTATAAAGCAAAATTTGACACTGAGCCATATTTAGTCGATATTAGGGCAGATGGCCAAATACTTGGTCAAAGAGATAGGTTTTAAGGAGTATCTTAAATGAGAAAAGAGAGGCGGAGGGGCAGAGAAGTGTCGGGAGGAAATTCCAGAGCCTTGGGCCCAAGCAACTGAAGGCATGGCCACCAATGGTGGAGATGGTGACCACAGATATCTAGGAGGGTTGGGAAGCTGGGGGAGATTACAGAGATACAGAGGGGTGAAGCCATGGAGAGATTTGAATGCAAGAATGAGGATTTCAAATTCGAGGCATTGCCAGACTGGGAGCCAATGTAGGTCAGTGAGCACAGGGTGTGATTGGTGAACGGGACTTGGTGTAGGTAAGGACACAGACAGCCGGGTTTCGGATGATGTCAAGTTTACGGAGTGTCGAATGTGGGACGCCGGCTAGGAGTGCATTGAAATGGTCAAGTCTGGACAGAACAAAGGCATGGCTGAAGTGGGTAGGAGTCAGGCGATGTTACAGAGGTGAAAATAGGTTGTCTTAGTGTTGGCATGGACATATTGTTGAAGCTCGACTTGGGGTCAAATGTGACACTTGGGTTGCGAACAGTCTGGTTCAGCCTCAGACAGTTGCCAGGTTGAGGGATGGAGTCAGTGGATAGGGAATGGAGTTTGTCGTGGGGGAAATTTTACTTCATTAAAGGTGCTATATAAATGCAAGTTGTTGTTGTTGTTGCTTTTCAGGCCACCAAAAGAGATAGATGCTAGACTGCAGAAACTGTGGAGCAAAGGGATTTAGTCATCCAAGAACAGAAATTACGAAAAATCTAGTGAACAGGTAGAAAAGAGGCCCGTGAAATTTTTGGCTTTATCTCAAGAGGGCTCAAATAGGAAAGAGTGGACTGAAGATTGAGTTCAATAACTTCAGAGCATGACTGGCCTTTTTTTAATATTTTTTCTTTTATTTTATTTTTTAACCATGTGCCTGTTTTTCATGTAGTCAGAGCTGATCATTATTCCGCTAGTAACACTCTCTCTGGACTAATGCTTTATTTTCTCACCACAAGCATTAACACTCTCTTTGCCTTTGTCCCAGGACAGCTTTGTTGTTTAATCTCTACTGTCCTCTGCCCTATCACACACCTCCCCTTTTGTTCTCTTCCCCACATCCCCCCGCCCCCCACCCCTTCACTTGCTTAAAAACTAATTCTTTTCTAACCTTTGCCAGTTCTGATGAAAGGTCACAGACCTGAAACGTTAACTTTGCTCCTCTCGCCGCAGATGCTGCCAGACCTACTGAGTATTTCCAGCACTTTCTGTTTTTATTTAGGAAAAAGTGTAAGTTATGTTACAGCTGTACAGAGCTCTAGTTAGGCCCCTTCTGGAGTAACTGCTTCCAGTTCAGAGCACTGCATCTCAGGAAGGAGATACTGGCCTTGGAGGTGGTGCAACACTGAATCACTAGAATGATACTGAGATTAAAAGAGTTAAATTTTGCAGACCGTTTTCAGAGATTCAGCTTGTAATACCTCGTGAGTATAGACAATTGATGGGTGATCCAATTGAGGTGTTTACGATGATAAAAGAAGTTGATAGAGTAGATAGAGAGTGAAGGACTCCAGAACAAGGGGGCATAACTTTAAAATTAGAGCCAGGCCGTTCAGGGGTGATGTCAGGAAGCACTTCTTCACACAAACCAGGAATCAATCCAGTGAACCTTTGCTGTACCTCCTCTAAGGCAAACATATCCTTCCTTAGATATGGAGACCATAAGTACTCCAGTTGTGGTCTCACCAAAGCCCTGTACAAATGTAGCAAAACTTCCTTGTTCTTGTACCTCGCAATAAAGGACAACATGCCATTTGCCTTCCGAATTGCTTGCTGTACCTGCATGCTAAGTTTCAGTGTTCCTTGTATGAGTACATCCAAGTCTCTCTGAACTTCAACATTTAAAAATTACACGTGTTTTAAAAATATCCTGCTTTCCTATTCTTACAGCAAAGTGAGTAACCTCACACTTCCCCACATTATGCTCCATTTGCCATCTTCTTACCCACTTAACCTTTGTATATCTCCTTGCGGACTTTGTGTCTTCCTCACTGCTTGCATTCCCACCAAACTTTGTATTGTCAGCACACTTAGATACATTACTCCCAGTCTCTTCATCTAAGTCATTAAAATAGATTGTAAATAGCTGGGGCCCCATCACTGATCTTTGTGGCAGTCCACTAGTTACATCTGCCAACTTGAAAATGTCCTATTTATATTTACTCTCTGCTTCCTGACTATTATATATATATATATAATATATAAAAGTTGTGATGACTGAGTGGTTAAGTCAGTAGATTTGAAATCTAGTGGGGTTTCCCTGTGCAGGTTCAAACCCTGCTTGCAATGAATTTGGTTCTGCTTTTTCTTGTACATATTAAAAAACATTAAGGGTTTCCTGCACTAATAGGAAAATGGAGTTGACGTAGAATTTCAGCCATGATCTCATTAAAGGGTGGAGCAGGTTGAATGGGCCTACTTCTGCTCCTATTTCTTGTGTTCCTGTACATATTAACCTTTTGTGTAGCACCTTATCGAATGCCTTTTGGAAATCCAACTATACTACATTTACTGGCCCCCCTTATCTTCCCTACTAATTACATCCTCATAAAACTCTAAAAGATTTGCCAAACACAATTTCCTTTTTGTAAAACCATGTTAACTCTGTTTGATCATACTACCATTTTCTAAGTGCTTTGTTAAGACTTCCTTAATAATAGATTTCAACATTTTCCTGATGACTGATGTCAGGCTAACTGGTCTGCAGTTCCCTGTTTTCTCTCTGCCTCCTTTCTTGAATAGCAGTGTTACATTTGCGACCTCCAATCTGCTGGGACCAAATAGAATCTAGAAAATTTTGGAAAATCATCGCCAGTGCATCCACTATCTCTGCAGATACCTCTTTTAGAATCCTAGGACGTAGACCATCAGGTCCGGGGAATTTGTTGGCTTTTAGTCCCTGAAGTTTTTCCAATACTTTTTCTCTGTTGATATTAATTACTTTAAGTTCCTCATTCTCATTAGCCCTTTCGTTACCCTCTATTTCTGATATGTTTCAACATCTCTGCCATTTCCTCATTTCCCATGACAATTTTTCCTGTCTCTGTCTCTAAGGGACTAAGGTTTACTTTAGCTACTCTCATTTTTATATACTTGTAAAAACTCATACAATCTGTTTTTATATTCCTGGCTAGTTTACTCCTATATTCTATTTTTTCCTTTTTTATTAACTTTTGTCACCCTTTGCTGGTTTTCAAAACTCTCCCAATTCTCAGGCTTACAACTATTCTTTGCAACATTATAAGCCTCTTCTTTTAATCTAATACTGTCCTTAAATTCCCTCGGAAGCCATGGATGGATCTTTCTTGGTGAGTTTTTGTTTTTTAATGGAATGCACTTTTTCTGAATATTTTGAATTGTTTCTTTTAAATGTTTACTTACCTCCATTCCTTTCAGTCTATTTACCCCCAACAAGCTTAGCTAGCTTTTCCCTTGTCCCTATACAATTGCCTTTGTTTAAGTTTAAGATTCGTGTTTTTGGACTTGAGTATGTCATTCTCAAACCTAATATAAAATTCAATTGTATTATGATCACTTTTTCCCAGAGACTCTTTTACTATGATATTAGTAATTAACCCTGCCTCATTACAAAATAAATTTGTTCCTAGTTGGTTCCACAACACATCGTTCTAGAAAACTGTCACAAAAGCATTCAACAAACTCTTCTTCTAGATTACCTTTGCCAATTTGATTTGTCCAGTCTATATGAAGACTAAAATCTCCCATGATTATTCCATTACTTTTATTACAAGCTCCAATTATTTCTTGCTTAATGCTGTGTACAACAGTAAAACTATTGGGAGGGGTTGTATAAACCACTCCGACCTGTGTTTCTGACCCTTGTTATTCCTAATCTCCACCCATACTGAATCTACTTCCTGATTTTCTGAGCCGAGATCCTTTCTTACTACTGTCCTTATTTCATCATTTATTATCAGGGCTACTCTTCCTTCTTTTCCATACTGCCTGTCTTAGCGAAATGTTGTGTACTCTGGAACATTTGTTTCCCAAGCTTGGTCACCTTGTAACCATGTCTCTGTAATGCTGATTATATCAAAACCATTTATCTCTATTTGTGCTGCTAGTTTGTCTATCTTATTCCGAATGCTTTTGCATTCAGTTAACGAGCCTTTAATTTTATTTTTTATCACTATTCTTTATATGGACCTTATTCGTTGATGCACTATTGGCATTAAACTCTGTGTTTCTTCCTGTCCCACTCTGCTTGTTTTTGCCCAAATCGTTACACTACTCTATTGCTTCGACTTTTCTCTTTAGATTTCTAAATCTCCCTTTACCTGATACCCCCTCCCCACAAACCTTTCAGTTTTAATTCCTATCCACAGCCCTAGTTATATGATTCACCAGGACGCTGACCATAATCCGGCTTAAGTGGATCCCATCCCAACGGAACAGCTCCCTCTTCCCCCAGTACTGGTGTTAGTGGCCCATAAATCAAAGCCCCTTCTTCCCACCTTCACATATTCCTTCAGCTTTTCATTCTTATCTTAGGCCTGCTTCACAAAGTATCCCTGTTCAGCAGAATGTTTTAACTCACCATGTGCTGATCCCACAAACAACTCGGTACACAGTTAGTGAACCGACATGCCCACAGAGACCAATTAGTGATTGAACCAACTTTTATTTGGTAAGCTGGTAGCTTTCCAAAGAGTTGCAAACCAACTAGCCAGCCTGACAACATCAAGGCATGTACGAAAAGGAAGGGAAAGCAGATCATTGATGTATGGAGGCCATTTTCAACCACAACAAAATCATCCTGTGTGTCATTGTCCATTGTCCACTGTGGCTGATCAGATGGCCTACAATGGCGACCAATGGAACACTGTAATTCATTGATGTAGAATCTAGAGCATGTCCTAGAGATGGGGTTGAATCCATGGCCTACTGCCTCAAAGGAAAGGGTCACTGGGTCAGGCTGGCACATTCAAAGTAGGCTTTGTCAAACAGGATGCAATAATGCAAGCTTAACGGTCACTAATGATCAGTGCCGGAGCCGGTCCAAGCCTTCATCGAGAGCAGTTGTAGAGTCCAATGCCTTGGCTACTTTGCTACCCTACATTGTTAGAAGGATCGGAGAGAATGACCCAAGTGCTCTTAAGACAGATAATAAGACTACTCTGTAGCCCCCATGGCTCCTGGTCTCAATTAGATGCAGTAAACAGCAGTGAAGAATAGATGCGATGAACCCGGCACCACTATCCAAGAGGACAACATTGGGTGCTTCATCGTCAACTGATCAGGTGGGATCAGGCAAGCCAGGTTTCTGCACAGTCCATCAAATTTGAGCAAAGCTGCTGCTCAGTAATTCGGCAAAGAGGAAGATGCAGAAACCGACAGTCATAATTTTAGGGCAGACAGAGTAGCGCAAAACAAAGTTATACATAAATACTTCCAATTAGCCCATGTCACTATCTCTGTAGCCATCTTTTTTAAAACCCTAGGACATAGGCCATCAGTTCCAGTGGATTTGTCAGCTTTTAGTCTCATTAATTTCTCCAGTACTATTTCTTTACTAATGCTAATTTCTTTAAGTTGCTCATTCTCACTAGACCTTGGTTCCCCATTATTTCTGGAATACATTTTGTGTCTTCTACCTTGAAGGCAGATACAAAGTATTTGTTTAATATCTCTGCCATTTCCTTATTTCCCATTATATTTTATCCTGCCTCTGCCTGTAAGAGACATATATTTACTTTCGTTAATCTTTTCCTTTGTACATATAAGTTTTTATAATCTGTTTTTATGTCTCTTGCCAGTTTATATTCTCTTTTCTCTTTCTTTGTCAAATATTTTGCTGAATTCTAAAATCCTCCCACTCCGCAGGCTAACTACTCTTTTTGGCATCATTATAAACCTCTTCCTTTAACCTATACTAACTTTAAATCTATTATTAGCTATGATTGGGCCACTATTCCAGGGAGTTTTTATTCATTATGAAATGTTTATTGTAAATTATGAATGATATCTTTAAATGTTTGCCATTGCTTATCCACCATTAATCTTTTAATCTCGTTTCCCGATCTACCTTAGCAAGCTCGCCCCTTGTACCTATGTAGTTTGCTTTGTTCAGATTCAAGACCATAGTTTCATACTTAACTAAATCACTCTCAAACTCATTCTAAAATTCTATCATATTATGATCACTCTTCCCCAAAGGCTCCCTTACCTTACTACAAGGTTATTAATTAACCTGTCTCATTGCACAATAACAGATATAAAATAACCTCTTCCCTAGTTAGTTCCTCAACATACTGAACTAGAAAATTACCTGGATGCATTCCATGAATTCCTCCTCCACACCATTACTGCAAATTTGGTTTGCTGCGTCTACGTGAAGATTAAAGTCCCCTATGATTAATGCATTACTTTTGTTACATGCACCTCTAATTTTCTGATTTATGCTCTGCCCTATGCTATAACTAGTTAGGGGGCCTATAAACAACTCTGACCAGTGTTTCCTGTCCCTTGATGTTTCTTAGCTCCACCCAAACTGATTCTACTTCTTAATTTCTCAAAGCTGAGATCTTTTCTCTCTACCATCTTTATCCCATCCCTTATTATCAGGGTTACCCCTCCTCCTTTTCCATTTTTCCTATTTCTGCTAAAAATTAAGTGTCCTGGAATATTTGGTTCCCAACCTTGGTCACTTTGCAACCATGTCTCTTTAATGGCTATCCAATCAAACCTATTTACTTCTATATATGCTATTAATTCATTGAATTTGTTGTGAATGCTTCGCACATTCAGATGTAGTGCTTTCAGCTGCAACTTTTTTCTATATTTTTCCCCAATGTCACCTTAGTCTCTATTACTTAATTGCCTTCAAGATCTCTGTCCCTTCCTGACCCACTTGGTTTATTTTTACCCAAATCACAACTCTGCTGTACAGCCTTGACATTCCTCTTACTGCTTTTGAATTTACCCTTTCCTGACTCCTTCCCACCCCAAGCTCCTCAACTTCATTAATTTAAAGCCCTGTCTACTTCCCTAGTTATTTGATTCACCAGGACATTGAATGCAGCCCAGTTCAAGTGGAGCCTGTCCCAACAGAACAGTTCCTTCTTTTCCTATTGCTGGTTCCAGTGCCCATGAATCAAAACCCCTCCCTCCCACATCATCCTTTTAGCCACAAATTTAACCTTCTATTCTGTTTGTCCCTGTGCCAACTAATTACTTACAATGCAAACATTTAACAAAGCTTCGGATAATTGGATTCAGGTTGGACTATTGCTCTCTACTGAAAAAGCCTCCCATGACGTTTAGTTGTTTCCACATCTGGATGCAAAAAGATAATAAAGCTACCATTAAACATATTTATTTTTGGATATTAAACTATTCGGGTCACTCAATAGCGGGAGGTAACCATAGAGTAGTAACTATTTTAATTAATAAAATATAGAAATTGTTTATTACATGTGGCAGAGCTTTGTGTGAGATGATTAGAGGAAATGGTCGATGGTCAGACATTCAGGGGATTAAATTGCTATTAGCAATTGGGAGAATTTTATATATATATTATTAATAAGCTTTTAAAATAATAAGCATGGGTTATTCAAATGGTTGAATGAAGATATATGTGCAACAAGGGTAGAGGTTTGATATGTAGGAGCTAACACAATGGGTTAACATGGAGTTAAAACATTGCATAGAAGTTCATTATGAGCGCCTTAAATGTTTGGACAGCACCAATAGTAACCTCTAGACCTCTAGTTTCGTTAATCTTCAGTCAGAGAGGAATCACTTCAAAGCTGGGTGAGGGTTAGGGTTAATTTTCAATTTAACAGCAGGAGTGTAAATCTAACACTGCTTGTAATGGAAACCATCTGATTTTCCTCGCGATTAAATAACTTTAGACTCTGTCTCCTCCAGTCCCACAATCCACCCAGAAGTCTGCTCTCTTCCAATTCTGGCCTCCCTGTGTGACCTCCTACCCCCTTTGCCTCTCCATTGGTGGCCGTGCCTTCAGCTGCCTCGACCTTAAGCTCTGGAATTCCCTCCCTCAACCTCTCCGCTTCTCTCTCCTCCTTTAAGATGCTCCTTAAAACCAACCTCTTTGACCAAGCGTTTTGGCCATCTGCTTTAATAACTCCTTATGTGGCTCAATGTCATATTTTGTTTGATAATCACTCCTGTTGAAGGGCCTTGGGATGTTTCACCATATTAAAGGTGCTAGATAAATACATATTGTTGTTGCTGTTGCAATGCCTGATCAGTCAATGGCTGCGATTGTGAAAATAATCCCCCCATCACAGGTTGGCAATTTTCCTTATTAAATACGCTACCATAGAAGTCTCTTCTTCCAACACAGTGTTTCCACCAGCTAATGTGACAGTGGCCCTGAATGAAACTACCTCCTGGATAGGAATTGTAGCTTTTCCAAGCTTGATTGACAGAGAGCTCTGTGAATCTGCAACATGGAATGAGACTGCGCTCCAAACAGTGGACCTCCCCTACAGTGTGGACAAGGAGAGGATCTGTCCATTTAAAGACAAAATAAAATTGGAACTTATTTGCCATTCAGAAAGATAAATAAAGATTAATATCGGACAGAAAATGCTGGAACTACTCAGCAGGTCTGGCAGGATGTGTGGAGAGAGAAATAGAGTTAACATTTCAGTTAACATAACAGTCCGCAAGCAGGACCCTGAGCTTCCGGTTGCTTGCCATTTCAACACTCCCCCCTGCTCTCATGCTCACATCTCTGTCCTGGGATTGCTGCAGTGTTCCAGTGAACATCAACGCAAGCTCGAGGAACAGCATCTCATCTACCGATTAGGCACACTACAGCCTGCCGGACTGAACATTGAGTTCAATAATTTCAGAGCATGACAGCCCCCCACTTTACTTTCATTTTTAGTCATTTTTAGTTATTTTTTCTTCCTTTTTTTTTTACATTCCTTTTTACATTCTTTACAATCTTTTTTTGCATTTATTTCATTTCATCTTAGTTTGTTCAGTTTGCTTACCCACTGTTTTTTTCAGGTTGTTTTTCTTCAGGTTTGCACTTGCTGCTGTTCAATATTCAGTATATTCACACCTAATCTGTACTAATGCTTTGTCTTTCAACACACTATTAACATATTGTTTGCCTTTGCTCCGTGACCTTTTGGTCAGCTATGTGGCCTGGTCCAATCTGCACCTTCTCCTTTGTTATCTCTTGCCCAACCCCCATCTCACTTGTTTATAATCTGTGACTTTTCTAATATTTGTCAGTTCCAAAGAAGGGTCACTGACCCAAAACGTTAACTCTGCTTCTCTTTCCACAGATGCTGCCAGACCTGCTGAGTGAATCCAGCATTTCTTGTTTTTGTTTCAGATTTCAGGTCTGTGACCATTCATCAGAACTGAGAAAAGTTAGAAACATGATAGGTTTTGAGCAACTGAAAGGGTGGAGGGTGGGAAGTAGAACAAATGGGAAGGTCTGTGATCAGGTGGACAGCAGGAGAGTTTAAATTACAAAGATGCAAGGCCAAAGGGAGTGGTAATGGGACAAGTAAAGAAACAAAAGATGTGTCTAGAGGAGGGTATGTATGTTAGGATAGTTGCCATCGGAATGCACATAAAATAAGAGAAATGAGAAAAAGAAACCTTCAAAGAAACACAAAACAAAATGGGTCAGAGGTTAGGATCTAAAAGTGTTAAACTCTATGTTAGGTCCAGAAGGCTGTAAAGAGCCCAGTGGAACATTTCTAACTTTTCCCAATTCTGATGAAAGGCCACAGACCTGAAACATTTACTCTGTTTCTCTCTCCACAGATGCTGACTGGGTTGCTGAGTATTTCCAGAATTTTATGAGGGTGGTGGTTGATGGCAAATGTTCATCCTGGATTAGATTAGATTAGATTAGATTAGAGATACAGCACTGAAACAGGCCCTTCGGCCCACCGAGTCTGTGCCGAACATCAACCACCCATTTATACTAATCCTACACTAATCCCATATTCCTACCAAACATCCCCACCTGTCCCTACATTTTCCCTACCACCTACCTACACTAGTGACAATTTATAATGGCCAATTTACCTATCAACCTGCAAGTCTTTTGGCTTGTGGGAGGAAACCGGAGCACCCGGAGAAAACCCACGCAGATACAGGGAGAACTTGCAAACTCCACACAGGCAGTACCCGGAGTCGAACCCAGGCCCCTGGAGCTGTGAGGCTGCGGTGCTAACCACTGGAGTTTAGTTACTAGTGGTGTACCGCAAGGATCTGTTTTGGGGCCACTGCTGTTTGTCATTTTTATAAATGACCTGGATGAGGGTGTAGAAGGGTAGGTTAGTAAATTTGCAGATGACACGAAGGTCGGTGGAGTTGTGGATACTGCCGAAGGATGTTGTAGGTTACAGAGGGACATAGATAGGCTGCAGAGCTGGGCTGAGAGATGGCAAATGGAGTTTAATGTGGAAAAGTGTGAGGTGATTCACTTTGGAAGGAGTAACAGGAATGCAGAGTACTGGGCTAATGGGAAGATTCTTGGTAGTGTAGATGAGCAGAGAGATCTTGGTGTCCAGGTACATAAATCCCTGAAAGTTGCCACCCAGGTTAATAGGGCTGTTAAGAAGGCATATGGTGTGTTAGCTTTTATTAGTAGGGGGATCGAGTTTCGGAGCCACGAGGCCTTTATATCTCTAGAAGAAAAGATCATCAAGAAATGACAAGCATTAGGTGCCATCAAATTCAGGGACTGGAGATAAAACTGATTAAACAGTTTACTCTCAAAAATTAAACAAACTTGACATGCTTCACTGTCACCACTTAAAATGTGAGGAATATTGTTCTAGATTGACGTATTCTGATTGTAATTGTATTTGTTTAACTGTTTACGTAACTTGTGCTACCATTTATCAGTAAGAACATAGGAATGATGGTAAGCCTTTCAGCTTTTCAAGCCTGCTGCACCATTCAAATGGGGGTATGGTGGTATGCTGGTTATGTTACGGGGCTAATAATCCAGAGATATGTGTTCAAATCCCACTATAGCAACTGAGGAGTTTAAATTCAATTAAATAAATCGGGAATCAAAAAGCTAGCTTCAGTAATAGTGATTATAAAACTACCAGATTGCCTTTAAAACCCATCTGGTTCACTGATGCCCTTTGACGAAGGAAATCTGTTATCCTTGCCCTGTCTGGTTTAATGGTGATTCCAGACCCGATTCCAGACAATGTGGGTGACTCCTAACTGAAATAGCCTAGCAAGACACTCAGTTGTGCTCAAGAAGGCAGCTCACTCCGACCTTCTTAAGGGCAATTAGGGATGGACAATAAATGCTGTCCTAGCCAGTGATGCAAACATCCCAGGAATGAATAGTAATAAAAAAAAACCTGATCTGCACCTCAACATTGGCTCTATATTCCTTGATACCCTTACCTGACAAAAAAATCATCAGCCTTATTCTTCAAAGCTCCACTTCTCCAGGCAACTACAGCTTTTTGGGAAAGACAGTTCCAGATTGCTACAATCCTTTGTGTGGAAAGGGTTTCACGCCTGAACGTCGCATCTCTAATTTTTGGGTTATGTTCTCTCATTCTTGATTCTCCCATCAGAGGAAACAATTTCTCAGCATCTAGCCTGTTGCGTTCTTTCAGTTGAGCCCTACAACCCTCTGAGATCTCTGCCCTCCTCCAAATCTGTCCTCTTGCGCGTTGCGGTTTCCTTTGCCCTGCTGGTATAAAAATGGTTCCAGCACGGGAAGGAGCGTTGATGTTACGGTACGTTATCTACATTACAACAGTGACAACGCTTCAAAAAGAAAAAGGTACTTCATTGGCTGTGAAGCATTTTGAGACCGGTGGCTGAAAAAAAAGGCGCTATATAAAGGCGAGTTTTTCCCTTTCTTTCTTCCACACTGTTCATCAGCCTGTTAATCCTTCCACTACTTCACCCTGTTCTGCGAGGGAAGATACAATGACAATTAGGCTAATGGAAATAAATCCAACATCCCCATCTGCTGATTAGTCACAGGAACAACAGCAATAAATGAACTGCAGGCAAAATATACACAAAGATTCAAATCATGGAACGATTCATTTAAACGGTGCAGGAATAAAGGGGCAGGATTCAATAAAGATGATTGCCACAACATAACTATTAGAACAGTGCAATTCTGCTCTAAAGACCAGTAAATGGATTTGAGGTGCTTTTCATCCATGACTGAACTGGACAGCAGAGCAGATTTGAGGGGCTGAATGGCCTGTTCCTAACCCATTCATAAACCGACCGTTCATGGTCTTTCCCAGTATATTGGGTTAGTTGTAAATGAAAGTCCCAAAATTTCCCGGTTTGCAGAAGGAGGCACAGCAGCAAAAGCGTAAATGGAGCCTGGGATCAGAATTTAGGGAAGGTCACAGTGCTGCCAGATGTCCGGGACTTTCTGCTGATGTTCCAAAATTCCAGCGGGAGTAAGCACTTCTCCCGCCACCCCTCAGAAAACTTGCCCGGTTCTACCTCAATTGTTCTTATCGCTAAGTAGGATGTCAACGTGTTTAGAGGACAGAGAGGTTGCCTGAATTGGGACTTTAAAAGCTGCATCTCAGAAATTCTTTCAACTTCTCAAGATTTAAAGTCATGTTTTACTGGCATTTATTGCCCATCCTGAGTTGCCGCTTGAGAAGGTGATGGGCCTCTCTCTTGAACCGCTGCAGTCCACGTGGTGCGGGTACACCCACAGTGCCGGGAGCGAGTTCCAGAATTTTGACCCAGCAACAGTGAAGGAACGGCGATATAGTTCCAAATCAGACTGGGCTGTGTGACTTGGAGGGGAACATGGAGATGGTGGTGTTCCCATGTACCTGCTGCCCTTGTCCTTCTAGGTGGCAGAGGTCGCGGATTTGGGAGGTGCTACCAAGAGAGCCTTGGCGGGTTGCTGCAGTGCATCCCATTGATAGCACACACTGCAGCCACAGTGAAGGGAGCAGACGTTTAACTTGCTAGATGGGTTGCCAATCAACGAGACTGCTTTGTCTTAGATGGTGTTGAGTTTCTTGAACATTGTTTCAGCTGTATCCATCCAGACAAATTCCCATTCTTGCAATCAAATCCCACTGTGATCTTGCCCCTTCCTTTCTCTGTGACCTCCGCCAGCCCTACAACCCTCCCAGACCTCTGCCCTCCTCCAATTCTGGCCTCTTGCACATCCCTGATTTTAATCACTCCACCATTGGCGGCCGTGCCCTCAGCCTTCTCGGTACTAAGCTCTGAAACATCCTGCCTATCTCCATCTCCCTCTCCTTCCTATAATACGCTCCTTAAAACACACCTCTTTAATCAATCTTTAACATTGAGTATAGAACGTAAGAAACAGGAGCAGGAGTAGACCACACAGCCCCTCAAGCCTGCACCACCATTCAATACGATCATGGCTGATCTTCTCCTTCAACTCCACTTTCCTGCCCACTCCCCACATCCCTTGATTCCCTGAGAGATCAAAAATCTGTCTCTCTCAGCCTTAAATATACTCAACGCTGGAGTATCCACAACTCTTGGGAGGAGAATTCCAAATATTCACAACCCTCTGAGTGAAGAAATTTCTCCTCATCTCAATCGGAAATGGCAGACCCCTGATCTGAGACAGTGACTCCGTGTTCTAGATTCCCCAGCCAGGAGAAACAGCCTCTCGTCATCTTCCCTGTCAAACACTCTCAGATTCTTATATCTTGCAATGAGATCATCTCTCATTCTTCTAAACTACAGAGTGCATCGATCCATTCTACTTAAACTTTCCTCATAGAACAACCCTCTCAACCCAGGAACTAATCAGTGAGCATTCATTGCGCCCCTTCTCATGCAGATACGGAGACCAAAACTATCCATAGTACGCCAGTTGTGGACTCACCAAAGCCCTGTACAATAGCACCAAGGCTTCCTTTCTTATACACTCCAATCCCCTTGTAATAAAGACCCACATACCATTTGCTTTCCTAATTGCTTGCTGCACCTGCATGTTAACGTTCTGAGTTTCCGACAAAGTGGAGGGGCCGGACGGACCGTCCCCAGCAATGGCGTCCGGCGCCACTGCGCAGGCACCGACGCCATTTTTAAAGGGCTTCACGCTCTTCCATTTAATTTATATTTTAAAGACACAGTGTTTGTAAAAAATGAAATTAATTTATCCTGACCCTCTCCCATGCCCCCTCCAATTAATCATGGAAATAAAAAACTGCTCCCCCCCCCACCCCACAAAACACTTACCCTGTGTTCCTGACCTTTCTCCCCCGCTGCAAAGGTCATCAACTTTAAACTTTACCCCTTCCCACCACCCCCTAGACCAATTAAATTACTCCGATGCCGCTCCTCCACCCCCACCACACAGAGAAACTTACCTGCTCCCCACACTCCACCAGTGTTCCACCTCGGATTGCCAGACGGAGATCCAAAGACGCCGGCCACCAGCACCAATATGGCACGGGAATGGACAGCGGGAGCGGGTAAATAATTAATTCCTTTATTTCAATAAATTTGCATATGGAAATTTTGGTCCCATCACCGAGTGGCGGCGGGGTGAGGGGTCGGGGGAGCCACTACGAGGCCTCTCCGCCGCCAGCAATATCGGGCCGGGCCTTCCCGACGTCGAGGCTCATTACGGGCCTCTGCCGGAGACATTTTCTGACCCCCCTGTCATGACCCTCGAGATCGGGGAGACGGTAAAATCCAGCCCTCTGTGTTTCTTCTACAAGGACACCCAAATCCCCCTGTACACCAACATTTAATAGTTTCGCACGATTTAAAATATATTCTGTTCTTCCTGCCAAAGTAAATATTTTTTTTAATTCATTCAAGCGATGTGGACGTCGCTGGCAAGGCCAATATTTGTTGCCCAGCGCAGTAAAAGTGCGAGTGAATGAAAGTTGCTGCTGTGTACAACATGAAGGAAACCAACTAATACTGCAAATTTTTTCAGGTGAAGATATGGCCCTGCCTTCTTCGTTGAGTTTTAAAGTGCAGACTGAAAGAAAGAAATTAAATTTAAATAGCGTCAGTCACGGCCTCAGGATATCCCAAGGTGCTCCACAGACAATGAAGTACATTTTTTAATGAAGTGTAGACGCTGTCGTAATGTAGGAACCGTGTCAGCCAATTTGAGCACAGAACAGCAATGCCATCAGCGACTGGTTCACTTTCGTTGTTTGGCCTCGGCGCCAGGGAAAACTGCCCTGCTTTTGTTCAAATAGAGTCCTGGAATCTTTTACACCTGAAGGATGTCACATCCAACAGCTGCACTGTCAGCCCAGATCTTATGTCCAAAGGCGGGAGTTTTGCCCCAGTCAGGGGGTGAGAACTGAAGTGGGCGGACATGTAACTTTGCGCCAGCGGTTGGCGTGAAAATCCATCGGGAAGGCCACATCGGCAGGGGGCTAGCTAAGGTGATTAAAAGGCCAAGTAAGGCCTGGCATTTTCCAGTCGGCCTGAACTTCCCACCTCCCCCTGCACCCACCCCTGCCCGTGTCATCAACAGCAGCACAGTAGCTGCCTGGAGGAAGCCTTCTGGTGGTAGACTGGCAGTTTTGGTAGGGGGGGGGGGGGGCGGAGGGGAAGTGGGGGGAGGGGCGTTGCCAGCTCTCCAGGATGACTCTGACACAGTGCGGGTTGGGAGCCACATTTAACCCCAAGGTCGGGTTCCCAATCTCTGCCTAATTCTCTGGAGGGGGTTAGAGTTAGGGTTGAACCCACAACCCTCGGAGTTAGAAATGAGACTCCCTGAGCCACTGCTGACACCTTCATTATAGAATCATTGAAACTTAGAGCACACAAGGAGGCCATTCAGCTCTTTGATCAACATAGTCCCACATCCCCACTTCTTGTCTGTAACCCTATGAGTTCCTCATCCTCAGGTATCTGTCCAAGTCTCTTGCAAAATTATTTATGGAATAGATAAGGTTCCAGATCCTATGAGTGAAAAATCTTCTCCTCATTTCCCATCTAGATCTACTGCAATGATTTTAATTCTATGCCCTTTGCTTATTGGCCCACTTGCCAGAGGGAACAGATTTCACTCTCTACCCTATCAAAACGTCTTGAAAACCTCTATTAGGTCACCTCTCAACCGTCTCTGTTCCAAGAAGTCCTCACTTTTCCAACCTCTTCCCATGACTGAAGTCTCTCATCGCTTTAAAGTTCTGGTAAATCTCCTCTGTACCCTTTCTAAATTCTTTACATCTTTCCTGAAGTATTGAACATATGGCTGGGGAATCAGTTATACTTCGATGTCCAGGTTAACAATCCATTCAATGACTTCAGCTAATGCAGTGTGAATGGTTGTGATGTCACCAGGAATGGATCTCTCAGAGCATGAGTTCAGTACGTGGGCGATGGTCTGACTTGGATGGTCACAGTCACAATTTGAGCTGGTCCTCATGTTCCACGTGTGGAGCAAGTGGCCACATCTTCCCTGGCCCGTCCTCAAGCGGTTGACGGTTGTCTACATTTTCCATGGGAGGTTGAAATCTTGGACTTCGCCACTCGGCTCAATTACCAGGTTGCAGTTGTTGATCTTAGCAGCAACCAGGAGGTGCGCCATTGAGGGGTGGGGCTGTCGTCGATTTGTAGCGTGTGGAGTTTTTTTATTTGTTTAAGGGGATGTGGGCGTCGCTGGCCAGGCCAGCATTTATTGCCCATCCCTAATTGTCCTTGAGAAGGTGGCGGTGAGCTGCCTTCTTGAACCGCTGCAGTCCATGTGAGGTAGGTACACCCACAGTGCTGTTAGGAAGAGAGTTCCAGGCAGTGGTTAGCACCGCAACCTCACAGCTCCAGCGACCCGGGTTCGATTCTGGGTACTGCCTGTGTGGAGTTTGCAAGTTCTCCCTGTGTCTGCGTGGGTTTCCGCCGGGTGCTCCGGTTTCCTCCCACCTCCAAAGACTTGCAGGTTGATAGGTAAATTGGCCATTGTAAATTGCCCCTAGTGTAGGTAGGTGGTAGGAGAATGGTGGGGATGTGGTAGAGAATATGGGGTTAATGTACTTTACTTACTTTACTTTTGGGCCTCCTTATCCCGAGAGACAATGGATACGCGTCTGGAGGTGGTCAGTGGTTTGTGAAGCAGCGCCTGGAGTGGCTATAAAGGCCAATTCTGGAGTGACAGGCTCTTCCACAGGTACTGCAGAGAAATTTGTTTGTCGGGGCTGTTGCACAGTTGGCTCTCCCCTTGCGCCTCTGTCTTTTTTCCTGCCAACTACTAAGTCTCTTCGACTCGCCACAATTTAGCCCTGTCTTTATGACTGCCCGCCAGCTCTGGCGAATGCTGGCAACTGACTCCCACGACTTGTGATCAATGTCGCACGATTTCATGTCGCGTTTGCAGACGTCTTTATAGCGGAGACATGGACGGCCGGTGGGTCTGATACCAGTGGCGAGCTCGCTGTACAATGTGTCTTTGGGGATCCTGCCATCTTCCATGCGGCTCACATGGCCAATGTAGGATTAGTATAAATGGGTGGTTGTTGGTCGGCACAGACTCGGTGGGCCGAAGGGCCTGTTTCAATGCTGTATCTCTAAATAAAATAAAATAAATAAAATAAAATTTTGACCCAGTGACACTGAAGGAATGGCGATATAGTTCCAAGTCAGGATGGTGTGTGACTTGGAGGGGAACTTGCAGGTGGTGATGTTCCCATGCATCTGCTGCCCTTGTCCTTCTAGGTGGTAGAGGTCGTGGATTTGGAAGTTGCTGTCGAAGGAGCCTTGGTGAGTTGCTGCAGTGCATCTTGTAGATGGTACACACTGCTGCCACTGTGTGTCGGTGGTGGAGAGAGTGAATGTTTGTGGCTGGGGTGCCAATCAAGCGGGCTACTTTGTCCTGGATGGTGTCAAGCTTCTTGAGTGTTGTTGGAGCTGCACCCATCCAGGCAAGTGGAGAGCATTCCATCACACTCCTGACTTGTGCCTTGTAGATGGTGGACAGGCTTTGGGCAGTCAGGTGGTGAGTGACTCACCACAGGATTCCTAGCCTCTGACCTGTTCTTGTAGCCACAGTATTTATATGGCTACTCCAGTTCAGTTTTTGGTCTATGGTAACCCCCAGGATGTTGATATTGTGGGATTCAGTGATTGTAATGCCATTGAATGTCAAGGGGAGATGCTTAGATTCTCTCATGTTGGAGATGGTCATTGCCTGGCACTTGTGTAGTGTGCATGTTACTTGCCACGTATCCAAGCCTGGATACTGTCCAGGTCTTGCTGCATTTCTACATGGACTGCTTCAGTATCTGAGGAAATCGCGAATGGTGCTGAACATTGTGAAATCATCAGTGAGTGTGGCCAGTAAGGGCTACGAGATTTTGGCAAGTGCACAAAGGTTTTTTGAGGTCCTGTATCGATGGGCGTGCTTCGTTAGCTGTCAGTCGGTGGTGTTCTTTGAGGAGAATGTTTTCCCTGCGGACATCAGGAGGTTCAATGTGTGCTAGCACAGGAAGCCACTCGAGCAACATTCCAGAAATAATCCTCATGATCTCCTGAAGGTGGATATCTACCATGTTTGTGTGGCAGCTCCTGAGCCAGGTGGAACAGCAGTACTCTGTGAACAGCAGTATTCTGCTGTTGGGTAGACCAGGGTACGTGAAGCATTGTGTAGTGTGTAGACTCTGCTGCCCCAGGTGGTACCTGCCAGTTTCCTTATTAGGTTCACTCTCGTCTTGCCCTTGGCTGCGGTGTTCTGGAGGTGTTGCCAGTAGGTCAATGTACGGTCAAGAGTGATGCCAAGATATATTGGCATCGGATCTTAGGTGAGTGGTTGGCCGCAGACCTGGATGTGAAGTTCTTCTCTGGCCTTCGAGTTTGTTTCTGAACTGTGGTGCCCAGAATTGCCCACATCATTCCAGCTGAGGCCTAACTAATGATTTATAAAACTCTAGAATGATATTTTTGCTTTCATATTCGATTCCTCTATTTCTAAACCCAAGTAACCCGTTTGCTTTCTTAACCACCTTAGCAACTTGCTCTTCCATCTTTTGGCATTTGTGTACGTGGACACCAAAATGTTTTATAAGTATGTTTTAATTATAGGTTTTCAACTCCATGTTGAACACGCAACACAGAGCGTGCACTGTGACTTTAAATTTCTGCTTTGCTCTGAGCAGTATTGCATTCAGTCTTTGAGCTGAGTGGACGGGCTGGCTTTCTGATCCCCGCCCTATTCCACCTGACTGTTTACGTAGGAATTCCTTCAGCAGGTGCTTCCAGCCTCTGTGTCTCACTCGTCAAGCAGCTGGAAAACAGACAGACAAGCATGAGTTCCACTGGCTCAAGAGGGACTTCTGTAAAATCCAATGTGGCCAGTCCTCAAAGTGTGAGTGTGAGCTTTGTTTCTGAGAAAAAAGTTACTCTTTAACCTTGTAATGGAGTGTTTCTAGACTGTCACTTCCTTCTTTCTCTCTCTCTCTCCCTATCTCCTCCTCTCTTTCCTCTCCTTCGCTATCACCTTGTTTTTCTCCCTCTCTCTTTCTCACTCCTTTTTCTCTCTCTCCCTATCCTTTTCTCTCCCTTCCTTTCTCCCTCATTATCTCTCCTTCCCTCTTTCTCCCACTCTGTCTTCCTCTTTCTCACTGTTTTTTTCTCTTTTTCCTTTCTCTGTTACTCCCTCTCTCCCTCTTCCTATCGCCAACTCTCTTTCTCTCGCCCTCTTTCTCCCGCCCTATCTCTCTTTCTCCCACTTTTTCTCTCCCTCCCTCTCTTCCTCACTATTTTTCTTCCCTTTCTCCCCCGTCTCTGTTACTCTCTCTCTCCTCTCTTTCTTTACCACCTTTCCTATCTTTACCCCTTCTCTCTTTCTCTCTCTCTCTCGCAACCTCCTCTGTTCATCGGATCTTTAAGGATTCTTAGGCAATCAATCAATGGGCTAAAAACTCTTCCTTGCACTAAGTTTACTAATCGCTGAAGTGGGGGACTGTTAGAAGTGGGGGAGGGGCTGACAGTGACTGTTTTTGCTGTGACGGGGATGAGCACAAGTTATTGTTGCTGTTGTTTTTCTTAAAATACTGATCTCCTCCCCCTAAAGCATTGGCCCCCTGGCTCAATGGGAGCACAGATCCCATTTCACGGGAGGATCCGGGAGTCCGTAATTCAAAATTCCACACTCCCAGGCCAATTAACTATCCAAGTTAATTAATGGATGGGAGATGGTGGATTACGAGAGTTGCTCCAGAGTTACAGGGAAATTACAACACAGAAACAGGCCATTTGGCCCCACCAGTCCATGTTGGCATTTATCCTCCACGCAGCATCCTAAATCCCACATGTCACCCCTCTTCCTACATCCTTCAACCACCTAAACCATTCTTAAATGTCAATATGGTTTCTTTTTAATTCGTTCTCAGGGTGCAGGTATTGATGGCAAGGTCAGCATTTGTTGCCCATTCCTAATTACCCTTAACTGACTGGCTTGCTGGATCATTTCAGAGGGCAGTTAAGAGTCAACCACATTGCTGTAGGTCTGGAGTCACATGTAGGCCAGACCAGGTAAGGACGGCAGATTGCCTTCCCTAAAGGATATTATTGAACCAGATGGATTTTTACAACAATCCAGTAGTTTCATGGTCACCATTACTGAGACTAGCTTTTTATGCTAGATTTATTTAATTAACTAAATTTGAATTTCCTAGCTGTGGTGGTGAGATTTGAACTTATGTCTCCAGATTACTGGTTCACTAACATGATCGTGATGCTACTTTACCCATGCAGTACTGCAAACATTAACTCCAGTAATGCGTTCCACCGTCACAACCCTGTGCTTTACAAGGAATTTACAGCACAGGTCTACGCTCCACATGAACCTCCTCCCACTCCTATTTCATCTCACCCTATCACCATACCTTTCTACTCCCTCATGTATTTATTCAGCTTTCCTTTAAATGCCTCTACATTATTTGCCTCTATTACTCCTTGTGGTAGCAAGTTTCACATTCTTACTACTCTCTGGGTAAATAAGTTTCTCCTGAATTCCTTCCTGATTTTTTTTGTGAGATTTTATATTTATAGCCTATAGATTTTTTAAAAAAAGACACTGTTTTAGCCCTCTGTGTAAAAAAAAAACGTTTCATCTCTCTGTCCTAAATCTCTTAATTTAATCTTAAATCTGTGTCCTCTCATTCTGGATACCTCGGTCCCAGGAAACATTCTGCTCCTATCTACTCTGTCTCATCCCTTCATGGCTTGAAACACCTCTATTAAATTGCCTAATTATCTCCTTAAAAACAGTCCCGTTTTTTCAAGAATTTTGTCCAGTTTGCATTTCCTTATTCCTAGCATCCTAGTGAATCTGCACTGCACCCTCTCTAACGCCTCAACATCCTTCCCATAACTCAAAAATCACACGCTTTGCTCCAACAGTGGCGCAGTGGTTAGCACCACAGCCTCACAGCTCCAGGGACCCGGGTTCGATTCCGGGTACTGCCTGCGCAGAGTTTGCAAGTTCTCCCTGTGACCGCGTGGGTTTTCTCCGGGTGCTCCGGTTTCCTCCCACAGCCAAAAGACTTGCAGGTGGTAGGTAAATTGGCCATTGTAAATTGCCCCTAGTGTAGGTAGGTGTTAGGGAATATGGGATTACTGTAAGGTTAGTATAAATGGGTGGTTGTTGGTCGGCACAGACTCGGTGGGCCGAAGGGCCTGTTTCAGTGCTGTATCTCTAAATAAATAAATAAAAATAAATAAATAAACTGAGACCTCACCATGTTTTTATACAGAATCACCATCACATCTCAGAGTAGAAATTTGATAGCAACCCGAACAGTTTGCTGACATAAAACAGATATCTAAGAAGGCCAACCTGATGGACAGGATGTGTGTGAGTGGTCATCCTGTGTCATTTTATAGGCACTGCTGCCATATTGGGAAAAGGTCCTGCCTAGGCATCCAAACTTCATGCCTGAAACATGCATTAAGCCCTATGTATAAGCAAATATGGAACAGGAGGAGGCCATTCAGTCCCTCCACCCTGTCCTGCCATTCGATCAGATCATGGCTGGTCTATATCTTAACTCCATCAACACACCTTGATTCCTTAACCCTTAATACCTTTGCCAAACAAAAATCTACCAATCTCAGTTTCGACATTTTCAAATGATTCCCAACCTTAACTGCTTTTTGGGGGAGAGAGTTCCAGATTTCCACTCCTCTTTGTGTGAAGAAATGCTTCCTGATATCACCCCTGAATGGCCCGACTCTAACTTTAAGGTTATGCTTCCTTGTTCTGAACTCTCCCATCAGAGGATGTAGTTTCTCTATCTACCCTAACACTCCTTCAATCACCTTAGACACCTCAATTAGCTCACCCTTTAATATTCTATACTCAAGGGAATCCAGGCCTGGTCCATAAAACCTGTCCTCATAATTTATCCCTTTTAGCCCCAGTATCATTTTGGTGAATGGAGTGGGGGAAGGGGTGGGTTCTAATGCCTGCTTGAGGATGGCAGAGTGCACAGTGTGTTGTTGCATTCTCAGGTGCTTGGAAACCAATTATTTACATTATAGTGGAGCCAGGAGAAGTAGATTTGTCCTCCCCAGCTTCACCAAATTCTGCTTTATGACCAGTGTTCGAGCTCAGCCATCTTGCTGCCTGTCGGGCCTGGTGAGTTGTCTCTGGGTCCGTGACTGGCGCTCACAGGTTATAAACCAGTGTGGCTGATGAACCAATTTCTGGTGATTCTGCTGCTAGTTCGTATTTGGACTCAGGGTGCCAACCCGCCAGGATTGACCTGGAGTCTCCAGGAATTAAAGACTGACCCCCAGGGCACTGCTGAGAGCAGAAAACACCTGGAATAATAATCATCGGACCATTAAGGTACCTTACATGGTCCATGTAGGTACCAACGACATAGGCAGAACAAGGAAAGAGGTTCTGCATAGTCAGTATGAGGAACTGGGCACCAAATTAAGAAGCAGAATCTCAAAGGTAATAGTCTTTGGATTATTACCTGAGCCACTTGCAAATTGGCATGGGGCAAATAAAATGGGAGAAATTAATGCGTGGCTCAAAGACTGGTGTGGTAGAAGTGGATCCCGGTTCATCGGGCACTAGCACCAGTACTGGGGAAAGTGGTGGCTGTACCGTTGGGATGGTCTACACCTGAACCGTGCTGGGGCTGGTGTTCCAGCGAGCCACATAAGTAGGGAAGTAGAGAGGGTTTTAAATTGAATAGTGGGTGCAAGGGATCAAATTTGGGAAGATGTGGTAAATCAAGGAGTCGAGACAAGGCAAGAGAGAAAGGTATTAATATGGGAAATGATAAACAGACGGTGACAGGAAGGGACAGAGCGTACACATCTAAGAGTAAATCAACAGATAAGGCTAGAGGACACAAAAATAATAAAAGGACAAAACTAAAGGCTCTGCATCTGAATGAACGTAGCATTCGAAACAAAACAGATGAACTGAGAGCACAAATAGAAATAAATAAGTATGATCTGATAGTCATTACAGAGACATGGCTGCAGGATGACATAGATTGGGACCTGAATATTGAAGGGTACATGGTATTTAGGAAGGACAGGAAGCTAGGAAAAAGTGGAGGGCTAGCTCTGTTAATTAATGATGGTATTAGCACAATAGAGAGGGATGGCCTAAGTTCAGGAGACCAGGGTGTAGAAACAGTTTGGGTAGAGATGAGAAATCATAATGGCAAGAAGTCACTTGTGGGAGTGGTGTACAGGTCACCTAACATCAACCACACCATAGGACAAGGTATAAAGGAAGAAATAATGGCAGCTTGTCAGAAAAGTACACCAATAATTATGGGGGATTCTAACCTACATATAGACTGGAAAGATCAGATGGGCAGAGGTAGCCTAGATGAGGAGTACATAGAATATTTTTGGATAATTTCTTGGAACAATATGTTCTGGAGCCAACCAGAGAGCAGACTATACCAGACTTGGTATTGTGCAACGAGATAGGGTTAATTAATGACCTCAGTTAAGGCGCCCCTAGGTAGCAACGATCATAATATGATGGAATTTTACTTTCAGTTTGAGGGAGAGAAGAGTGGGTCCAAGACTAGTATTTTAAACTTAAATAAGGGCAATTATGAGGGCATGAAAGTAGAGCTAGCTAAAGTGAACTGGAAAATCAGGTTAAGGGATAGGACAATAGGGATGCAGTGGCAGACATTTAAGGGGATATTTCAGAATACACAGAATAGATACATTTTAAGGAGAAAGAAAAATTCCAAAGGTGGGACCCGCCATCTGTGGTTAACTAAAACAGTTAAAGAGAGTATCAAACTTAAAGAAAAAGCCTATAATTGCGCAAAGGTGGGAGGCAGGTCAGAAGATTGGACAGAATATTAAAAACAGCAAAGAATGACTAAAAGATTGATAAGGAAGGTAAAATTAGAGTACGAGAGAAAGCTAGCTAGAAATATAAAGAAATAGTAAGAGTTTCTATAGATAGTTAGAAAAGAAAATGAGTGTTGGTCCTAAAGAAAGTGAGGCTGGGGAATTAATAATGGATAATAAGGAGATGGCAGATGAATTGAACAGATATTTTGCATAGGTCTTCACTATTGAGGATACAAATAATATCCCAGTATATATGTAAGTCAGGAAATGGGAGGGAGCAATGCAAGAATATTACCATCACCAGGAAAGTGGTACTGAACAAATTGTTGGAGCTGCAGGCTGACAAGTCCCCGGGTCCTGATGGATTTCATCCTAGGGTGTGAAAAGAAGTGACTAGTGAGATAGTTGATGCATGAGGTTTAATTTGACAAAATTCCCTAGATTCGGGAAGGTTCTGTTAGATTGGAAAATAGCGAATGTAACTCCTTTATTCAAAAAGGGATGGAGACAGAAAGCAGGAAACTACAGACCAGCTAGCTTAACATCTGTCTTAGGGAAAATGTTAGAAGCTATTATTAAAGAAGTTATAGTAGAGCATTTAGAAAAAATCAAGGTAATCAGACAGAGTCAACAAGGATTTGTGAAAGGGAAATCATATTTAACCAATTTATTGGAGTTCTTTGAGGGAGTTACATGTGCTGTGGATAAACCAGAGGATGTACTATACTTAGATTTCCAGAAGACATTTGATAAGGTGCCACCTCAAAGGTTATTGCAGAAAATAAAAGCTCATGGTGTAGGGGGTAACATATTGGCATGGATAGAAGATTGGCTAGCTAACAGGAAACAGAGAGCAGGCATAAATGGGTCATTTTCTGGTTGACAAGATGTAACGAGTGGTGTGCCACAGGGATCTGTGCTGGGGCCTCACCTTTTTACAATTTATATAAATGACTTGGATGAAGGGACCGAAGGTATGGTTGTTAAATTTACTGATGACACAAAGATAGGTAGGAAAGTAACTTGTGAAGAGGACATAAGGGGGCTACAAAGGGATATAGATAGATTAACTGAGTGGGAAAAGACCTGGTAAATGGAGTATAATGTGGGAAAGTGTGGAATTGTCCATTTTGGCAGGAAGAATGAAAAAGAAGCATATTATCTAAATGGTGAGAGATTGCAGAGCTCTGAGATACAGAGGGATTTGGGTGTCCTAGTGCATGAATCGCAAAAGGTTAGTATGCAGGTACAGCGCGTCATTAGGAAAGCTAATAGAATGTTATCGTTTATCGTGAGGGGAATTGAATTAAAAAATAGGGAGGTTATGCTTCAGTTATACAGGGCATTGGTGAGACCACATCTAGAGTACTGGTCTCCTTATTTAAGGAAGGATGTAAATGCATTGGAGGCAGTACAGAGAAGGTGTACTAGACTAATACCTGGAATGGGCAGGCTGTCTTACGGGGAAAGATTGGACAGGCCCGGTTTGTATCAGCTGGAATTTAGAAGAGTAAGAGGTGACTTGATTGAATCATATAAGATCCTGAGGGGTCTTGGTAGGGTGGATGTGGAAAGGATGTTTCCCCTTGTGGGAGAATCTAGAACTCGGGGTCACTGTTTAAAATGAGGGGTCGCCCATTTAAGACAGAGATAAGGAGAAATTTTTTCTCTCAGAGGGTCGTGAATCTTTGGAATTCTCTTCCTCAAAAGGCAGTGGAAACAGAGTCTTTGAATATTTTTTAAGGCAGAGGTAGATAGATTCTTGATAAGCAAGGGGGTGGAAGGTTATCGGGGGAGGTGGAAATGTGGATTAATCAGTCCAGCCATGAATATTGAATGGTGGAGGCGGCTCGAACGGCCGAGTGGCCTACTTCTGCTCCTAATTCATATGTTCCTATGTTAAAATTATTCTCTTTCAACACATTGGTTACTGGTAATAAAATCTGCCTTGTTTGGATAGTTGTTGACTCTCAATCAGGTAAGGATGAGGCTGTTCGCGTTCCAATTGGCCATGGGAAAATGGGGCATGGTGAGGAGGGACATGTCGGGCAACCAATGGCTGGAAGAGTGGGGGTGGGGCAATTGGAGGTTGGAAATCATGTGACGAAATTTCCAGGAATACGTCCAACCCGAGTTGGCAAATCTAGTCTGGAGTAAGGTTCAAAATGGCAGCTCCCTGCCACTTTTTCCCAAACTGATGATTCCAGACAATGTCAGTGGACTATTGAAGGGTGTCACACAGGAGCAGGAGCTGTCCCTCATCCCAGGAACGTTGAGGCTCAATGTAAATGTTGGGCCAAGGATAATTTCCTTGGGACTGCTTCAGAAATGTCCTGGAGCTGCGATGATTGACCTTGGCCAAACAGAACGACCTTCCTTTGTATCCAGCACGACTCCAGGCACTAGTGTGTTTGCCCTTTGGCCCATATTGACCTCAGCTTTGCGCAAGCCACTTGGTAAAATGTTGCCACTTAACTCTGCCTACAACTCACTGCGTAACAAAATGTTTCCTCATCCCACTTCTGGTTCTTTCGTCAATTATGTTAAATCTTTCTTCTAGTTATTGACCCTGTTGTCAGTAGAAGCTGTTTCCCCTCATTTACTCTATCAAAACCCTTCATCATTTTGAGCACCTCCATTAAATGTCCTGCTCTTTCTACATTTTCCATTCAACTAGTCTTGGTCTCCTAACTTGATGATGATTGAGGAGTGCAGGATGTGCTGGTCCAGGAGATTACAGATGGTGGTAGTATATAATCTTGCTGCTGATTTTGGCCCACAACCATTCATTGGCTGCTGGATCTATCACTTCTCTCCTCCTGGTACAGTGGTAGTGATTAAGGACTATGGAGGCTAGACTTGGTTCTCAAGAACTCTTCAGTGGTGACTCCTACCAATGTTACCATAGACAGATGTATCTGTAACAGGAAGTTTGGTGAGGGTGACATCATGTAGGTGACTCCCTCATGTCGGTTCCCTCACCAGCCTGGTACCTTAATCTGCAGTGATCTACTGAGTCACTGGTAGGGGGGGACATTAATTAAAGTCACAGTTAGACCAGACCAAGTAAGGGCAGCATTATCCCTTCATTGAAGGACTAGTTGAATTATTTTACAACAATCTTCAAACTACACGATTCTTTCAATTCAGTTTTATCTCTTGCCATAGTGGGATTTGAACTCACAGCCTTCGAGTTGCTAGTCTAGTGTCATAAACCTGGTAATAGAAGTTTCTCCCACAAAAGCTATTGAGGATAAATCTATTGAAAATTGATAGATTTTGGAACTAAGGTGGGTAGAGAGATTTGAGATACAGACCAGTCATCATTAAATGGCAGAACAGGCTGAAAGGGCTGAATGGCCTCCTCCTTTTTCCTATGTTCCTGTAACCCACTGCACGACCATATCTCATATTGGCCAAGCATTGCAATGCGTATAGGCTTACGTATATATTTTGTTTTGTGTGTCGGTAAGTAATGGCCACCGCAACAATGTTTGAACAACAAATAATTGTCACCTCCGATGGAATTTCTCGGCTGTGCCCTGCCCTCAGAATGACTCATTCAGCAAGTATTTCTAGAATGTTCTCCAATACCAGGACAGTGAACAGATTGCAGAGTCTTAAGAGAGCGTTCATCCTGCTCAATTAACTCAATCAGTGCATTGTTTGCCGACTTAGAATCAATCCTATTTGGAAGGCACTGGTCAGACTCCATCTGGAGTAGTTATGTTCAGTTCTGGGCGCCTCACCACAGGAAGGATATAATCCCTCCTTAACAGCACTGTGGATGTATCCCTCACTACCTGGATTGCAGCAGTTCAAGATGGCAGCTCAACCTTCTCAAGGGCAATTAGGGATGGGCAACAAATGCTGGCTTCGCCAGAGATGCCCACATCCCATGGAACGAATAAAAAAAGATTGGCCTTGGAGGGGGTGCAGTGAAGATTCTGCAGGAATTATATCGGGGCTAAAAGGGTTAAGTTATGAGGCTAGGTTGCATAGACTGGGCTTGTATTCCCTTGTGTATTGAAGATTAAGGGGTGAGCTAATTGAGGTGTTGGTAAAATGAGTAAGTTATTTGATAGGGTAGATAGAGAGAAACTATTTCCTCTGCTGAGAGAGTTTGGATCAAGGGGGAGGAACCTTACAGCTGAGCCATTCAGGGCTGATGTTGGGAAGCACTTGTTTACACAAATCGAGGAAATATGGAATGTTCTCCCCCAAAAATCTGTTGAAGCTGGGGGACAATTAGAAATTTCAAAACTGAGATTGATTGATCTTTATTAGTTAAGGGTGTTAAGGGATATGGAACCAAGAATGGGGGGCGGGGGGGGGGGGGGGGGGGGTGGGGGGGGTTACCCATCTGGATCAATAATATCCTTTAGAGAAGGAAATCTGCCATCCTTACCTGGTCTGGCCTACATGTGACTCCAGACCCACAGAAATGTGGCTGACTCTTCACTGCCCTCTGAAGTGGCCTGGCAAGCTATTCAGTTGTCAAGGGCAATGAGGGATGGGCAATAAATGCTGGCCTTGCCAGCAACACCCACATACCATGAAAGAATTTAAAAAAACACATACTTGATATACAAGGATGATACCAGAGGTCATACTTTTCAGGAGAAGATGAACAGGCTGTGCCTCTTTGTACTTGGTAGAAGTCTTTAAAATTATGAAAGATTTTGATAGAGTAGACACAAGTTCCCACTTGTAGGGACAAAATTCGTGACCATCAACCTAAAGCAGTCACTGAAAACAAATAGGGGATTCAGAAGAAACCTCTTTACGCAGAGAGTAGTAGGAATGTAGAACTCACTACTGCAGGGAGTAGTTGAGGCAAATAGAAATGCATTTAAGGGGAAGCTGGATAATCTCATGAGGGAAGGGGAAAAAAGGGTTAAGCTGAGTTAGATGAGGTGGCTTAAGTTGAGCATAAACGCTGGCGTGGATTTTTTGGGTTAATTGGCCTGTTCCTGAGCTGTATGTTCTATGTAATTCTATGTAAAGATCCATATAATTACATTAATCGAAATCACCCCTCAAACTGTTCATTCTTCCCTGATAGTTATAACCTCTCAATGTGTCTGTGTCTGTGTCTATCAGAGCAGTGATTACCCACATGGTCAATTATCTTGTTGACTCTCAATATCCAAGTTCACAGCCACATTTGAGGAATGGCTACTTGGGTGAGATACTAGAGGGTGGGTGGAGTCCTTGGTCCACATCACCAGGTCAAAAGGAGAGTGGACATTTTGCGAGGGGGGATGGGGGAACAGCTGTCAATTAATTCTTTTGCTCCGTTTTTGTTTTGTTATTCTAGGTTTCATCAGTCATCAGTCTGAACGTTGGGGGTCACATCTACTCCACCGTGCTTGGAACCCTGCGGAAGTATCCGAACTCCAAGCTGGCGGAGATGTTCAGCGGTCAGTCCAGATCAAACCTGGACTTGAAAGGGAGGTACTTCATTGACCGGGACGGGACCCACTTCAGGCACGTTCTGGAGTTCCTCCGGGGCCGTGAGCCGCCCCACCACCTCGCTGAGGAGGTCTACCAGGAGGCTTTGTACTACGGCATCGAGCCCCTGGCTAAACTGCTGGAGGACTCGCCCAAGCTCTTTGGTGAGCTGGTGGGCCGGAGGCAGTTCCTGGCCAGGGTGCCCAATTACCAGGAGAACATCGAAGTGATGGTGCGGGTGGCGAGGGCAGAGGCTGTCGCCTCCCGCCACTCCACAGTGATGGTGTGCGTGGTCAGAAACGAGGAGGACGCGGCCAAATGTCATGAGGCAGAGAACGGCCTGGACAGCAACAAGGAGTCAATAGTGAGGTTTGGACCCTGGAAAGCATCACCCTCCATCTCTGACCTACTGTATTGCATCAAACTGGACATTGAAAGCAAAGGGTACAGCACCTCCTACCAGCCTCATGAGATAGGGAAAGGATTCCTCATGCGACCTTGCGAGTTCCTCTACAAATTCACCTTTACGTGGTGGTAAATTGCAGTGCATTGCTCGCATATCGCCTAATGCCAAGCTTAGGAGATATATGGAGTATTGTGCATCTGTTTAACTGGGCGCCGTTGGAGTTTGTATGGAGTGGCATCAGATAAAGTGAGGATGTGGCAAATTGGAGCCAGAAGCATAAAATGATACAGCACTGAAGGAGGCCATTCAGCCCATCATATCTGTGCCAACTCTTTGAAAGAACTATCCAATTAATCCCACTCCTCCTTTTCAAATATATATTTTTTTTAAATTCATTTTTGAGATGTGGGAGTTGCTGGCTGGGACAACATTTATTGCCCATCCCTAATTGCCTTGCTAGGCCATTTCAGAGGGCAGTTAAGAGTCGACCACATTGCCGTGAGTCTGGACGTAGGGCAGACCATGTAACGATGGTAGATTTCCTTCTATTGAAGGACATTAGTGAACCAGATGTGCTTTTACAACAATTGACAGTGGCGTCATGGTCACCAATTCCCAATTTTATTAACTGAATTCAAATTTGAGGATTCAAACCCATGCCCCCAGAATATTAGTCTGGGCTCTAATCCAGTGACATTACCACTACACCACCACCTCCCCTTACCCAATTCCCATTTGAAAGTTACTACTGAATCTGCTTTCACCGCCCTTTTAGTCAGCACATTCCAGATCATCATGACTTGCTACATAAAAAGAATTCTTCTCATCTGCCTCTCTAGTTCTTTTGCCAATTATCTTAAATGTGTGCCCTCTGGTGTCCTCTGCCACTGAAAACAAGTCTATTTTTGCCTTCAGACGAATTATATCTCATACCAAGACCACTATAGCAACAGATTTAAAGACGTTCCTTTCTTTATTGTGAAGTTGTTGTTGGACAATAGACTGGGCCTTCTTTTTAAACGCATGGTGCAGTTAAGAGGAACTCCAAATAATGTCATCTAGAAGGACAAGGACAGCTCAGAGCAAGGAGAGGCCATCTGGCCCATCAAGCTAGCTCCTTCCGGCTGATCAGGGTCTCCAATCTTATTTGTCTAATCCACTGAGGCGAAGACCGGCGAAAATGTCTGTGTTTAAGCTCCATTCAACCCAGTTGGTGGCTTTCCACAAATATCTGCGTAGTCACAGGAGCACTCAAACCAGTACGATTAAGAGATATTTCATTGTTTGTTAATTCTGGCCCCCTGAATGCTACAGCTCAAAAATGGCAGCCATGCCTCTTTCTGTTTCGCCTGCCTTTGACATGCGAGCACTGGCATATACAAGTCTCCACTTGAAATAACCTTTCATATATTATACAGCACTTTGTACCTTTTTAACCAATATCTTAATAGACTTTAATTGCCCGGCTGTGACAGCAGAGATGGAAGGACGAAGTCACTAAAGAAGTTCTTCTTGAGATGGGAGTGTGAGTTGCAGTTCGTGACTAATGCACACTGTGGGAGGGTGAAATTGATGCAAAAAGATGTATCAAAGTCAACGGAAATGGAATAGCTGAGTTGGAATCGGTGTGTAATAGTAACTGCCAATTCGTTATTGGCTCCTTTTTTTGTGCCACCTCCTGGGACTAAATTCAGTCCTAATCTAATTTGGCGCCCTCATCTTGCCAGGTTCAGGCCTCAAAATGGCTCCATCCTCTTCACTGCTGGAAGGGGCTGCCTTTCGGCGCATTCCACCAGTCGGTTGGTCCTCTCACCAGCATCCTCCCTGAACCTCCACCCCATTCTGTGTCTCAGCAATTGGGGCCATGTGACATCGTGACCTGCCTCTTAACAGAAAGACTTTTTATTTATAATGCAATGAAACTCGTAACCATGAAACATTTTTCCAATTGGTTGTGGAACGCACTGCACAGTTAGTTAGTTAGCGATCGGACTGGGAACTCTGCAGTGTGTCTATTGCTACTTCTATTAAAGGCTGATAACTGTCTCATTGATCAACCCTGTGTAGCAATATATATTTGGTTGCATACAGTGACACCACAAGTTTTTGGCCAGAATGGAGATGACGGAGTAATTTCCCCTTGTGAATCACAACTGGAGACAGCACTGCTGTAGGTAACTGGGATTGATTTGACGTACATAATTATAAAACTATCCTCCACTCGCTGCTTCTTGCCGGAGAAATAATCCTGTTTTTCTCCAGGAAACGCTTAGTAGAGTTTCGGTCATGAGTTCTGTTTGCTGTAGTTCACAGAGACTCTTTTTAAATAGACTCTGCTGTTTCGTTATAGACTCTATTTGTTGTGAGTCCTGCTTTAAGCCCTGTCTCACCTCCAACTCATTGGCTAACACAATGGTGTCAATACTCAGTCCGGTTTTTTTTGCATTTTCTTGAGAGACTTGGATAAAGAGTGACTCCTTAGGCACAAGATACCACCGGGCTTGAAACCAATAGGGAGGGTAATAGGGGATGGACAGTGAAGGAGTACATTGGAGAGAAAAAATTGGGAATGGAAAATATGGGAATATGTTTTTATGACAGCAACATACAATGTGTTTATACTAAGTTCACTGGTGCACATTTTTTAAATAGCACATGTTAACCCAAATGGAAACAACATGTCTGTAAACCCATGTCTGCAAAACCCCAAGAAGTTGATTTCCTCCCCCTCAACTGAGTTGTTAGTTATTAAAGTTTTTAGTGATTTTTCATTCAGAATGAGCATGAGGCACTGTCGCTGTTCCCTGGCCCTATCCATCTCCCCACTGACCCCAAGTCTTGTTCTCTCCGTTACATAGGTAATACAGTACAAAAACAGGCCATTCGGCCCCACCAGCATTTATGCTGCACTTGAGCCTCCTCCTGTCTTTCCTCATCTAACTGTCAGCATAACCCTCTAATCCTTATGTAGTTTCCCCTTAAAAGCATTTATACTATTTGCTTCAATCATTCCCTGTGGCAGTGAGTACCACATTCTCACCACTCCTTGGATAAAGAAGTTTCTCCTGAATTCCCTATGGATTTCTTAGTGACTATCTAATGTCAACGGCTTCTGGTTTTGCTGTTCTCCACAAGTGGAAACATCTCTTTGTGTCTATTCTATCGAAACTTTTTATAATTTAAAAAACTCCTTAGCCTTCTGTTCTCAAGACAAAAGAGACCCAGCCTGTTCATCATCTCCTGATAGACACACCCCCATCTTCCTGATATCATCTATGTAAATTCTTTTTGCAGTGTCTCTACACCTTTGCTATAATATGGCACTCTGTGCTGTAGTATCCCAAATGTGGTCTAAGCAAGGTTCAAAATACAAGTTTAGCATAACATCTTTACTTTTCAATTTTATCCCTCGAGAAAAAAACCCTAATGCTTGGCTTTTTTATGCCCTTGTTAATCTGCGTTGCACCTTTTTATGATTTGCGTGTTTGTAAACTCGATAAACTTGAGGTCATCCAAAACTCTGCTGCCCATGTCTTGACACCCACCAAGTTCCATTCCCTGGGTTGTCCCTGTGCTTGCTGACCAACCTTGTTTCCCAGTCAAGCCACGTCTTGATTTTAAAATTATCATCCTTGTTTTCAAATCCCTCCATGGTCTTGCCCTTCCCTATCTCTGTAATCTCCTCCAACTCCACAACCCTAGGTCTCTGCACTCCTCTAATTCCGACCTCTTGTGCATCCCTGATTTTAATCACTCCACCACTGCTGAACACGCCTTCAGTTGTCTAGGCTCCAAGTTCTGGAATACCCTCCCTACACCTCTCTGCCTCTCCACTTTGTTTTATAATGTTCCTATGAAGTGCCTTGGGACGATTTATTACATTAAAGGTTTTATTTGAATATAAGTTGCTGTTATAGAACTCCCAGGTTTGTTTGCTGCTCTATCCCATTTAGATTCTTATTTTCTAAGTAATATGCAACCTCCTAATCCCACTTCCGGTTGATTTCAGATACATACATTTCAAACTGTGAAGTTATGATATCGGAAGACAAGGATTTTTTTTGGGTTTCAAAATAGACATCAAGTTTTAAACAGGCCAAGCATGCAGCAAACCCTTTCCTAACACGCCCTTCTTTATTTATTCTCTGGGTGTCACCGACAATTACAGAGGCCACAGGATTGTGATAATTGAACCTCACCGAAAGCAACAGAGAACAACTGATGGGATGTGTCACAAGGGTGTGACAAGGTGTCAGGGAGACTGTAAGCCAGCCAGGTCTCAGGCACCATCCTGCTCGGAAAAACAAGAACGGGTAGTAAAATGACCCCAGGTGCTTCACAGGAGCGTTATCAAAAAAAGCATCGCATGTCAAGCATTTGGCAAGTTTTTGTCCTGCAGGGTCTTTCACCATCTCTCACTGTATTGCCATGGAAAACAACAACAACTTGCATTAATATAGTGCCTTTCACTTGGTAAAATGTCCCAAGGCGTTTCACAGGAGGTTTATCAGACAAAATCTGATACCGAGACACATAAGGAGATATTAGGACAGGTGGCCAAAAGCTTGGTCAAAGAGGTAGGTTTTAAGGAGCATCTTAAAGGAGGAGGGAGAAGTTGAGAGGCGGACAGATTTAGGGAGAGAATTCCAGAGCTACTGGACAGGGAGCCAATATAGGTCACCAAGTACAAGGGTGATGAATGAACAGGACTTGTTGCAGGTTAAGAAATGAGCAGCAGAGTTTTGAATGCAGGAGTTGGCAGTATAACTGAATTGTGAAGCCCCCAAAACATCTTGGTAGCTACCAGTCTGAAATGGGCACCATATAGTCCAACAGAATGAACAGAAACTAAGTCTGTCACTCCATTTCTCGACTCTTTAAAACATTGCATTCATCATCACTGACTGGAATGTGAAACATGCAGACTCATAACAGGTTTGACAGCTATCTCAGACATTGTGCGAGACACATTAACATGACATTGAGTCAAGTCTGTACAATGTGTAATATTGCTTGTTCCTTTGAACTATTGTACTATTGAACTATTGTAAGATTTACAAGACTTAAGTAATATCCAAAGAATATGTGGGTTTTTATTATAACTTAACAGGAGCATATATGTATATAAATATATATATATAGACAGCTACCACCCAAACACATCTACACACATCTTACTCTATTAGGCTACACCCACAACTCTTTGGTCATGTATGACACAACATCACTTCCTCTAGTGACTTTCACTTACAGCCTCTTATAAGATGGTCCCACAACACAATGTACACACAGCTCTATGTTTATTATAACATTTCTTGTTGCTCATTAATGCAAGTGATTTAATGCTTCACAATGTCTACATATAATTATATAGAATTCAGAACACAGAAACAGGCCATTTGGCCTAACTTTTTTTATTCGTTCATGGGATGTGAGCATCACTGGCAAGGCTGGTATATGTTGCCCAACCCTGATTGCCCTTGGGAAGGTGGTGGTGAGCTGCCTACTTGAACTGCTGCAGTCCATGTGGTGCCGGTGCACCCACAGTGTCGTTAGAGCGGGAGTTCTAGGAATTTGACTCAGGAACGGTGATATAGTTCCGTTACGATGGTGTATGGCTTGGAGGGGAACTTGCAGGTGGTGGTGTTCCCGTGCATCTGCTTCCCTTGTTCTTCAAGGTGGTAGAGGTCACGGGTTTGGAAGGTGCTGTCGAAGGAGGCTTAATGAGTTGCTGCAGTGCATCTTGTAGATGGTACACACTGCTGCCACTGTGCGCCAATGGTGGAGGAAGTGAATGCTTAAGTTGGCGGATGGGTTGCCAATCAAGTGGGCTGCTTTGTCCTGTGTCAAGCTTCTTGAGTGTTGTTGGAGCTGCACCCGACCAGGCAAGTGGAGGATATTCCATCACACTCCTGACTTGTGCCTTTTCGATGGTTGTCAGGCATTGGGAAGTCAAGTGGTAAGTTACTCACTGCAGGATTCCTAGCCTCTGACCTGCTCTTGTAGGCACAGTATTTAAATGTCTACTCCAGTTCAGTTTCTGGTCAATGTTGATAGTGGGGGATTCAGTGATGGTAATGCCATTGAATGTCAAGGAGAGATAGTTAGATTCTCTGTTGTTTGAGATAGTCATTGCCTGGCACTTGTGTGGCGCAAATGTTACTTCACAGAATAATACAGTGCAGAAGAGGCCCTTCGGCTCATCGAGTCTGCACCGATGCATTAAAGACACCTGACCTGTCCACCTAATCCCATTTGCCAGCACTTGGCCCATAGCCTTGAATGTTATGACGTGCCAAGTGCTCATCCAGGTACTTTTTAAAGGATGTGAAGCAACCCGCCTCTACCACCTTCCCAGGCAGGGCATTCCAGACCGTCACCACCCTTGGGGTAAAAAAGTTCTTCCTCAAATCCCCCTTAAACCTCCTGCCCCTCACCTTAAACTTGTGTCCCCTCATAACTAACCCTTCAACTAAGGGGAACAGCTGCTCCCTACCCTGAACATGCCCCTCATAATCTTGTACACCTCGATCAGGTCACCCCTCAGTCTTCTCTGCTCCAGCGAAAACAACCCAAGCCTATCCAACCTCTCTTCACAGCTTAAATGTTCCATCCCAGGCAACATCCTGGTGAATCACCTCTGCACCCTCTCCAGTGCAATCACATCCTTCCTATAATGTGGCGACCAGAATTGCACACAGTACTCCAGCTGTGGTCTTACCAAAGTTCTGTACAACTCCAACATGACCTCCCTGCTTTTGTAATCTCTGCCTCGATTGATAAAGGCAAGTGTCTCATATGCCTTTTTCACCACTCTATTAACCTGCCCTTCTGCCTTCAGAGATCTATGGACAAACACGCCAAGATCCCTTTGTTCCACAGAACTTCCCAGTGTCAGGCCATTCATTGAATACTTCCATGTCACATTACTCCTTCCAAAGTGTATCACCTCACACTTTTCTGGGTTAAATTCCATCTGCCACTTTTCTGCCCATTTGACCATCGCTTCTATATCTTCCTGTAACTCGACACTCGACCTCACTGTTAACCACTCGGCCAATCTTTGTGTCATCCACGAACTTACTGATCCTACCCCCCACATAGTCATCTATGTCGTTTATATAAATGACAAACAATAGGGGACCCAGCACAGATCTCTGTGGTATGCCACTGGACACTGGCTTCCAGTCACTAAAACAGCCGTCTGTCATCACTCTCCGTCTCCTACAGCTAAGCCAATTTTGAATCCACCTTATCAAGTTACCCTGTATCCCATGTGCATTTGCTTTCTTGATAGGTCTCCCATGTGGGACCTTGTCAAAGGCTTTGCTGAAATCCATGTAAACTACATCAACTGCACTACCCTCATCTACACACCTGGTCACATGCTCAAAAAATCCAATCAAATTTGTTAGACATGACCTCCCTCTGACAAAGCCATGCTGACTATTCCTAATAAAATTTTGACTTTTTTTTAATTCATTCATGGGATGTGGGTGTCACTGGCCAGGCCAGCATTTATTGCCCATCCCTAATTGTCCTTGAGAAGGTGGTGGTGAGCTGCATAATTGAACTGCTGCAGTCCATTTGGGGTAGGTAGACACAGTGCTGTTAGGAAGGGAGTTCCAGGATTTTGACCCAGCGACAGTGAAGGAACGGGCGATATAGTTCCAAGTCAGAATGGTGTGTGACTTGGAGGGGAACTTGCAGGTGGTGGTGTTCCCATGCATTTGCTGCCCTTGTCCTTCTAGTTGGTAGAGGTCGCGGGTTTGGAAGGTGTTGTCTTAGGAGCCTTGGTGCATTGCTGCAGTGCATCTTGTAGACGGTACACACTGCTGCCACTGTGCGTCAGTGGTGGAGTGAGTGAATGTTTGTAGATGGGGTGTCAATCAAGCAGGCTGCTTTGTCCTGGATGGTGTTAAGCTTCTTGAGTGTTGTTGGAGCTGCACCCATCCAGGCAAGTGGAGAGTACTCAATCACACTCCTGACTTGTGCCTTGTAGATGGTGGACAGGCTTTGGGGAGTCAGGAGGTGAGTTACTTGCCGCAGGAATCCTTGCCTCTGACCTGCTCTTGTAGCCACAGTATTTATATGACTACTCCAGTTCAGTTTCAGGTCAATGGTAGCCGCTAAGATATTGATAGTGGGGGATTCAGCGATGGTAATGCCATTGAATGTCAAGGGGAGATGGTTAGATTCTCTCTTGTTGGAGATGGTCATTGTATGGCACTTGTGTGCCGCGAATGTTACTTGCCACTTATCAGCCCTAGCCTGGATATTGTCCAGGTCTTGCTGCATTTCTACACAGACTGCTTCAGTATCTGAGGCGTGACGAATGGTGCTGAACATTGTGCAATCATCAGCGAACATCCCCACTTCTGACCTAATGATTGAAGGAAGGCCTCTCCAAGTGGAGATAGATTCTCTCCTTCAGAATTTTCTCCAATAGTTTCCCTACCACTGACGTGAGACTCACTAGTTCCCTGGCTTATCCCTACAAACTTTCTTAAATAGTGGAACCCCATTAGCTGTTCTCCAGTCCTCTGGCACCTCCCCCGTGGCCAGAGAGGAATTAAAAATTTGGGTCAGAGCCCCTGCAATCTCCACCCTCGCCTCCCACAGCATCCTGAGACACAAATCGTCCGGACCTGGAGATATGTCCACTTTTAAGCCTACCAAAACCTCCAATACCTTGTCACTCCCGATGACAATTTGCTCAAGAACCTCACAGTCTCTCTCTCTCTCAGTTCCATATCTACATCCTCATTCTCTTGGGTGAAGACAGATGTGAAGTATTCGTTCAACACCCTACCAATGTCCTCTGGCTCCACCCACAGATTTCCCCCTTGGTCCCTGATGGGTCCTACTCTTTCCCTGGTTATCCTCTTCCCACTAATATACCTATAAAATATCTTGGGATTTTCCCTTCTTTTACCAGCCAGAGCTTTCTCATATCCCCTCTTTGCTCTCCTAGTTGCTTTCTTAAGCTCCATCCTACACTTTCTGTATTCCACTAATACTTCCGTTGATTTGCTCTCCTTGTATTTGCTAAAAGCCTCTCTTTTCTTTCTCATCATACCCTGAATGTTTCTGGTCATCCATGGTTCTCTAGGCTTGTTGCTCCTACCTATTACCCTAGATGGAACATGTTGGGCCTGTACCCTCCCCATTTCCTTTTTGAATGCTCCCCACTGCTCTTCTGTAGAATTCCTGACAAGTAACTCTTTCCAGTCTACCTTGGCCAGATCCTGCCTTATTTTGCTAAAATTCACTCTCCCCCAATCCAAAACCTTTTTTTGCAACTTGTCTATTTCTTTCTCTATAACAAGCTTAAATTGTACCATGTTGTAGTTGCTATCACCAAAATGCTGCCCCACCAACACATCAACCACCTGTCCGGCTTTATTCCCCAAAATTAGATCCAGCACTGCACCCTCCCTTGTTGGATCCTCTACATATTGAGCTAAAAAGTTCTCCTGTATACATTTTAAGAACTCCACTCCATCTAAGCCCTTAACACGATGACTATCCCAATTAATGTTGGGAAAGTTGAAATCACCTAATATAATTACCCTATTATTATTTTTACACACCTCTGCAAATTGCTCACATATTTGCTCCTCAATTTCCCGCTGACTATCTGGGGGTCTATAATAAACACCTAGCAAAGTGGCTGTCCCTTTTTATTCCTAAACTCTACCCATAAAGCTTCATTTGATGCCCCCTCCAAGATATCATCTCTCCTTACTGGAGTAACTGACTCCTTAACTAATATTGCAATGCCCCCTCCTCTTTTACCCCCTCCTCTGTCTCGCCTGAAGATTCTATATCCCAGGATATTGAGCTGCCAATCCTGCCCCTCCCTCAACCATGTCTCCATGATGGCTACTGTATCACAATTCCACATGTCAATCCTTGCCCTTAACTCATCTGTTTTACCTGTAATACTCCTGGCATTAAAGTAGAGGCCTTCCATCCCGGTCTTACTCCCTTGAAACTTACTTCCGCTGTATTCCCTCTGACTTGTTCGCTTTCCTGTGTTTAGCTGTGTCCCTATGCCGCTAGGAGTCTGCGTCCCCTCCCCCTGCCAAATTAGTTTAAACTCCTCCCAACAGCACTAGCAAACCCGCCAGCAAGGATGTTAGTCCCCCTCTGGTTCAGATGTAGACCGTCCCGCTTGTACAGGTCCCACCTTCCCCAAAAACGGTCCCAGTGGTCCAGGAATCTAAAACCCTCCCTCCTGCACCAACTCTTAAGCCACGCATTCATCTGTGCTATTCTCCTATTTCTATACTCGCTGGCACGTGGCACTGGGAGTAATCCAGAGATGACAACCTGAGAGGTCCTGCTTTTTAGTCTACTGCCTAACTCCCTGAATTCTTGATGCAAGACCTCATCCCTCTTTCTACCTATGTCATTGGTACCAACATGTACCATGACCTCTGCCTTATCACCCTCCCCCTTCAGGATGCCCTGTAGCCGTTCAGTGACATCCCAGACCCTGGCACCAGGGAGACAACACATCATCCTGGAGTCACGTTGACGGCCACAGTAGCACCTATCTGTTCCCCTGACTATAGAATCCCCTATTACTATTGCTCTTCCTCTCTTTCACCCTTCTGGTGCAGACAGGCTGCTTGTGGTGCCAGAAGCTTGGCTCTGTCCGCACTCCCTGGAGGAACCAGCCTCATCAGCCTCCAAAACGGAATACCAATTTGCAAGCGGGACCCCAGGGGACTCCTGAACTACCTGCCTGTTTCTCTTGAACTGCCTGGTGGTCACCCATACCCTTCCTTCCTCGTCCCTTCAGCTGCGGTGTGACCACCTCTCTAAATGTGCTATCCATGATGCTCTCAGACTCGCGGATGCTGCTCCACAGTGTTTCCAACTGCCGTTCCAGCTCTGAAACCCGAGCTTCCAGGAGTTGCAGCTGGACACACTTCCTGCACACATGTTGGTCCCGGGGACTGGAAATGTTTCCGGATTCCCACATGCAGCAAGAGGAGCAAACCACGGCTTTAAGCTCTCCTGCCATGACTAATCCCTTTAAATTTAAAACTTTAGAAGACTATTACAATAAAAAAATAAATCAACTAAGTCTTGCTAAAACAATGACTTACAATTCAATCCAGTTTGAAAAATACCCACCAGGACTTACTCACCAGTCAGCTGTGCTCTTTGGAAACTCTCGGCTCCCCTCACGCTCTTTGAGGACAGGTAGGAAATGAAAGGAGCTCCTTGCTCCCTCCTCACCGAACTCCCTCAGTCACAAAACTCCCACTTTAGCACTCTAATGCAGCCCCAAGTCAGGACTCCAATGCAAATGAAGTCAGCACTGTAAGATGGCCCACTTTTATACTGTCTGACTCTAGCCCCTGAGAAATGGTCTAAGCCAGTAATCTAATTAATAAGGTGCAGCTGCAAGCAGAGCCTGAGTGAACTCTGCTTAAAGCTGGTCTAAAACTCACCTTCTCCAACCTAAACAGCAACTGTCAAGTTAATTTGCTAAATAAAAGAAAGACTAGGCTTTAGATAAAACTAACCCTTAATTACCCTCAGTCACAAAACTCCCACTTTAGCACTCTAATGCAGCCCCAAGTCAGCACTCCAGTGCAAACTTGCCACTTATCAGCCCAAACCTGGATATTGTCCAGGTCTTGATGCATATCTACACAGACTGCTTCAGTATCTAAGGAGTTGCGAATGGTGCTGAACATTGTACAATCATCTTACTTTAATCATATAGGATAACACGTGACTCTCAATAAACAGATGGGATAACATCTGGTGATTTACAGGATATTATACCATGTGACATAATACCACATGACACAAAGGTCATCTCACCATTTCATAGCAGGAAGTACTGAACCTTGACTGTCTATAACACTAAACTGACAGCCCCAGCTGAACACTGATTATTATATGGCTAATTGACCAAGACATTTTCTTCTTGGCTCAGTATTATTGTAATCTGTGGAAAGAAAGAGCCAATTCAGCAACTTCTTTGTAACGAATATGAACAGTGTGTGTCAGGAGGCTATTCAGCGAGGGCAGGTGTCACAGCCAGGTCGATTAAGGGTTGCTGCTTGTTGCTATAATCTACAGCTGTCTCTCCCTCCCTAGCCAATGAGAGTAAATGTGAAGCAGTTAAAAGGTATCGTAAAGTACTTAAAGCATGGCAACAGGCCTTTCCACCCATATTGTCCATAGCAGTGTTTATGCTCCACACGAGGCTCCTCCCACATCCAGATATGTTGGCTGTGAATAGGAAAGTGATGTGCTACTGGAATTCTACACAATGGGAGCAAAGGAATGGGGTTTGGTTCATTCAAATTATATGCAATGGAACTGAATGAGAAGGTGACGAATTGCAGGAAATCTATACATTGGGTTTGAATGGGAAATGGTTACTCTATTGGAATTTTATGCATTGGGAGAAAATGGAAAAGGATTTGGGTCTATTGAAATTGTATTTAATGGGATTTAATGTGAAGAGGATGGTCTATTGGAAATCTATATGTTTGGATTGAATGGGAAAGAGTTGGTCCATTGTAGCTATGGACATCTTGCAATGTAACCACAGAGCTTGGGAAGCAATAGTGCTGGTTCATGATGGGTGTACAGACACAACAGAATAGCTAAGCACAAATATAATTACTTTAATGAGAAGTCTAGTTGGGAAGAGTCATTTATAGTCAAAGTGCCCTGCTTTATACTGAGGAAGAAAACAAAAAATCCAGCTTGACTGGAAGAAAGGTCAATCTTCTTATTTTCTGGGAAGTATAGAGTTACATTCCCACCTTACTAGGCCACTTCTAGATCTGATAAGTCTTCATCCATTCCAGAGCAACAAGTTAAACATTTCAAACCTCAAACCAACTTATCTAGAACTTGAGAAACCATGACACTGGCTGGATAATCAGACTTACCCTCCCCTTTAAAAAGGGATGGACTTAATGTTAGAACTCAACTAGGAGGACTGATGCCTGGGATCAGAGGATTGTCCTATGAGGAGATTGAGTAAACTAGGTCTATATTCACTAGAATCTCAAAGAATGAGAGGTTGTTGGCCAGGGGCTGCAAGAAATACAGAATCAGTTACAAACTGCTGGAATTGTTTGTGACCTATAGTAACCTGGAGCTCAGACACTGGCCTGTGCTGGTAAAAACCAGTTTGAACTAATTAATTTATGTGACAAGGCAAAGGAGCGATCACAGGAAAAGAGCCTTATTTGGACACGGTGTGATGCCGGGGTCTTTGGGCCTGGGCCAATTAGGAGAAGATGCGAACGAGGTGAGCAGGCTTAAACCAACCGGAAAGAGACAGCTCAGTTTTGGAGAGATAGAGAAAGAGAATAAGAAGAGACCTTTTTGGGCATAGAGCCAGCGATAAACTCCGGAGAACAACCATCGTGGAAGTGGAAGACCCTGCGTGAGCAACGCGGCGACGACGTAAAAGAGAGAGAGAACGGAACTCCTGGCCAGCTTCAACTCTCCCCTTTTTCGGGTATTATCCTTTGTTTTCTGTGACTAGGTCAGGGAAAGGTCAGTGGAACCTAGTGGGTGTGCTTATCAATTCTAGCTAGCTTTGTTATTAACTGTATAACTCAGTTTGAGTTGTATGCTTTTGTCTAACTAAGTGTATAAGCCTTATTCTTACATTGTACAGCAACATGAATAAAGTAAATTGATAGTTAAAGAAAAGACTGAGTTTCCTCCTCTTTGTACTAAGCCATTAACTGTAGCCTGTGGATTAAGTGGAGGGTGGCTCTCCTGTAACCCGATATCCCAAACATCCAGCCTGAGCCTGAATTGAGAGGACTTAGTCCCACGTGACGGCCAGGATCAAGTGGGTGCAGGGAATAAAGGAACCAAGGGGAGTTGACTCCGCTCCACGGTTTACAAGGTGATCTCAAATTATGAAGCTTACTGGTGCACTCCCCCAATTGCCCCATTTACGTGCCCTCGCCCAATTCGCCCATTTACTGCTGCCTTCCCCCAATTGCCCCATTTACTGCTGCCTTCCCCCAATTGCCCCATTTACTGGTACCCTTCTCCCAATTCACCCATTTACTGGTGCCCTTCCCCCAATTCGCCCATTTACTGCTGCCTTCCCCCAATTGCCCCATTTACTGCTGCCTTCCCCCAATTGCCCCATTTACTGGTGCCCTTCTCCCAATTCGCCCATTTACTGGTGCCCTTCCCCAATTCGCCCATTTACTGCTGCCTTCCCCCAATTGCCCCATTTACTGCTGCCTTCCCCCAATTGCCCCATTTACTGGTGCCCTTCTCCCAATTCGCCCATTTACTGGTGCCTGCTCCGATTTACTGGCACTTACTTAATTGGCTGTAAAGACAGCGATAATTTATTTGCTGTAAAACAAACACCATTTACAGGAAAGCCATCAGGCTCTGAATGTCATCGTCACTTTTCGGAATCTCTTGGGTTGAAATTGATCAAGACCCATGCAACAATGTCTGACATTAACATGGAATCGATGTAAGTCAATAACATTTCTAAATTACTTACCAGTAACATTATCTGTAGTGCATTTAAAGATGGCTATTTTAGTTCAATATTTTATTCCATCTCCTAATTTGTTAGTAGCTTATCCAACCATAGGGAGATGAGCCTGTTCCTATCCTCACTAAGAAGTCACCCTCACATTCCAAATGAGGACTCACTGGAATATGATTGGGAGCAAAACCCTCAGATATCAGTTGTGGTTTAGTGGATAGCACTCTTGCCTGAGATTTAGAAGGTTACAGGTTCAAATCCCACCCCAGTGGCTTGCGCCCATAATCCAGGCTGACATTCCCAGTACAGTACTAAAGTAGTCTTCTTTGGCCTCCTTATCTCGAGAGACAATGGATAAGCACCTGGAGGTGGTCAGTGGTTTGTGAAGCAGCGCCTGGAGTGGCTATGAAAGGCCAATTCTATAGTGACAGGCTCTTCCACAGGTGCTGCAGAGAAATTTGTTTGTCGGGGCTGTTACACAGTTGGCTCTCCCCTTGCACCTCTGTCTTTTTTCCTGCCAACTACTAAGTCTCTTCGACTCGCCACACTTTAGCCCCGTCTTTATGGCTGCCCGCCAGCTCTGGCGAACGCTGGCAACTGACTCCCACGACTTGTGATCAATGTCACAGGATTTCATGTCGCGTTTGCAGACGTCTTTAAAGTGGAGACATGGACAAGGTAGTACTGCGTAGTTAAAGGTGCTGTTTTTTGTTTTGCGATGTTAATCTAGTGAGTAAACATAGCTTGCAATGTAGTATTGAAACACACCATCTAAAAGGCCCAATAACTTGCTTGAGTGAGCTAAATCTCAATTGGGGCAATGATAACGTGGGTGCTAGTAACAAAAAAACAGGAGTAGGCCAGATAGCCCCTTGAGCCTGTTGTAAGGGTGAGGACTTGCCCCGCTACCCAAAAACGCCTCGAGAGTCGGAGGTCTAGTACAAACGGGTGATCTTTATTAACCAGCATGCAAGGAGAGGTCCTACTCTTAGGAATGATTATAGGGGTTCTATTAGTACAATGTGTGAGCAGTCTACTTATACAGTTTACTTGACAAGCTGTTCTTTAATTATATCATTTCCCATCTACTGTCTTCCCAAATCCCATTCTGCCTTGATTATATTATTCACCTCATCAACCTCTTGATTAGGTTATTCATGTGATTTGTGTGTCTAAAAGGCAAGCTCTTCTCAGGTTTCAGGGACCTAAGTAATGCCAAGTATCCCATGATTCCCTAAGCCAGTCTCCCCTACAGACCCCCATTTGGCTCTTGGCTAGCATCTGGCCCAAAGTAGCCACTACCCTAAAATCCTCTGCCCATCGGGTAATCTGGGGATCCTACCTGTTTCGACGTGCTTCAGGTCCTTCCCTAGCATCCTCTTACGACCTCATCTGTGACCTAGTGAACAGGGGGCTTAGTCTGGGATTGATACTTTGCTGTGAGAATGCTGAAACACCCTTCGCCTGCATAAAATATCTGCTCAAGCTAAACTCGATTGCTATTCAAGTTAACTAAGGACTAAACTGGGCCTCCCAGTAAGTGTTCCCACCCCTCAAGGGTACCCGTTCCATGCCTTCCAGAACATTAGCCAGTGTGTTTTTCCACTGTCTCTTCGCACTATACACAAGGCAAGCCATATATATAGCAGCATTACCAACTGGGCAACCACCAGTGGGAGATGATCCGAATCCATGAATGGATCTGCACACTGAGGCCCCAATTCAAGAGGTCCTCCAACAGGTGGTGTTGTCTACCTGTTCTATGTCCTTATCGATTTCCTTGCTCTTCTGCTGCAGGGTATAGTATACTTTATGCACCCTGTCAAGTTCATTTTGTATTGCAGTGAGGTGCTTAGGTAGTGGGGGTATTGGGTAGGAGAACCGGTTAATGTACAGTGTCAGGCTATCTTTCATATCCTCCTCAACCTGCATATAAACCATCTCCCACTTGTGGATGTCTATTAGTTCAACGCTTCCCACCCGGGCTGACACCTGGGGGTGCAGACATACGGTATGGTTGGTCAGTGGCCATGGGCAATTCCTGTGGTGGTATTCCTGTTGTGATGTGATGAAACAATGTCTCCCTTTGCCCAGGTATGCTACATGTGTTGGTTCCATTCCGGCTGCAATGGTTTCCATTGTACAGTCAGCTGGTGCCTTAGAGCCACATCTGGCCTCTTCTATCTTGTATATTGGGCGGGGGCAGACTACAGCCGTCCAAAGTGGTACCTGTCATACTCCTTCTTTCTCTACTGCATATGAAAGCATGTCACGGTGCCTCACATAAAAATCCCCTCTAATCACTCCTATATTCTCTACTCTATACAAGGTCCTTCCTGGTGTTAATTTTGTCAGGACCGGGAGTGCTAAGACCATGCCCAGGAACATTCAGCATTAGTAGAATACACATGTATTAAACCCCTGAGCTGGCTACCAGTGATGTTCGACCCTGCCTTCCTAGACAAGTCGGTCAACTGTTCATTTGTAACCCACATGGGTATTTCTCCCTCTTGAATTTGCCTCAGGTTTTCCTGTGCCTGTTCAAGCACCCATGACCCAGAAGTACTGCAGACATCATTTTGAGCCACCTTTCGAGAGGCGTTGTGGCCTTCATTAATCAATTTGTTAATAGTCCATGCGTGACTCTCCAATACAGTTGCTGGGGCCTGCACCGTTTGGGTTAGATCCTGGTCTGTACAAAATTGTCCGGCCTGGACTTCTTGTTCTCTATTTAATATCACTTTAAGTTGGGCAGTCAATCTGCGGATCTTGTAGTCCATGGAGGCTAAATCAATGGAATTGACTACAGAGGTCCCGGTATTGAACAATGTGGCAGCGTCACTTACCCGGCTGTGCTTCTTCTGCCCCTTTCCTCGGGAGCAGGGACTTCGCCCATTCCCACCGTTAAACTGACCAGCCTATTTCAACACTCGCCTCAACAGGGCTGAGTACAATGTTCGGGTTTTAATGGAACACCAAAGGGGTCAACCTATATCCGATATATTCAATACTATGGGTACCAGCTCATGGTGTAAATTGTCATACAGAACCTTATTTCTTTTATTACCACCAGCCAATTGTCTGGGCAAGGGCTCAGCTCTGGGCAAGGTATTACGGGTTGTGCAGCTCCCGCAGTTCTGGTGATTACTGTAGTGGCTTGGGTTGTCGTTGTTGTATGGACCTTTTCCTTAGAGAACACATCCCGTGTCCACGTACTACCTCCACTCGGGTTGCACAAACTGAATCTGTGGAGTGAGAGTGATTGAACTGGGTGTAATCTGTCTCACACCATGCTCATATATAGTCTACCTTTGAGCAACTAAAAAAGCTCTTCCCCTCGTTTTTAATGCACACACTGTTTGAGTTCGGGAATGTTATGTACGTGCTGCCGTTTGAATTCCCCCCGAACCCGTCATCATCAGTCCTTGTCGTGAGTACACCTGTGCTGCAGTTCAAGGTTATTTGCTTTCCCACATTACGGTCAGTGCTCCTCGCTCCTGGTCGCACTCGGCGTCACTCGCGGTATACCACAGTCCCGTCTGCTGCTGCTGTCGGGTGATGGCCTCGGCTCCCTCAGTGATGGGAAGGACGACCCCCATCCTCGTGAACAACATTGCGACCCTCATGATCCTGCAGGAGGAAACAGATGATGGACGCCAGTCATCACCGGTCAGCCTCGGTTATTCTTAGTGCCAGTGTAAGGCCGTAATTGGGATCAATGTTTCCATCGGCCTCTCCCTGCATATCCAAGCAATTGCATGTGTTACTGGTCATAAAGACCTCATAGAGTCCCAGCCAGCACAGTGTCCAACTGGGTTTTCCCAGTAAGGCCTTTACCATAACCAAGTCCCTTGGCAATCTTTCCTTCTCCTTAGCCTCGTCAGTTTCTAAGTCTTTGATTAGCTGCTGGTTCCTTGCCTCTTGCCTTAGGCCATGCAGCTGTTTACATAACTCCCTCACAAATCGCTTTCCCCACGCTCTTTGCGGCTCCTGCATCCTCACTTCCTACATAGACATCCCCTGGAAGCCTCATAGCCCTGGCTGTCATCAACTCAAAGGGCGTCAGTCCGGTCGTTCTGTTAGGGGTGGCCCGTAACCTCATCAGGACACTGGGTAACAGGTCTGCCCACCCCTTCTCTGTCTCTGCTATAGCTTTAGCTAAGGACGTATCGGTTTATCCTTTCTACCATTCCTGCGCTCTGAGGATGATATGGTATGTGGAACCTCTGCCTAATTCCCATCAAGGCGCATACCTGCTTCGCTATTTTTCCGGTGAAGTGCATTCCTTGGTCTGAGTCAATTTGCAATGGTACCACCCGAGCATGGTATTACTTCTTCTGCCAAGATTGTTGCTTCTGTGGTGGCAGAGCAATCACGTATGGCAAATGCCTCTATCCACCGGGTGAAATGATGCATTATCACCAGGCAGTAGGTTTTACCCTTACTTGGAGGTAGGGGTCCCGTGACGTCGACTTGTAAGTGGGTCAACCCTAGGCCTGGATTTGGTGGGACATCTTGATCTTAACAGCCTTGCCTGGGTTAAATTGGGCACACACAATATACACTGCTGTCAGTGCGTAGCCACGCCCCTGCCCATGCCAGGCCACCACCAACAGCGTTCCATCCGCCCTATCATGGCGTTACGCCCGGTGTGTTGGTCCCCATGATAGACATTGAGTAAATTCTGTCTAATAAATTCTGGGCCAACACCCTACCTTGCATTTTGGAAGATCCAATTCAAGAGTGAACTATACAGTAAATGGAAAAGTCCTGGGGAAAATTGATGTACAGAGAGATTTGGGTGTTCAGGTCCATTGTCCCTTAATTCAGTGACCTGCACTGATAATCCTCTCGATAAACTGCCATCCTTAACCACCGTACCATCCCCTTTCACCACAGCCCATCCTGTATGTGGAGCTCCATTCACATACCACCTCGACCCATCTACAAACAGGGTAATATCAGCATCTGTCAGGAGCTCGTCGCTAAGTCCACCACTATCCTTGGTTGCCATTTCTTCTGCACATTCGTGAGGTTCCCCCTCATTCAGCATCCCTTCTGTGGGGGTGTCTCTTATATCTTTTATTATTTGCACTGACTAATCTTTGGGCAACAAGACAGCCTCCCATTGTTACCCAACAGCTATCTGAGACTGTTTTCAGTCTGCCTGTGTTTAGTAATTCTACTAAGGTGTGCTTGGTGTCTCCCGTCATTACGATGGGCTCGCTAACCTTTACTGCCCAGGCAGCGCAATCGAGTGTCACCACACCTCGCGGCATCCTGATTTCCCACAGGGGTTTGTTATGTAGAGAAGTATGCCACTGGTCTCATTCGGTCTCCGTGTGCCTGAGCTACCATGGCGCTGTAATACCCAGCATTGTTGTCAGTATAAGTGTGGAATGGTCTTCCCATGTCTAGCAGCCCGTGGGCAAGTGCCAATATAAGGGTTTGTTTCAGACAGGCAAAACTGAGGTCAATGGGAATCAGGGGGAAAACCCTCCGCTGGTTGGAGTCATACCTAGCGCAAAGGAAGATGGTTGTGGTTGTTGGAGGTCAATCATCTGAGCTCCAGGACATCACTGCAGGAGTACCTCAGGGTAGTGTTCTAGGCCCAACCATCTTCAGCTGCTTCATCAATGACCTTCCTTCAATCATAAGGTCAGAAGTCGGGATGTTCGCTGAGGATTGCACAATGTTCAGCACCATTTGTGACTCCTCAGATACTGAAGCAGTCTGTGCAGAAATGCAGCAAGACCTGGACAATATCCAGGCTTGGGCTGATAAGTGGCAAGTAACATTCGCGGCACACAAGTGCCAGGCAAGGACCATCTCCAACAAGAGAGAATCTAACCATCTCCCCTTGACATTCAATGGCATTACCATCACTGAATTCCCCCACTATCAACATCCTAGGAGCTACCATTGACCGAAAACTGAACTGGAGTAGCCATATAAATACCGTGGCTGCAAGAGCAGGTCAGAGGCTATGAATCCTGCGGCAAGTAACTCACTTCCTGACTCCCCAAAGCCTGTCCACCATCTACAAGGCACAAGTCAGGAGTGTGATGGAATACTCTCCACTTGCCTGGATGGGTGCAGCTCCAACAACACTCAAGAAGCTTAACACCATCCAGGAGAAAGCAGCCTGCTTGATTGGCACCCCATCAAATTCTTCCGCAAAATTTCGACAGTAGTTAAATAACCCTAGCATTTTGCGTACTCCTCTCACATTTGTTGGTCCAGGCATTTTATTAATAGCTTCCTTCCTGTCTAATGGCATGGACCTGCTCCCCTTCTCTACAACGTATCCTAAGTACTGCATCTTCCGCTGTCCAATCTGGGCCTTCCTTGGATTGGTTTTAAACCCTGCCTCACTCAATGCCTCCGGAATGGTTAACACTGCCCCTATATGTCCCTTCACTGTCTCCGATGAAATGAGGAGATCGTCCGGATATTGCAGCACCATGCTGTTAAATCTTCCCAAGTCCAGAGGCTCCAGCACGGAGCTCATGACTCTGTGGAATATTGCAGGACTATTGTGAAAACCCTGGGGTAGCCTGGTCCAGGTGTACTATCGGCTACCCACTGTAAAGGCAAACTTCTCCTGTGATTCTTTGGCTAGGGGTATCGCCCAAAAACCGTTAGCTATGTCCAATACTGTAAAGACCTGATATTCTGGTTTTAGTCCATTGAAAATAGTGACAGGGCTTGCCACTATTGGATATTCCCGTGGGGTAACTTCCTTAAGTGCAGTGTAATCTATAGTAAGTCAGTATGTCCCATCTGGCTTCCTCACTGGCCAGGCGGGTGAGTTGGTCGTAGGGACGGTGGGACGAATCACCCCCCACTAATAGGCTGCACTATTTCTGCTACAGCCTGTTGTGCCTCTTGTTTAATGGGTTACTGTTCCTTTGCCTGAAGTTCGGGGCCCTTCACCACTACCGGCTCCATTTGCACCAGCCCACAGTCTTGTCTACTGCTAGCCCACACGTCGGGGATCTGCTGACACAACTGTCCCCATGCCCCATGTATCTCCCAGGCCCTTTCTGCTGTCTCGACGGGTGCCACTTTTGACATCCTGGCTACTGCCGCCTCTGGGATCGATTGTCCCCGATTACTTCCTGCGCAGGGCCACAACACTCGTCCCTTTTTTGGGTCGATCAGTGCTCCCCAGTTCCCGAAATCGATCCATTCCTAGGGTTGTCCCTTTCATGTTTCTACACACCCACAGCTGGGTGGGACTCATTAATCCTCCTATTTTCAAAAGGATGGTCTCACTTCTTTTGGCTCTTATATGTTTCCCCCCATCCCCGAAAGTGTAATTAGATTAGATTAGATTAGAGATACAGCACTGAAACAGGCCCTTCGGCCCACCGAGTCTGTGCCGACCATCAACCACCCATATATACTAATCCTACACTAATTCCATATTCCTACCACATCCCCACCTGTCCCTATATTTCCCTACCACCTACCTATACTAGGGGCAATTGCTAATGGCCAATTTACCTATCAACCTGCAAGTTTTTGGCTTGTGGGAGGAAACTGGAGCACCCGGAGGAAACCCACGCAGACACAGGGAGAACTTGCAAACTCCACACAGGCAGTACCCAGAATTGAACCTGGGTCGCTGGAGCTGTGAGGCTGCGGTGCTAACCACTGCGCCACTGCTTAACCGTTGGAATGTATAAATCAGTCAAGGATACCGAGGCCCTCGTGTCTATCAACATCCTGCACTGCTAGCCCCCTAACAGTGCATCGATATACATGCGTGGGTCCCCCATGAATCCGTCTACCCCGGGAGCCGGGGCGACCTATTTCTATTCCAATATTCCTAGAATCATTGCCCTGATCTCCTCCCGGGTTATAAATTTGTTCTCTGATTGTTGGGTTCCCTGCCTAGGTCTGCTCCCTTCCATCCCGCCCGCTGGGGCCCGACGTTGTCCCCTCATGTGCCCAATTCTGCAGCAATTCGTACACCTCTGACCCTCTTTGCATTCTCTGGCCCTGTGTCCTAATTTCCCGCAATTATAACATGCTCCTTGTGCCCCCGGTGTATGGTAAATATTTTCATATTTATCGGCTATAAACCTGGAAAGGGACCCCTCCGATCCCAAATCTAGACCTTTGGCGCTATTGGTCATCCTGTCAGAGTGTGGTCTGCCTGAGCGGTATTGACCCGCGGGATACCCTTCAAATCCCCTGGGCGATATTGATCTACGGGATACCCTCTAAATCCCCTGCACAGCTCAACCTCTTCTGAAGGTCTGCTTTGTGGTCTCTCTCAGCACGGTCTCCTGTGTGGTAACAGCCTTCAGGATACCCCTAAATCCCCTGTGCGGCTTCACCTACTATGTGGCTCTGCGTTGCAGCTTTCTCAGTGTAGCTGTCTACCCGGTTCCCTCAACTCACAACCTACTACCCTGGCACCCGCTTTGATTGCTTGGCACTCGAGTCTCCAGGCTTTGGTTCTTTGATACCCACTTAAAGTACTAGTCCCGCGATTGTGCCCCCTAGTGAGGTAGACCTTTCCTAACTATGGGTGGTAAAATAAAAGGTACTCACCCCTTGATTGGTCTCCTCAATGTCGCGGTCCTGATGTGGTGTATCCTGCCAACTACGTCAAATGTAAGGGTGAGGTCTTGCCCCACTACCCAAAAACGCCTCAAGAGTTGGATGTCTTGCAAGGAGAAGTCCTACTCTCACCAATGATTGTAGGGGTTCCACTAGTACATTGTTCCAGTCATCATTTTATACAGTTTTGCAGGAGGTTTACTTGATAAACTGTTTGTTAATTACATCATCTCCCATCTACTGTCTTCCCTAATCTCATTCTGCCTTGATTATATTATTCACCTCATCAACCTGATTAGGTTATTCTTGTGATTCGTGTGTCTAACAGACAAGCTTCTCTCAAGTTTCAGGGACCTAAGTTAAGGCAAGTAACCCATGATTCCCTGAGCCAGTCTCCCCTACACTGTTCTACTATTCATAGAATCATGGAAAGTTTACGGCACAGAAAGCAGCCACGGCCCATCGTGCCTGCACTGGCCAATAAACGATCCACCTATTCTAATCCCACCTTCCAGCATTTGGTCCGTAGCCCTGAAGGTTACTGCACTTGAGGTGCATATCCAGACTCGTTTTGAATGAGTTGAGGGTTCCTGCCTCAACTACCCTTTCAGGCAGTGAGTTCCAGTCTCCCACCACCCTCCGAGTGAAAACGTTATTCCTCCTCTTCCCTCTAATTTTAAATCACTTTAAATCTATGCCCCCGAGTCATTGACCGCTCTGCTAATTTAAATAGACCCTTCACCTCCACTCTATCCAGGCCCCTCAAAATTTTGTACATTTCAATCAGATCTCCCCTCAGCCTTCTCTGTTCCAAGGAGAACATCCCCAGCCTATCCAATCTTTCCTCATAGCTGCATTTTTCAATTCCCAGCAATATCCTTGTAAATCTCCTCTGTACCCCATCTAGTGTAATTACATCCTTTCTGTAATGAGGTGACCAGAACTGCACAAAGTATTCAAGTTGTGGCCTAACCAATGATTTACACAGTTCTAGCATTACCTCCCTGCTCTTATATTCTATACCTCGGTTAATAAAGGAAAGGATTCCATATGCCTTCTTAACCACATTATCAACCTGTCCTGCTACCTTCAGGGATCTGTGGACATTCACTCCAAGGTCCCTCATTTCCTCTACACCTCACCGTCTCTTTGGGCCTCCTTATCTCGAGAGACAATGGATACGCGCCTGGAGGTGGTCAGTGGTTTGTGAAGCAGCGCCTGGAGTGGCTATAAAGGCCAATTCTGGAGTGACAGGCTCTTCCACAGGTGCTGCAGAGAAATTTGTTTGTTGGGGCTGTTGCACAGTTGGCTCTCCCCTTGCGCCTCTGTCTTTTTTCCTGCCAACTACTAAGTCTCTTCGACTCGCCACAATTTAGCCCTGTCTTTATGGCTGCCCGCCAGCTCTGGCGAATGCTGGCAACTGACTCCCACGACTTGTGATCAATGTCACACGATTTCATGTCACGTTTGCAGACGTCTTTATAACGGAGACATGGACGGCCGGTGGGTCTGATACCAGTGGCGAGCTCGCTGTACAATGTGTCTTTGGGGATCCTGCCATCTTCCATGCGGCTCACATGGCCAAGCCATCTCAAGCGCCGCTGACTCAGTAGTGTGTATAAGCTGGGGGTGTTGGCCGCTTCAAGGACTTCTGTGTTGGAGATATAGTCCTGCCACCTGATGCCAAGTATTCTCCGAAGGCAGCGAAGATGGAATGAATTGAGACGTTGCTCTTGGCTGGCATACGTTGTCCAGGCCTCGCTGCCGTAGAGCAAGGTATTGAGGACACAGGCCTGATACACTCGGACTTTTGTGTTCCGTGTCAGTGCGCCATTTTCCCACACTCTCTTGGCCAGTCTGGACATAGCAGTGGAAGCCTTACCCATGCGCTTGTTGATTTCTGCATCTAGAGACAGGTTACTGGTGATAGTTGAGCCTAGGTAGGTGAACTCTTGAACCACTTCCAGAGCGTGGTCGCCAATATTGATGGATGGAGCATTTCTGACATCCTGCCCCATGATGTTCGTTTTCTTGAGGCTGATGGTTAGGCCAAATTCATTGCAGGCAGACGCAAACCTGTCGATGAGACTCTGCAGGCATTCTTCAGTGTGAGATGTTAAAGCAGCATCGTCAGCAAAGAGGAGTTCTCTGATGAGGACTTTCCGTACTTTGGACTTCGCTCTTAGACGGGCAAGGTTGAACAACCTGCCCCATGATCTAGTGTGGAGGAAAATTCCTTCTTCAGAGGATTTGAACGCATGTGAAAGCAGCAGGGAGAAGAAAATCCCAAAAAGTGTGGGTGCGAGAACACAGCCCTGTTTCACACCACTCAGGATAGGAAAGGGCTCTGATGAGGAGCCACCATGTTGAATTGTGCCTTTCATATTGTCATGGAATGAGGTGATGATACTTAGTAGCTTTGGTGGACATCCGATCTTTTCTAGTAGTCTGAAGAGACCACGTCTGCTGACGAGGTCAAAGGCTTTGGTGAGATCAATGAAAGCAATGTAGAGGGGCATCTGTTGTTCACGGCATTTCTCCTGTATCTGACGAAGGGAGAACAGCATGTCAATAGTCGATCTCTCTGCACGAAAGCCACACTGTGCCTCAGGGTAGACGCGCTCGGCCAGCTTCTGGAACCTGTTCAGAGCGACTCGAGCAAAGACTTTCCCCACTATGCTGAGCAGGGAGATTCCACGGTAGTTGTTGCAGTCACCGCGGTCACCTTTGTTTTTATAGAGGGTGATGATGTTGGCATCGCGCATGTCCTGGGGTACTGCTCCCTCGTCCCAGCACAGGCATAGCAGTTCATGTAGTGCTGAGAGTATAGCAGGCTTGGCACTCTTGATTATTTCAGGGGTAATGCTGTCCTTCCCAGGGGCTTTTCCGCTGGCTAGGGAATCAATGGCATCACTGAGTTCCGATTTGGTTGGCTGTATGTCCAGCTCATCCATGACTGGTAGAGGCTGGGCTGCATTGAGGGCAGTCTCAGTGACAGCATTCTCCCTGGAGTACAGTTCTAGGTAGTGCTCAACCCAGCGGTCCATCTGTTTGCGTTGGTCAGTGATTATGTCCCCCGATTTAGATTTGAGGGGGGCAATCTTCTTGATGGTTGGCCCAAGAGCTCTCTTCATGCCATCATACATTCCTCTGATGTTTCCGGTGTCTGAGGCCAGCTGAATATGACTGCATAGGTGTTGCCAGTAGTCGTTTGCACAACGCCTAGCTGTTCTTTGTGCAGTACTTCTGGCTGCTTTAAGTGCTGCGGATGTTAAATCGCTGGGGGCTTTCTTGTAGTTCAAAAGTGCAATGCGCTTAGCGGCTATGACAGGTTCCAGCTCTTCACTATGAGATTGAAACCAGTCTGCATTTCTCTTCGCACTTTTGCCGTAGGTGGTCAAAGCTGACTCATAGATGGCGTCTCTGATGTGGGCCCACTTGGTCTCAGCATCCCCTGTGGGAGTGTTTTGAAGGGCTGTTACAAGTGAATTTAGAAATTTTTGTAACAGCTGTGGGTGAGAAATTCTGCTCGTGTTGATGCGCGGGTGGCCCTTCTGCTTGGAATGATGCAACTTCTTTGGTCTGAGTCTAACCTTGCTGCACACCAGGGAGTGGTCGGTGTCGCAGTCCGCACTGTGGAAGCTGCGTGTGATTTGAACACTGTTTAAGGCGGCTCGCCTTGTGACAATGAGGTCTAGCTGGTGCCAACGACGTGATCTTGGGTGCCTCCATGAAACCTGGTGACAGGGTTTAGTGTGAAAGAACGAGTTGGTGATGCAGAGGTTATGATAGGTACACAACTCAAGCAGTCTCTGCCCGTTCTCATTCATCCTTCCAACGCCATAGCGCCCAAGGCAGGAGGGCCATGAGTCATGGTCGGCCCCAACCCTGGCATTAAAGTCCCCCAGCAGGAATAGGTGTTCGGTGTTGGGGATGCTGCTAATGATGTTATGGAGTTGTTCATAGAACTGGTCTTTAGCTTCAGGTGCGGAGCAGAGTGTTGGAGCATAGATGCTGAGTAGGTGTACTGGACCAGAGGTGGTGAGCAGTCGGATGGACAGTATGCGTTCCGAGCCATTTGAGGGAGGCTCTATCATGCTGAGCAAGGAGTTTCTGATGGCGAAGCCCACTCCATGCTGTCTTGGTTCTTCAGGATCCCTGCCCTGCCAGAAGAAGGTGTAGTCTTGCTCTGCTAGAGAGCCACTCGCGGGGAGGCGAGTCTCCTGAAGTGCTGCAATGTCCACATTGAGTCTACTGAGCTCGTTGTTAATGATGGCGGTCTTCCGAGAATCGTTGATTTGTGTAAGGTCTTCCGACAGGCCAGGACACATAGTTCTGACGTTCCAGCTTGCAAAGCGAAGGGCTGGTACCTTCTTTCCTTTTTTCATGTTGTTTGGTGCGGTGTATCAGTCCACCTTTCGGGCAATGACCCTGAGCTCCAAGCACCCATTGAAGCAGGCAGACTGTGGCGGGACAGAACCTTATTGACCGGGGGCTGCCCGGTTTGAGGCGGGCGGTAGCTGTCCAGTGAGGTGCAATGACCTCTCCCACCGACAAAGGCAACCCGTGGCGCCCAGTTTCTACGCCAATTTATCTGGACTTATAACCCGTAACTGCTGCCTTCCGTGTTGTTTTAGTCGCTGTGAGGCAACTATGGAGTGACCTCTCCATGGCGCATGCCTGGGCAAATTTATGGAGGTTGAGAGTTGCCCAGTCGTCAAAACCCCCCTCTCGGCCTTTCTGGTGGGGTCCAAAGGAGTGCAGGACACGACGTTTGGCACCAGTATGGCTGCAGGAACTGCCGGAAACATGCCAAAGGTGACACATGACCGCCTACGGGGTTCCGCTCCGGATTTTCTGTTAGGGTTTACTCCCTTAGCCTTGGTCTCTCCCGAGACGCCCACAAGGCAGTGGGGTTGTTGGGGCCCCTACACAGGTGTAGGATGGTGCCGGTGGGAGGAGGGGATGCAAGGGGGAGGGGTAGAGGGAGGGGGTGGGGGGGTTGCAGGGGAAGGGGGTGCGGGGTGAAGATGGTGCGAGGGGGGGGCGGGCTGGGACGGGGTTGTGAGGGGGTGAGCTGAGAGGGTGGAGCAGGGAAGGGGACGGGGGTGGGGGGGAGGTGGAAGGGGGGTAAAGGGGGGGGGGAGGGGGGGTGGAATCTGGTGCAGGTAATAAGCCATTTCCTCAGTGCCCACCATCGACGTCCGGAAAGCTCATCCACGTCCTTCGGGAGGTGAAGCATCATTTGGCAGACTTAGAGGTGATTACATTTGCTAAGGGTTTTTTTTTCTGCAGTGGTTTAAATAAAGGCATGCAGCATTGCCGACAGTGCGCTGCAGATGCTCTCCGAGCCATCTCCCGCGGGCGCTTTGAAGTTGCGGCCGGGGGGGCCGTTCGTGGATGTTTGGGTGTTCGGGGCACCTTTTCACAGGACTTCTCTCGGGTCCCGCAGCTCCTTCTTCACCTCAATGGACTTACCGCATGCCGTGGCTGCAGACACTCTGGACTGTGAAGACAGCAGGATCGGAGATTGAAGTATCGGCAGCTGTGCTCGTCAGTTTCATCCGGATCAATTTCATTGAGAAAACAAAGAGCAGGTGTGGCTGGGGGAGGGCAGTGGGCCCAGGTAACATACACTAAACTAACTGTTAACTTTTAGATAGGGCTAAAATGAACTGATTTAAAGAGCCAGGGGAATTTAAACAGTTTAAGAGGGCAGATTGGGGGAGAAAACGTTAGGGATGGGAGCAGATGGCCATGGATAGAGTTGAACAGCAAGGGAGCTTCCTAGGGAGCTTCCAGCCCAGGAGCCATCTTGAACCATCAATAACACCTCACCGTATTCTCCCATTAATCCTGTATTCCTTTGCCTTGTTTGATCTCCCCAAATGCATCAACTCACACTTCTCCGGGGTGAATTCCATTAGAATTAGATCATGACTGATCTAAGCTCCATTTGTCTGCCTTGTTTCTGTATCTTGTAATACCATAGCCTAAATAAAAATCTTAATGATCTTAGTTTTGAAAGATTCTACAGCTGTTGCGTGGTAAGAATTCCTCTAAGGTTTGTGTGAAGAAGTGCTTCCTGATTTTACTCTTGAATGGCCTAGTTCTAATTTAAAAGTCATACTCCCTTTGTTCTGGACTTACGAACATGAACATACGAATTAGGAGCAGAAGTAGGCCATTCGGCCCCTTGAGCCTGCTCCGCCATTCAGTAAGATCATGCTTGAGCTGTTTGTGTCTCGACTTCTTCAACAGAGAAAATAGTTGCTCATTACCTTCACCTATCAGCTCTTTTCAACACCTCAGCACTCTTGGATTAGGTCAGAGGGAGAGTGGGAGGTTAGGAAATCAGCCAATGTGGTCACTACTCATACAAAAGCAAAATACTGCGGATGCTGGAAATGTAAAATAAAAACACTCCTTGGGGGAGGGCACCAGTAAACGGGGGTGGGTGAATGGGGGGAGGACACCAGTGAATGGGGAAATGGGGGGAAAGCGTCAGTAAATGGGGGAAATTGAGGAGGAGGCCAATAAATGGGCTTTTCTTTCTGAAGAGAAGTCAGATGTCCTGATGGAGGTCTTCAGAACTATGATAGCATTTGTTAGGGTAGATGTGGAGCAAGTGTTTCTACTTGTGGGCGAGTCCAATCACTAATAAATCCAGTAAGAAATTGAGGAGAAATCCTTTCCCCGGAGAGTGTGTAACTTGCTATCACAGGATATAATTAAGGCAAATAGCATAGGTGCATTTAAGGGCAAGCTAGATAAACACATGAGGAAGAAAGGAATAAAAAAAGGCTTTCATTTATATAGTTCCTTTCATGACCACTGGACGTCTCAAAGAACTTTACAGCCAATTAAGTACTTCTTTTCAAAGTGGCTCTCCCTTGGCATTTCTTCGGTGATGAAGATTTTGGGAAAGTTGTACTCGTTGGTTGCAGGCCCGCTGGTGACTATTCAGGCCTATCCGTGACTGACGGATTCTCCCACAGTGGGTGCAAGTGAAGATGTAGTCGTTGCTGTGGGCAACTGGATCTATCCTTCTCCTCCTTTTCTTTCATGCTGGTTTTTCTTTGCTCAGTCTCAAAGGTATCTGTAGCCTTTCTGATGTAGCACCTCCAGGCATCACGAACTATGGGCTGCGCTGCCCACTGGCGATGATCAAAGTGGCGCACAGAGAGGGACTTCTTCGGGGAGTCCTTGAAATGTTTGCGTGGGGCCCTTCTGTTCCTTTTACTAGCTCTCCACACAACATGATTTTGGGCAGGCGACCGTCGGGCAACATGACCCCGCCCAACGCAGTTGGCTTTGCAGGAGGATGGCCTTGATGCTGGTGACGTTTCCAGGACTTCAATGTTTGTGATGCGGTCCTGCCAGAGGATCTCGAGGAGTGTGCGGATCCAGTGTAGTCGTGATTTGTAATGCGGGAAAGGTTCATGTGCAGCAGCTGGACCCAATGTGCTGGAACATTCTTTGTAATAAAGTTGGTTCTTGGTATACATACCACTCATTTTCCTGCAAAACAACAGAGGCGACAGTTTAAAAGTAATTAACTGGGTTGGGATTGCTTTGGGGGCATCCTGTATGGGTGAAAATGCATGTTTCTGGTATGAGTGCACGTTACAGCCTGAGTCCTGATATTCAGCTCCCTCTGATGTCAAAGGGGCTGGCGGGTACGGAAGCCGGTGAGGTTCAGAGCGGCGTTGGGCGGTTTCGACTTTCGCGTTTTTTGTGTTCGTCTCTTGCTTTCCGGCGATGGCGGCACATTTGAAGAAGCGGGTGTATGAGGAGTTCACCAAAGTGGTTCAGGTCGGTCAGGTTTTTAAACTCTCGTCGGCTTTATGTAACTTTATTCGGCCTTATTTAAGTACAGGTTCTTTTCTATGGTTGTTTCCCCACCCCCCACCATTGGACTGCAAGTGGCCGACCGTCAGGCTGCCTCCTCCGGCTTGGGGCGTCAGGAAAACGGCCTCTTTCTCAGGCTTGAGGTCCAGGCCCTTTAATTCACTTTACAACCCACCAAACCTTTGAATTAAAAGTATTTTAATGTGCATAATAAATGTTTGTTTATCAAAAGTCTACAAAGTGTATAAATACTGTTTTTATTACATTTTATTTTGTTACCATCTTTTAAAATTATAAATGGATTTTAAAAATATTTTTTGCTAAAGTTACTGTTTTGTCAAGAATCAAGAACTTTATCAACACGAAAAAAGTTTGGTGTTAACTTCCAGAAGTTACCCACCTCGGTTCCCTGTCCTTTAATATCTTTCCCCAGCAAAAATCTATCAGTCTCAGTGTTGACTTTTTCAGCTAATGCTCCAGCCTCAGTAGCTTTTTTTTGGGGGAGAGAGTTCCAGATTTTCTCTGTGGGAAGACTGTGGGCTCAAGCCCGACTCGGCTTTGCCCTGGTTTTCCAGGTGGTCACTGTATTGCAGTACCGAGGAGGTGCTGCATTGTCAGAGATGCCGTTGTTCAGATGAGACGCTAAACTAGGGTTCTGTCTGCCTTTTCAGGTCAATTTAAAAGTTCCATGCCACTATTTGAGAGCCAGGGGAATGTTCCCAGTTAGCACGCTCTGCTTTAAATCAGAAGGTTGTGGGTTTGAGGCGCACTGTAGCCTAGTGTAGTGAATCTAGGCTGACACTTCAGTACAGTTTGTCGTCTTGTTTGTGCTGTTGACACAGCATTTCTATGAAGTGCTGCCTAACATCACTCCTGAATGGCCTAGCTCTAATTTTAAGGCTATGTCCCCTTATTCTGGACTCCCCTGACCAGAGGATATAGTTTCTCTCTATCACTTAATAAACCTACCCATCTCATTCAGATAACATCTTAATCTTCTAAATTCAAGTGAATACAATTCTAGTCTATGCAACATGTCCTCACAATTTAAAAGCAGAAAGCATGGAGGATCAGCCATTATCATAATGAATGGTGGAGCAGGCTCGAGGGGCCGAATGGCCGCCTCCTGTTGTGGAAGTGCTTCTGATAGGTCTTCCTTTTTCCTCAACTGAGGAATCCCCCCCCCTCCCCCTGTGGTTGACAGGGCCCTCAACCGTGTCTGCCCCATTTCCTGCACTTCTGCCCTCACCCCTTCCCCTCCTCCCAGAACCTTGTCCTCCTTATTCACTCCACCAGCCTACATATCCAAAGGATCATCCTCCGCCATTTCCGCCACCTCCAGCGTGATACCACCACCGAACGCATCTTCCCCTCCCCTGTCAGCATTCCAAAGGGATCGTTTCCTCTACAACACCCTGGTCTACTCCATTACCTCCGACACCTCATCCCCTTTGACGGGACCTTCCCATGCAATCGCAGGAGTGTAATATCTGCACTCTACCTCTTCTCTCCTCACTATGCAAGGCCCCAAACGCTCCTTCCAGTTGTAGTAGCAGTTTACTTGTACTTCTTTCAATTTAGTATACTGTATTTGCTGCTCACAATGTGTCTCCTCTGCATAGAATCATAGAATGTTTAAGGCACAGAAAGAGACCACTTGGCCCATTGTGTCTGTGCCAGCCGAAAATGATCCACCTATTCTAATCCCACCTTCCAGCATTTGGTCCGTAGCCCTGCAGATTATGGCACCTGAGGTGCATATCCAGACTCCTTTTGAATGAGTTCAGGGTCTCTGCTTCAACTCTTTCAGGCAGTGAGTTCCAGACCCCCACTACCCTCTGGGTGAAAATGCTTTTCCTCATCTCCCCTCTAACTTTTCTACCAATCACTTTAAATCTATGTCCCCTCGTCACTGCCCTCTGCTAAGGTAAATAGACCCTTCACCTCCACTTTATCCAGGCCCCTCAAAATTTTGTACATTTCAGTCAGATCTCCCCTCAGTCTTCCTGTTCCAAGGAGAACAACCAGGCCTATCCGATCTTTCCTCATAGCTGCATTTTTCCAGTCCTGGCAACATCCTCATAAATCTCTTCTCTATCCTCTCTAGTGCAATTACATCCTTTCTGTAATGAGATGACCAGATCTGCACACAGTGTTCAAGTTGTGGCCTAACCAATGAGTTATACAGTTCCAGCATAATCTCCCTCCCTATTCTATAACTCGGCTAATAAGGGAAAGGATTCCATATGCTGCCTTAACCACCTTCATCAACCTGTCCTGCTACCTTCAGGGATCAGTGGACATTCACTCCAAGGTCCCTCACTTCCTCTACACTTCTCAGTATTTTCTCATTAATAGTGTATTCCTTTGCCTTGTTTGACCTCCTCAAATGCATCACCCTCACACTTCTCCAGGTTGAATTCCATTTGCCATTTTTCTGCCCATCTGACCAGACCATCAATATCTTCCTGCAGCCTACAGCTATCCTCCTCGCTATCTACCACATGGCCAATCTTTGTGTCGTCTGCAAACATCTTGATGACGCCCCCTACGTTTACGTCAAAATCGTTAAAATGTACCACAAAAAATAGGGGACCCAGTACTGAGCCCTGCGGAACACCTCTGGAAGCAGCCCTCCAGTCGCTAAAACACCCATCACTGAGCCAATTTTGTATCCACCTTACTGTATTTGCGTAGATCCCATGGGATTTTATTTTTTTAACAAGTTTGCCAAGAGGGACCTTGTCAAAAGCCTTGCTAAAATTCATGTAGATCACATCAACTGCACTACCCTCATTTATTTCCTTGTTTCTTCTTCAAAGAATTTGATCAAGTTGGTCAAACAAGGTCTTCCCTTAACAAATTCATGCTGACTATCCTTGATTAACCTGTCCTTTCTAAGTGACAGTTTATCCTGTCTCTCAGAATAGATTCCAATAATTTTTCCTCTACTGAGTTTAGACTGACTGGCCTGTAATTATTCGGTCTATCCTTTGCTCCCTTTTTAAACAGAGGTAAAATGTTAGCAGTTCTCCAATCCTCCGGCACCACACCTGTATCCAGTGAGGACTGAAAAATGATGGTCAGACCTTCTGCTATTTCCTCTCTTGGTTCTTTTAACAGCCTAGGGTACATTTAATCTGGCCCTGGTGATTTATCAACTTTCAAGGATACTAATCCCATTAATACATCCTCTCTCCCTATGTTTATCACACCGAATATTTCACACTCCTCCTCCCTAACTACAATATCTGCATCATCCCCCTCCTTTGTGAAGACAGACGCAACGTATTCATTAAGAACCATACCAACATCTTCCGCCCCTACATATAGGTTACCTTTTTGGTCTTTTATGGGCCCTACTCTCTCCTTAATTATCCTCTTTTAATGTCTTGATAAAACATCTTTGGGTTCACCTTGATTTTGCTTGCCAATATTCTTTCATGCCCTCTCTTTGCTTTCCTAATTTCCTTTTTGATTTCACCCCTCCACTTTCTATACTCCTCTCAGCTTTCTGTAGTATTGAGTTCACGGTGTCGGACATAAGCTTTCCTTTTTTGCCTTACCTTACCCTGCAGGCTCCTTGACATCCATGGGGCTCTAGATTTGGCTGTCTCACCCTTTTTCATTGTGGGAACATGTTTGCTCTGAACCCCTTGAATGCCTCCCACTGCTCTGACACTGATTTACTTTCAAGTAGCTGTTTCCAGTCCACTTTCACTAAATCACTCCTCAGTTTAGTAAAATTGACTTTGCCCCAATTGGGGACACCAAACGCAGATTGGGTGATCACTTTATGGAACACCTTCGCTCAGTCTGAAAACAAGATCCCGAGTTTCCGGTCGCTTGCCATTTCAGCACACACCCCTGCTGTCACGCCCATGTCTCTGTCCTGGATCTGCTGCAGTGTTCCAGTGAACATCAATGCATGCTCGAAGAACAGCACCTTATCTTCCGATTAGGAACGCTACAGCCTACTGGACTGAACATTCAGTTCAATAATTTCAGAGCACGACTGGCCTTTTTAAAATTTTTTATTTTATTTCATTTTATTCTACCATGTGCCTGCCTACATTTTTTTTCATGTTTGTGCTTTTGGCTAGGACTGCTCATTATTCTGTCATTAACACTCCCTCTGCACTAATGCTTTGTCTTTCATCACACCATCAGCATCCTCTCTTTGCCTTTGTCCCATGGCCTTGTCATTTAATCTCTCCAGCCCTCTGTCCTATCACACATCTTCCCTTTTGTTCTCTTTCCCCCCCCCCACCCCACCCCCACTTGTTTAAAACCTATTACATTTCTAACCTTTGCCAGTTCTGATGAAAAATCAGTGACCTGAAATGTTAACTCTGCTTCTCTTTCCACAGATGCTGCCAGACCCGCTGAGTTTTTCCAGCACTTTCTCTTTTTATTTCTCATAATTTAACCCATTTATCCCCAGTATCATTTTGTTGAATCTGCGCTGCATTCCCTCCAAGGGATGCAGTGCCCAGTACTGAACCAGTGCTTCAGATGGAGGCTGAACAGTGTTACATAGCTAACAAGTCCCATGAATTCTCCCCAGCAACAAATCCCATGAATTCTCCATAATGACAAATCCTGTGAATTCTGTGAAATTATCAAATTACTGTACTGTCTGGCTCTGTTTGTCGTACTTTTCCGTCTGAGTTGGAAGATTGCAGGCTCAAGCCCCACTCAGCTGAACACGTGGCTACAGAACTGGTGTAGGAGGGAGGGATTCAGATATGTGGATTATTGGGATACCTTCTCGGGAAGGTGGGACCTGTACAAGAAGGACGGGTTGCATCTGAACTGGAGGGGCACCAATATCTTGGGCAGGAGGTTTGCTCGAGCTCTTCGGGAGGGTTTAAACTAGTTTGGCAGGGGGATGGGAACTGGAGCCACGGATCAGTGGATGGGGTAGCTGTTGAACAGACAGATACAGAGTGCAGAGAGTCTGTGAGGAAGGTTAGACAGTTGACAGGGCAAAGTTGCAGCCAGTATGATGGGTTGAAGTGTGTCTATTTTAATGCAAGAAGTGTCAGGAATAAGGGTGATGAACTTAGAGCATGGATCAGTACTTGGAGCTACGATGTTGTGGCCATTACGGAGACGTGGATATCTCAGGGGCTGGAATGGATGTTGGATGTTCCGGGGTTTAGATGTTTCAAAAGGAATAGGGAGGGAGGTAAAAGAGGTGGGGGAGTGGCACTGTTAATCAGGGATAGTATCACAGCTGCAGAAAGGGAGGTCGTCGTGGAGGGTTTGTCTACTGAGTCATTATGGGTGGAAGTCAGAAACAGAAAAGGAGCAGTCACTTTGTTGGGAGTTTTCTATAGACCCCCCAATAGCAACAGAGACATGGAGGAACAGATTGGGAGGCAGATTTTGGAAAGGTGCAGAAGTAACAGAGTTGTTGTCATGGGTGACTTCAACTTCCCTAATATTGATTGGAACCTCCTTAGTGCAAATAGTTTGGATGGAGCAGTTTTTGTCAGGTGTGTCCAGGAAGGTTTCCTGACTCAATATGTAGATAGGCCGACTAGAGGGGAGACTATGTTGGACTTGGTGCTTGGCAACGAACCAGGCCAGGTGGCAGATCTCTCGGTGGGAGAGCATTTCGGTGATAGTGATCACAACTCCCTGACCTTTACTATAGTCATGGAGAGGGACAAGAGCAGACGGGATGGGAAAATATTTAATTGGGGGAGGGGGAATTACAATGCTATTAGGCAGGAACTGGGGAGCATAAATTGGGAACAGATATTCTCAGGGAAATGCACGACAGAAATGTGGAGGTTGCTTAGGGAGCACTTGCTGCGACTGCTGGATAGGTTTGTCCTGATGAGGCAGGGAAGGGATGCTAGGGTGAAGGAACCTTGGATGACAAGAGATGTGGAACGGCTAGTCTAGAGGAAGAAGGAAGCTTACTTAAGGTTGAGGAAGCAAGGATCAGACAGGGCTCTAGAGGGTTACAAGGTAGCCAGGAAGGAACTGAAGAATGGACTTAGGAGGGCTAGAAGGGGACATGAAAAAGTCTTGGCGGATAGGATTAAGGAAAATCCCAAGGCGTTCTACACTTATGTGAGGAACAAGAGGATGGCCAGAGTGAGGGTAGGGCCGATCAGGGATAGTGGAGGGAACTTGTGCCTGGAGTCGGAGGAGGTAGGGGAGGTCCTAAATGAATACTTTGCTTCAGTATTCACTAGTGAGAGGGACCTGGTCGTTTGTGAGGACAGCGTGGGACAGGCTGATATGCTCGAACAGGTTGAGGTTAAGAGGGAGGATGTGCTGGAAATTTTGAATGATATGAGGACAGATAAGTCCCCGGGGCCAGACGGGATATACCCAAGGATATTACGGGAAGCGAGGGAAGAGATTGCTGCGCCTTTGGCGATGATCTTTGCGTCTTCACTGTCCACTGGAGTAGTACCTGATGATTGGAGAGTGGCAAATGTTGTTCCCTTGTTCAAGAAAGGGAATAGGGATAACCCTGGGAATTATAGACCAGTCAGTCTTATGTCGGTAGTGGGCAAATTATTGGAGAGGATTCTGAGAGACAGGATTTATGATTATTTGGAAAGGCATGGTTTGATTAGAGACAGTCAGCATGGCTTTGTAAGGGGCAGGTCATGCCTCACAAGCCTTATTGAATTCTTTGAAGATGTGACAAAACACATTGATAAAGGAAGAGCAGTGGATGTGGTGTATATAGATAGATTAGAGAGTTGGGCAGAGAAATGGCAGATGGAGTTCAATCAGGGCAAATGCGAGGTGATGCATTTTGGAAGATCCAATTCAAGAGTGAACTATACAGTAAATGGAAAAGTTCTGGGGAAAATTGATGTCCAGAGAGATTTGGGTGTTCAGGTCCACTGTTCCCTGAAGGTGGCAACGCAGGTAAATAGAGTGGTCAAGAAGGCATACGGCATGCTTTCCTTCATCGGACGGGGCATTGAGTACAAGAGTTGGCAGGTCATGTTACATTTGTATAGGACTTTGGTTCGGCCACATTTGGAATACTGCGTACAGTTCTGGTCGCCACATTATCAAAAGGATGTGGATGCTTTGGAGAGGGTGCAGAGGAGGTTCACCAGGATGTTGCCTGGTATGGAGGGCGCTAGCTATGAAGAGAGGTTGAGTAGATTAGGATTATTTTCATTAGAAAGACGGAGGTTGAGGGGGGACCTGATTGAGGTGTACAAAATCATGAGAGGTATAGACAGGGTGGACAGCAAGAGGCTTTTTCCCAGAGTGGGGGTTTCAATTACTAGAGGACACAAGTTCAAAGTGCAAGGGGAAATGTTTAGGGGGGATATGCGTGGAAAGTTCTTTACGCAGAGGGTGGTGGGCACCTGGAACGCGTTGCCAGCGGAGGTGGTAGACGCGGGCACGATGGAGTCTTTTAAGATGTATCTAGACAGATACATGAATGGGCAGGAAGAAAAGAGATACAGAACCTTAGAAAATAGGCGACATGTTTCGAGAGAGGATCTGGATCGGCGCAGGCTTGGAGGGCCGTAGGGCCTGTTCCTGTGCTGTAATTATCTTTGTTCTCTTTTTTTTAATATGGAGTTTAGCAAGGCGTTTGATAAGGTTCCCCATGTAGGCTCATTCAGAAAGTAAGGAGGCATGGGATTCAGGGAAAGCTGGCTATCTGGATACAAAATTGGCTGGCCCATAGAAGTCAGAGGGTGGTAGTAGATGGAAAGTATTCAGCATGGAGCTCGGTGACCAGTGGTGTTCCACAAGGATCTGTTCTGGGACCTCTGCTGTTTGTGATTTTTATAAATGACTTGGATGAGGATGTGGAAGGCTGGGTTAGCAAGTTTGCCGATGACATGAAGGTTGCTGGAGTTGTGGATAGTGTGGAAGACATAAAGACAGGGCTAAATTGTGGCGAGTCGAAGAGACTTAGTAGTTGGCAGGAAAAAAGACAGAGGCGCAAGGGGAGAGCCAACTGTGCAACAGCCCCAACAAACAAATTTCTCTGCAGCACCTGTGGAAGAGCCTGTCACTCCAGAATTGGCCTTTATAGCCACTCCAGGCGCTGCTTCACAAACCACTGACCACCTCCAGGCGCGTATCCATTGTCTCTCGAGATAAGGAGGCCCAAAGAAGAAAGAAGGAAGGCTGTTGTAGGTTGCAACGGGACATTGACAGGATGCAGAGCTGGGCTGAGAAGTGGCAGATGGAGTTCAACCTGGAAAAGTGTGAAGTGATTCATTTTGGAAGGTTGAATTTGAATGCGGAATACAGGCTTAAAGACAGGATTCTTGGTAGTGTGGAGGAACAGAGGGATCTTGGGGTCCATGTCCATAGATCGCTCAAAGTTGCCACCCAAGTTGATAGGGTTGTTAAGAAGGCGTATGGTGTGTTGGCTTTCATTAACAGGGGAATTGAGTTTAAGAGCCGCGAGGTTATGCTGCAGCTCTATAAGGCCCTGGTTCGACCGCACTTGGAATATTGTGTTCAGTTCTGGTCGCCTCATTATAGGAAGGATGTGGAAGCTTTAGAGAGGGTGCAGAGGAGATTTACCAGGATGCTGCCTGGACTGGAGGGCATGTCCTACGAAGAAAGATTGAGGGAGCTCAGGCTTTTCTCATTGGAGCGTAGAAGGATGAGAGGTGACTTGATAGAGGGGTAAAGATGATGAGAGGCATAGATAGAGTGGATAGTCAGAGACTTTTTCCCAGGGTGGAAAGGACTATCACCAGGGGGCATAATTTTAAGGTGATTGGAGGAAGGTTTCGGGGAGATGTCAGAGGTAGGTTCTTTACACAGAGAGTGGTGGGTGCGTGGAATGCGTTGCCAGCGGTGGTAGTAGAAGCAGATACATTAGGGGCATTTAAGCGACTCTTGGATAGGTACATAGATGATAGTAGAATGAAGGGTAGGTAGTTAGTTTGATATTCGAGTAGGTTAAATTTCGGCACAACATCGTGGGCCGAAGGGCCTGTACTGTGCTGTACTGTTCTATGTTCTATGTTAAGCTTTGCCTTCATATTTCAGGTGGTCACTGTATTGCAGTACCGAAGGAGTACTGCATTGTCAGAGATGCTGTTGTTCAGATGCGACGCTAAACCGAGGCTCCGTCTGCCTTTTCGGGTTGATTTAAAAAATCCCATGCAATTATTTGAGAGAGAGCGCCAGGGGAGTGTTCCTAGTTAGTAGCATACTTGCCTCTAAATCAGAAGATTGTGGGTTTGAGATCCACTGTAGCCTAGTGTAGTGAATCTCGGCTGACACTTCAGTCGTGTTTGTACTGTTGATTGGGTATTTTTATTTATTTTATTTTAATTTATTTTTTATTTTATTTATTTTTATTTTTTATTTTTATACTGTTTCATGCAGAGTTTCCATGAGGGTAATTTTAACTTTACAATTACAAAATAGGCAATAATTACATTGTCCGACGTTACACACCTCTCCCGATTTTCATTTCCAGGTCATTGGAAATTTTAACATTTATTAACCGGTTTACTTTTGCTGGTTAATAAACAAGTTAAAAAAACTGAACTGAGGTATTTTGTGTTAATAACACTGAGTGCACTTTCATTCCCTACTGTTTAATAATTAATTTACAAAGTTCCACTGATGAACTTTAAAGATCAAAGACTTGTCTTAGCACTGGTTCTAGTTATATACTCATCAGTAAATCTCCCGTCTCTACCCATAGTAAGTCAGAGGATGTTCATGTTTGATGATCACAGGAACATTAGAGCATGTAGAACATTATGTACTGATCTGCTGCTGAAGTGTAGATGAAGTGGGTGCTTGGGTCAGTTACAGGTCTGGCTACAGATCAGAAACCTGGCTTTGGAGTACATCAGGTTAAGCTGCAGAGATTGTGGCTCTGGTATTCAAGGCGATACTGCATAAACTTATGCTCTTTCATAACTCTGTTTTCCATTTCCTAACGCACTGTCCCATTTACCCATCACCTCTGTGCTCGCCAACCTACATTCCCTCTCGGTCCACGAATGCCTCGATTTTAAAATCTCTCTGCCTTTAAGTTTTTCTTCCTTTAAAATTCTGCTTAAAACCTACCTCTTAAACCAAGCTTTTAGTCACCTGCCCTAAGATCTGTTTGTGCAGCTTGGTGTCAGTTTTTGTTTTATTACACCCTGTGAAGTTTTGCTACATTAAAGGCGCTATATAAATACAAGTCAGCTTTGACCACCTACGGCAAAAGTGCGAAGAGAAATGCAGACTGGTTTCAATCTCATAATGAAGAGCTGGAACCTGTCATAGCCGCTAAGCGCATTGCACTTTTGAACTACAAGAAAGCCCCCAGCGATTTAACATCCGCAGCGCTTAAAGCAGCCAGAAGTACTGCACAAAGAACAGCTAGGCGTTGCGCAAACGACTACTGGCAACACCTATGCAGTCATATTCAGCTGGCCTCAGACACCGGAAACATCAGAGGAATGTATGATGGCATGAAGAGAGCTCTTGGGCCAACCATCAAGAAGATCACCCCCCTCAAATCTAAATCGGGGGACATAATCACTGACCAACGCAAACAGATGGACCGCTGGGTTGAGCACTACCTAGAACTGTACTCCAGGGAGAATGCCGTCACTGAGACTGCCCTCAATGCAGCCCAGCCTCTACCAGTCATGGATGAGCTGGACATACAGCCAACCAAATCGGAACTCAGTGATGCCATTGATTCCCTAGCCAGCGGAAAAGCCCCTGGGAAGGACAGCATTACCCCTGAAATAATCAAGAGTGCCAAGCCTGCTATACTCTCAGCACTACATGAACTGATATGCCTGTGCTGGGACGAGGGAGCAGTACCCCAGGACATGCGCGATGCCAACATCATCACCCTCTATAAAAACAAAGGTGACCGCGGTGACTGCAACAACTACCGTGGAATCTCCCTGCTCAGCATAGTGGGGAAAGTCTTTGCTCGAGTCGCTCTGAACAGGCTCCAGAAGCTGGCCGAGCGCGTCTACCCTGAGGCACAGTGTGGCTTTCGTGCAGAGAGATCGACTATTGACATGCTGTTCTCCCTTCGTCAGATACAGGAGAAATGCCGTGAACAACAGATGCCCCTCTACATTGCTTTCATTGATCTCACCAAAGCCTTTGACCTCGTCAGCAGACGTGGTCTCTTCAGACTACTAGAAAAGATCGGATGTCCACCAAAGCTACTAAGTATCATCACCTCATTCCATGACAATATGAAAGGCACAATTCAACATGGTGGCTCCTCATCAGAGCCCTTTCCTATCCTGAGTGGTGTGAAACAGGGCTGTGTTCTCGCACCCACACTTTTTGGGATTTTCTTCTCCCTGCTGCTTTCACATGCGTTCAAATCCTCTGAAGAAGGAATTTTCCTCCACACAAGATCAGGGGGCAGGTTGTTCAACCTTGCCCGTCTAAGAGCGAAGTCCAAAGTACGGAAAGTCCTCATCAGAGAACTCCTCTTTGCTGATGATGCTGCTTTAACATCTCACACTGAAGAATGCCTGCAGAGTCTCATCGACAGGTTTGCGTCTGCCTGCAATGAATTTGGCCTAACCATCAGCCTCAAGAAAACGAACATCATGGGGCAGGATGTCAGAAATGCTCCATCCATCAATATTGGCGACCACGCTCTGGAAGTGGTTCAAGAGTTCACCTACCTAGGCTCAACTATCACCAGTAACCTGTCTCTAGATGCAGAAATCAACAAGCGCATGGGTAAGGCTTCCACTGCTATGTTCAGACTGGCCAAGAGAGTGTGGGAAAATGGCGCACTGACACGGAACACAAAAGTCCGAGTGTATCAGGCCTGTGTCCTCAGTACCTTGCTCTACGGCAGCGAGGCCTGGACAACGTATGCCAGCCAAGAGCGACGTCTCAATTCATTCCATCTTCGCTGCCTTCGGAGAATACTTGGCATCAGGTGGCAGGACTATGTCTCCAACACAGAAGTCCTTGAAGCGGCCAACATCCCCAGCTTATACACACTACTGAGTCAGCGGCGCTTGAGATGGCTTGGCCATGTGAGCCGCATGGAAGATGGCAGGATCCCCAAAGACACATTGTACAGCGAGCTCGCCACTGGTATCAGACCCACCGGCCGTCCATGTCTCCGTTATAAAGACGTCTGCAAACGCGACATGAAATCGTGTGACATTGATCACAAGTCGTGGGAGTCAGTTGCCAGCATTCGCCAGAGCTGGCGGGCAGCCATAAAGACAGGGCTAAATTGTGGCGAGTCGAAGAGACTTAGTAGTTGGCAGGAAAAAAGACAGAGGCGCAAGGGGAGAGCCAACTGTGCAACAGCCCCAACAAACAAATTTCTCTGCAGCACCTGTGGAAGAGCCTGTCACTCCAGAATTGGCCTTTATAGCCACTCCAGGCGCTGCTTCACAAACCACTGACCACCTCCAGGCGCGTATCCATTGTCTCTCGAGATAAGGAGGCCCAAAAGAAAGAAAAGAATAAATACAAGTTGTTGTACATTGGACGCTGTCGGCTAGATTTGCATCTTGTTGCTTGGATGTAACATTGGCAAGTGAAAACTGTATGGTTTTTTTTAGTGGGCAGCTGATCCACAATGTCATTTTTGCACTCAGACAGCAAGAGGAGGAAAGAGATCTCAGAGGTTTTTTGGACTGGAGGAGGTTACGGAGATAGCGAGTGAGGCGGGGCCATGGAGTAAAGACAAGCAGTATATACAAGCATCCTCGAGGCGGCCAACATCCCCAGCATATACACCCTACTGAGCCAGCGGCGCTTGAGATGGCTTGGCCATGTGAACCGCATGGAAGATGGCAGGATCCCCAAGGACACATTGTACAGAGAGCTCGTCACTGGTATCAGACCCACCGGCCGTCCATGTCTCCACTTTAAAGACGTCTGCAAACGCAACATGATGTCCTGTGACATTGACCACAAGTTGTGGGAGTCAGTTGCTAGTGATCGCCAGAGCTGGCGGACAGCCATAAAGGCGGGGCTAAAGTGTGGGAGTCGAAGAGACTTAGCAGTTGGCAGGAAAAAAGACAGAAGTGCAACGGGAGAGCCAACAGCCCCGACAACCAATTTTATCTGCGGCACCTGTGAAAGAGTCAGTCAGTCTAGAATTGGCCTTTATAGCCACTCCAGGTGCTGCTTCACAAACCACTGACCACCTCCAGGCGCTTACCCATTGTCTCTCAAGACAAGGAGGCCAGAGAAGAAGAAGCTTCTCAAATGACATTCACAGTCCACTGAAGAAATTCTGAAATGAAGAATATTTCGACAACTGTATATTACTCTATTATATTAGATTAATGACTATACACAGGCCAACAATTCCCTGGGAAATATTTCCACATTAATACATCTGCCACTTGCACTAAAGTTCAAGGATGCTTTCTCAACCTTTCACTGACTTCAACCAAATTGAGTATTTGTTGATTTATTGATTGATATCAGGTGCTTTGACCTGTGAGACAGCACCCCTCCCCACCATCCAACAACAATTAAAACCAGGCAGACTGTTTATGTCCCTGCCTCATGTGTGAAAATTGTCCAAATTGTAATGTGTAGCCTGCACGACTTGCAGAACCAGCGAGCTGTGACTCACCTCATGTACACCAGGCTCAGCAAGAAAGAAGTAGATGAATAATCCAGTATAGACAAAAATAGCAGATGCATCATTTTTAATATATAGATTTCATACCTAGAATTATACAGCACAGAAGTAGGCCATTCTGCCAGTGAGCCTTTGCCAACTCCCTATACAAAGCTAGTCACAGTTCCAGTCCTCTCACTGAGGCTTTTTACTTTGATTTGTTCCTATGCTGTAAATTCTATCAGCTCTACTGGTCTGTACAGGTGTTTATGCTCCACACAAGCCTCCTCCCACCCCTTCTTCCTCCCACCCCTTTTTTTAGAATTAGAATTAGAATATTACAGCGCAGTACAGGCCCTTCGGCCCTCGATGTTGCGCCGATCATCTGACCTACACTATTCCATTTACATCCATATGTCTATCCAATGACCACTTAAATGCCCTTAAAGTTGGCGAGTCTACTACTGTTGCAGGCAGGGCGTTCCACGCCCCTACTACTCTCTGCGTAAAGAAACTACCTCTGACATCTGTCCTATATCTTTCACCCCTCAACTTAAAGCTATGTCCCCTCGTGTTTGCCATCCTCATCCGAGGAAAAAGACTCTCACTATCCACCCTATCTAACCCTCTGATTATCTTGTATGTCTCTATTAAGTCACCTCTCCTCCTCCTCCTCTCTAACGAAAACAACCCCAAGTCCCTCAGCCTTTCCTCGTAAGACCTTCCTTCCATACCAGGCAACATCCTAGTAAATCGCCTCTGCACCCTTTCCAAAGCTTCCACATCCTTCCTATAATGCAGTGACCAGAACTGCACGCAATACTCAAGGTGCGGCCTCACCAGAGTTTTGTACAGCTGCTTCATGACCTCGTGGCTCCGAAACTCGATCCCTCTACTAATAAAAGCTACCCTGTCAAATATCCTATTTCTTTCTCCCTCGTGTGTTTAACTAGCTTCCCTTGAATGAGCAGTTGAGGTGAATAGCATAGATACAATGTAGTAGTGAGTTCCAGATTCTCAACACTCTGAGTGAAGACGTTTCTCCTGAATTCCTTATTGGATTTATTAGTGACTATCTTATATTTATGGCCCCTCGAAGAACAAAGAACAGTACAGCACAGGAACAGGCCATTCGGCCCTCCAAGCCTGCGCCGATCTTGATGCCTGCCTAAACTATAACCACCTGCAATTCCGGGGACCGTATCCCTCTATTCCCATCCTATTCATGTATTTGTCAAGATGCCTCTTAAACGTCATTATCGTACCTGCTTCCACCATCTCCCCCGGCAGCAATTTCCAGGCACTCGCCACCCTCTGTGTAAAGAACTTGCCTCGCACATCCCCTCTAAACTTTGCCCCTCTCACCTTAAACCTATGACCCCTAGTAACTGACTCTTCCACCCTGGGAAAAGCTTCTGACTATCCACTCTGCCCATGCCACTTATAACTTGGTAAACCTCTATCATGTCACCCCTCCACCTCCGTCATTCCAGTGAAAACAATCCGAGTTTATCCAACCTCTCCTCATAGCTAATGCCCTCCAGACCTGGCAACATCCTGCTAAATCTCTTCTGTACCCTCTCCAAAGCCTCCACGTCCTTCTGGTAGTGTGGCGACCAGAATTGCACGCAATATTCTAAGTGTGGCCCAACTATAGTTCTGTACAGCTACAGCATAACTTGCCAATTTTTATACTCTATGCCCCGACCAATGAAGGCAAACATGCCATATGCCTTCTTGACTACCTTATCCACCTGCATTGCCACTTTCAGTGACCTGTGGACCTGTACGCCCAGATCTCTCTGCCTTTCAATACTCCTGAGGGTTTTGCCATTTACTGTATACTTCCCACTTGCATTAGACCTTCCAAAATGCATTACCTCATATATGTCTGGATTAAACTCCATCTGCCATTTCTCCGCCCAAGTCTCCAACTGATCTATATCCTGCTGTATCCTCTGACAATCCTCATCACTATCCGCAACTCCACCCAGCTACATTTTCCTCCAAATCATTTATATATACTACAAACAGCAAAGGTTCCAGTACTGATCCCTGCGGAACACCACTAGTCACAGCCCTCCATTCAGAAAAGCACCCTTCCACTGCTACCCTCTGTCTTCTATGACAGAGCCAGTTCTGTATCCATCTTGCCAGCTCATCTCTGATCCCGTCTGACTTCACCTTTTGTACCAGTCTGCCATGAGGGACCTTGTCAAAGGCTTTACTGAAGTCCATATAGATAACATCCACTGCCCTTCCTTCATCAATCATCTTCGTCACTTCCTCAAAAAACTAAATCAAATTAGTAAGACACAACCTCCCCTTCACAAAACCATGCTGTCTCTCGCTAATAAGTTTGTTTGTTTCCAAATGGGAGTAAATCCTGTCCCGAAGAATCCTCTCTAATAATTTCCCTACCACTGACATAAGGCTCACCGGCCTATAATTTCCTGGATTATCCTTGCTACCCTTCTTAAACAAAGGAGCAACATTGGTTATTCTCCAGTCCTCTGGGACCTCACCTGTAGCCAATGAGGATGCAAAGATTTCTGTCAAGGCCCCAGCAATTTCTTCCCTTGCCTCCCTTAGTATTCTGGGGTAGATCCCATCAGACCTTGGGGACTTATCTACCTTATCTACCCCTCATTTTGGAATCTCCCATAACTGGAAACATCTCTATGTAATGGCTTAACAGTCATGAAAATGCATTCTGAAATTTGCGATAATGATTGTGTTCACAAGTGTTTAAGATAATGGCAAAAGAACCAGAGGTGAGATAGGAGAATATTTTTGATGCAACGAGTTGTTGTGACCTGGAATGCGCTGCCTGAAAGGGCGGTGGAAGCAGATTCATTGGTAACTTTCAGAAGAGAATTGGATAAATATTTGAAGGGGGAGAAAAGTACAGGGCTACAGGGAAAAAAGAGGGAAGTGGAACTAATTGGCTAGCTCTTTCAAAGAGCCAGCACAGGCACAATGGGCTGAATGGCCTCCTTCTGAGCTGTATCATTCTATGATTTTATAAAACTGGAGAAGCTGAACTTGTTGGGCTCCATATGTTAAGCCATTGTACAGTTTTGTTGACCTGAATCTATATTTTTTCTCTCTCCAAATGTAGCAACAGCCACACGAAGAGATTCCGGCCAAGAAACTCCGATTGACAAAACCGAGCAAATCGGCAGCCCTCCACATTGACCTGTGCAAATCCACAAACCCTACCGAAGCCCTGCAATACCTGCTGCAGTTTGCGAAGAAGCCTGTGGAAGCAGAGAGTGTGGAGGGAGTCGTTCGTATCCTCCTGGACCATTACTATAAGGTATGGTTGCCACTATTTTATGCCACCCTGCTTATGATGGGTAACCGTCTGTAATCAGGCAGTTTCTCACACAGTTCCTGTTCACCCGTCATCCCCCGTACCCGCCGACCTACACTGGCTTCTCGTCTGCAATGCCTCCATTTTAAAATTCTCAGTCTCGTGTTCAAAACCACCCCCCCCCCCCCGCCATGGCCTCGCCCCCTTTCTATCCCTGTTACCTCCTCCAGCCCGAAAACCCTCCGAGATCTTCTCACTCCTCCAATTCTGGCATCTTGCGCATTCCCTGTTTTCATCGCTCCAGCATTGGCGGCCTTGCCTTTAACTGCTTTTTAAAAAATTCTTTCATGGGATGTGGGCGTCGCAGGCCAGGCCAACATTTATTGCCCATCCCTAATTGCCCTCGAACTGAGTGGCTTGCTAGGCCATTTCGAGGGCATGTAAGAGTCAACCACATTGCTGTGGATCTGGAATCACATGTAGGCCAGACCAGGTAAGGACAGCAGATTTCCTTCCCTAAAGGACATTAGTGAACCAGATGGGTTTTTACAACAATTGACAATGGTTTCATGGCCATCATTAGACTAGCTTTTAAATTCCAGATTTATTAATTGAATTCAAATTCCACCTTCTGCTTTGGTGGGATTCGAACCCATGTCCCCAGAGCAATACCTGGGTTTCTGGGTTATAGTCCACTGACAATACCAGTACGCCACCGCCTCCCTGCTCTTGAGCCCTAAGTTCTGAAATTCTCTCCTTAAACCCCTCTGACTCTCTGCTTCTCTTTCCTCCTTTAAGATGGTCCTTAAAACCTATCTTTTTGACCAGGTATTTGGTCACCCGTCTTAATGTCGCCTTATGGGGCTTCAATGTTAAATGCGTTTTTATTGCTCATGTGTAGGGACTTGGGGCGTTTTACTATGTTAAAGGCAGTATGGAAATGCAAGTTTTTGTTTCAGAAGAAAAATAGATGAGTACATAAGAGAAAGGAAATAGAAAAATATGCTGAAGTAGATGGAATGGGAGGAGACTCGTGGAGTATAAATGCGAACACAGGCTGAATGGCCTGTTTCTGTGCTGTAAATTCTATGTAATTAACACTAATCATTTTCCGTCACCATTTCAAAGGTGCCACTTGAAGCATATTAAGCAGACCACCTATTTCAGCCAATTCAGTAAGCCCTTTGGACCTTGTTTAAAGTGCAGTTACCTGAATTGCATTTGAAGTGACGCTGGATGAACATGAGGGAGAAAGGAATAGAAGGATATGCTGATGGGGTGAGATGAAGAGAGGTGGGAATAGGTTCATGTGGAGCATAGACTCCAGCAAGGACCAGATGGGCCGAATGGCCTGTTTTTGTGCTGTAAACCATTTTAAAAGTTCTGCCAGTTTCAGGCATAATGGGGTGTTTATTCAAAATTTTTCTGTTTGTAGGCCAGTACCGCAGTATCATCAGACATTGCCACTTTGTACTGAAGCTTGGTGAAATAGTGAATGAGTGATGGCATTGCATACCTTTTCCGGCCATCAGTCAGGCTTTGAGAGCTCATTGTCTTTTTCTCCATCCAGAGTCTAGAGCTCGGGGTTATAATCTCAGAATAAGGAGTTGGTCATTTAGGACTGAGATGAAAAATTTCTTCACTCAGAGTGTTGTTATCCTTTGGAATTCTCTACCCCCAGAGAGCTGTGAATACTCAGTCATTGAGAGATTTCAGACTGAAAGCGATAGGTTTTTGGGCACAAAGAGATATGGGGTTAGGACGAGAAGGTGGGGTTGATGTAAAAGCTCAGCCTTGATCCTTTGTTGTCTAGGTGTCAATTTTTGTTTGATGGTGCCCCTGTGAAGCACCTTGAGATGTTTTCCAGTTTAAAGATGCTATATAAATGTGGGTTGCTGTTCATTTGTAAGGGCAGAGCTAAGAGCATGGATGTTCCTTTGCTGACATCTGCATTTCCATTACAGGAGAACGAGAGCTCGGTCAGGCTGAAGATTGCTTCTTTGATCGGGTTGCTGTCAAAAACTTCAGGTTTTGTAGCTGACTGCATCATAGATGATGTCATTGTCGCCCTTAACAACGAAAGTAAGTCTTGAATGCAGAATATTAGCGAAAACTGAATGCTGAAACTACACAGCCAGACATTCTTGGGTATGGTAGTTTAGTTCTGTTACTGAACTAGTAACACAGAAAACATGAATTCAGATTACACCATGGCAGAGTGAGAATTTGATTTCAGTATAAATAAAAGAAAAGCTGGCTGATAATATTACATGACCTTGAAACTGTCAGATTGTCGAAAAACCCAACTAGTATGTTGGTTGAGGGATTAAATATTGGCCAGGACACTTGGGAGAGCTTCCCTGCTCTTCTATAGTTCTGTTGGATCTTTTATATTCACTTGAGAAGGCAGCTGGGGCCTCTGTTTAACGTCTCATCTGAAGACGGCACTTCAGACAGTGCAGCACTGCTCTGGGTGTGTCAGTTTATATTTTGTGATTAATACTCTGGAGTGGGACTCACAGCCTTCTGACTCAAGAAGTAAGAGTGCTGTTAACTAACTAAAAAACGTTCTCGCACATGTGCATTATCCTCTTTAGCCCAAGTAAACATACAGGCCTTATGGGACAGATAAATGATTTGAGAAGAGAAGTTAATTTTACAATTATTTCTGCCCCATAAACTTGGACCATTAGATGGGAGGAAACATGAAGCCTTCGAGACTTGGAAATTCAGTTCAACTGAGGACACATTGTGTTGTCAATCCTTCAGATGAGACGTCAACCTGAGACTCTTCCTGCCTGTTCTGGTGGGGATTGAAGATCCCATGGAACTGTTAAAAGAAAAGCTGAGTGCCCTTTCAGTGACCACATCAATATTCTTTTCTTAAACATCATCACCAAAAAAATACAACTCACTGCTGTTTTGTGGGATGTTACTGGTTCAGAATAGGATTTGGGACTCATATCGACTGTTTCTTCATGCTTGCTGGATCAGAATCCTGGAATTCCTGATGTAAGTCCACAGTGGGAGTATCTTCACCACAGGGACCACACCGGTTCAAAAAGGCGGCTCACCAAGGGACAGCTGGTCAATAAATGCCAGCCTTGACAGTGATGCCCACATCCCAAGGAAATTTTTTTTTAAAATTTTGTTAGGTAGAGCATTTTCTGGTATTTCAACAACACTATTTTCTTTTGCGACCTTTATCTGGGAGTAGGTATCAAAACCAGGGGGAAAGTACTAATGGCTATCGGGGGCGGGGAGGGGGGAAGCAAAATCTCAAATTGCTTTTGGAAGTGCAAGATTAGAATATAGGCTGCCCATGTTTTGGGTATTTGCTTTTAAATGTGCTGTCTTGTTGCAGAGTCTCACCATGTCCTCGCCCAGTTACTGGACACCATTTTGGTGATTGGCATTCAGCTGCAGGACAACCTGCCTCTTAGCTTCCGTTTGGTTGAGATTGGATGTAAGGTAGGAAACGGTTGTTTGTTTACTTCTGATTTCCCTGGTTATTGGCAGGGAACTATTTCTGGGGGACTATCTATAGAAGTACTTTTGGAACAGGAAAAGCCCATCATCGCCATCCCTCTTAGCTAGATTAAACCCACCAATCCCATCCCTTTAAAACAACAGCATTCATTTATATGGTGCTTTTAGTGTAATAAAACGTCCCAAGATGTTTCAAAGGAGCATTATAAAGCAAAATTTGGCACTGAACCACGTAAGGAGATATTATGACAGCTGACCCGAAGGCTTGGTCAACGATTTAGGTTTTAAGGAGCATCTTAAAGGAGGAGAGAGCGATAGGGAGATGGAGAGAGAGAGAATTCCAGAGGTTAGAGCCTAGGCAGCTGAAGCATGGCCATCAGTGACAGAGCGACTAAAATTGGGGATGCACCATATTGATTCCTTTTCTCCAGAAACCGATCTAATTGTGTTGTCAGATTGTCATAAAAACCAAGCTGCTTGTCCCTTTAAGGAAGGAAACCTGCCAACATTATCTGGTCTGGACCTAAACGTAACTCAAGTCCCACACCAAACATGATTGACTCCTAACAGATCTCTTCAGTGGCCTGTAAGCCACTCAGTTGTGCCAAATTAACGATGGGTGGCAAATACCAGCGATGCCTACAACACGTGAATGAATTTTTAAAAACTGTCACTAGTAAATACATATTTCTGTTTATTTTACAAATCTTTAAGGTAATTGACAAAAGGACCATAGGCAAGCTGCAGGTAATATTTTTAATGCGGCACAGTGGCGCAGTGGTTAGCATCGCAGCCTCACAGCTCCAGCGACCCGGGTTCAATTCTGGGTACTGCCTGTGTGGAGTTTGCAAGTTCTCCCTGTGTCTGCGTGGGTTTCCTCCGGGTGCTCCGGTTTCCTCCCACAACCAAAGACTTGCAGGTTGATAGGTAAATTGGCCATTATAAAATTGCCCCTAGTATAGGTAGGTGGTTGGGGAATATAGGGACAGGTGAGGATGTGGTAGGAATATGGTATTAGTGTAGGATTAGTATAAATGGGTGGTTAATGGTCGGCACAGACTCGTTGGGCCGAAGGGCCTGTTTCAGTGCTGTATCTCTAAATAAATAAATGAGTTGTTATCATCTGGAACACAGTACTTGAAAGGGTAGTGGAAGCAGGTTTAGGAATCACTTTCAAAGGGGAGTTAGATGAATACTTGAAAGGGAATAATGTGCAGGGCTATGTAGAAAGAGCGAGGCAGCATAACTAATTGGATCGCTCTTTTGGAGAGTCAGCATAGGCCCAATGAGTCGAATGGCCTCCTTCTTTGCTGTGAGAGTCTATGATTTCTTTTTGTTTTGGTCTCCTTACCTAAGGAAGGATATACTTGCCTTAGAGGGGATGCAGCAAAGTTTCACTTGATTGATTGCTGGGATGGAGCGGGCCGTCCTATGAGGAGAGATTGGGTAGAATGGGCCTATGTTCCCCAGAGCTTAAAAGAAAAATGTAAAATTCTCAGAGGGCTTGACAGGGTAGATGCAGAGAGGCTGTTTCCGCTGACTGGACAGTCTAGAACTAGGGGTCACAGTCTCAGCATAAGGAGTTGGCCATTTAGGACTGAGATGAGGAGAGACATCTTCACTCAGAGTTGTGAAACTTTGGAATTCTCTACCCCAGCTGTGGATGCTCAGTTGTTGAGAATATTCAAGACTGAGATCGATAGATTTTTGACCACTAATGGAATCGAGGGATATGGGAGCGGGCGGGAAAGTGATAGAAGGACAATCATGATCTCATTGAATGGTGGAGCCTCCTCAAGGGGCCAAATGGCCTCCTTCTGGTCCTATTTCTTACATTCTTATCTGTCGGTCAATATTTTGAAGACGAGCAGAGGCGTTCTCCCTGCTGTTCTGACCAATATTTATCCCTCAACCAAGAAGTAAAATAGAGTATCTGGTGATTGTCACATTGCTATTTTTGGGAGCTTGCTGTGTGAGGATTGGGTGCCATGATTCCTATGTTGCAGCAGCGATTGCACTTCAGAACTGCTTTATTGGCTGTAAAGCATTTTGGAACACCCAGCTTTGTGAAAGGCGCTATATAAATGCTCGTCATTTTTTTTGCATTCTGTGTAACTTCAGTGTTTCTTTTCTTGACAATATTCAGCACTTAGCGGACACGTCCCACGTGGTGCGGAATAAATGCTTGCAGCTGATCGGTTGCCTGGGGTCCCTGGATAAGCCGGCAGTGAAAGAGCTGGAAAACCTTACTGCCAGAGACGTGCAGAAGATCATCAGTGACTCCTTCACCGACCAGGATCCTCGTGTTCGAACAGCGGCAATGAAAGCCATGGTGAGCTTGGATTACTGTGCGGCCTACAGTTCAGTGCACACTCAGCAGATAATCAAGTCAGACAAACCTGAAATAATTAATTACTTTTTATGTGTCAACCACGGTTCAGTGGATAGCATTCTGGCATCTGAGTCAGGAGGTTGTAAGTTCAAATCCCACTTCAGAAACTTGAGCACATAATCTAGGCTGATTCTCCCAGTAGAGTACTGAAAGAGTACTGCAGTGTTGCAGGAGTCGTTTTTCGGCTGAGATGTTAAACTGACACATGTCTTCTCTCAGATGGACGTAAAAGGTACCTTGGCATATTTCAAAGAGGAGCAGGGAAGCTCTCGCCTGTGTTCGGGCCAATATTTATCCCTAAAAAATGAACATCACAAAAACAGATTTTCTGGTCATTCCCACATCTCTGTTTGTGGGATCTTGCTGTGTACAAGTTGACTGCGACAGGTAGATTGGTGAGGACGAGGTCAAGTAGGATTTTCCTGCTTGTTGGTTCCCTCACTATCTGCTGCAGCCCCACTCTAGCAGTTATGTCCTGTAGAACTTTGCCAGCTCGGTCAGTAGTGGTGCTACCGAGCCACTGTTGGTGATGGACATTGAAGTCCCCCACTCAGAGTGCATTCTGTGCCCTTGCTACACTCAGTGCTTCTTCCAAGTAGTGTTTAACATGGAGAATCACTGATTCATCAGCTGAGGGGTGGGGGGAGCAGTAGGTGGTAATCAGCCATGTCTGACCTGATGCCATGAGACTTTATGGGGTCCGGCGTCAATGTTGACTCCCAGAGCAACTCCCTCCCGACTGTATACCCACCTCTGGTGGGTCTGTCCTGCCGGAGGGACAACACACACCCAGGGATGGTGATGTCTGGGACATTGTCTGTAAGGTATGATTCCATGAGTCTCACTGTATCAACTGTTTCTTGACTAGTCTGTGGGACAGCTTTCCCAATTTTGGCACAAGCCCCCAGATGTTAGTAAGGAGGACTTTGCAGGGTTGACAGGGCTGGGTTTGATGTTGTCTTTTCCACTGCCTCGTTCGATGCCGGGTGGTCCGACCGATTTAGTTTCTTTTCTTACACCTTGTAGTGGTTTGATACAACTGAGTGGCTTGCTAGGTCATTTCAGAGGGCATTTAAGAGTCAGTCACATGTAGGCCAGACAGGTAGGGACGGCAGATTTCCTTCCCTAAAGGACATTAGTGAACCAGATGGGTTTTTACAACAATTGACAAGGGTTTCATGGTCGCCATTAGACCAGTTTTTAATTCCAGATTTTATTAATTGAATTCACATTTCACCACCTGCCGTGGTGTGATTCGAACCCATCTCCCCAGACTATTAGCCTGGGCCTCTGTATTAGTCCAGTGACATTACCACTGCGCCACCGCCTCATGTGGGAGGGAAGTCTGTGATAACAATGTTCTCTAGTGACTTGTCAGTCTGCATTCCTTTCTGCTCACGATAGGGCAGAAATAGCCTGACAACACTCGCTCCCAAGACGTGATGAATGCGCATTTGGGTGAAATAGCAGAGGTAAGCTGCTTTTTCAGGACTGGAGGAGGGGGAAAGATATGATAGTTGGGGAGATAAAAAAAACCTGTCTTTACATCCGCTATTCACTCATGAAGCAGGATAGTCGATCCAATGTTTCTTTGCCCAACAGTGTGCAATATCGTCTGGTTATCAGGCAGCATGGATGTGTCTCCCACAGTCTAGAAAATGGACTGACTTGCAGTTATAGTTTGCTTTTGATACTTTGCTTTTACTCAGCACAAAAATTGAGGCTGACAGTCCAGTGCAGTGCCGCAGGAGTGCGGCACTGTTAGAGATAGCGTTTTTCGGGTGCAACGTTAAACTGAGGCCCTGTCTGCCCTTTCAGGTGGACATAAAAGATCCCGTAACACTATTTCGGAGCAGAGCAGGGTCAATATTTGTCACTGAATCAACATCACAAAGAAAGATGATCTCATTATCACGTTGCAGTGTGTGGAAGCTTGCTGTGCACCAATAGACTGCTGCATTTCCGACATTACAACAGTGACTAAACTTCAAAAAGAGCATTTTGTTGGCTGCAAAGCGCTTTGAGACATCCGGTGATCTTGAAAAGTCTTGTATATTAATGCAACTTCAAATTCAACAGGCTACGTGGGAGAGAAGTCTGTGATAACAACGTTCATCTGGGTGGTCACTTGTCAATCTGCATTCCCTTCTGCTCATGATAGGGCAGACCACAATGTAATAGTTACAATACATCTGCGACCTGTCTATTAAGCTGCTCTGCTGAGAATTAGTGCGTTTTTTGTGCTTTGTCCTAGTTGCAGCTACACGAAAGGGGAATGAAGTTACAGCAGATCATCTACTGTCAGGTAAAGATGTCACAAAAACCTCGGAGAGGATGTGGAAGAGATTTGCCAGAAGGCTTGAGGGGACTTCAGTTATGTGGAGGGACTGGAGAATCTGGGATTTTTCTCCTTAGAACAGAGAAGTTAAGGGGAGATTTAATAGAGGTGTTCAAAATCATGAGGGGTTTTGATAAGTGGAAATAGGAAAAAACCTTTCCATTGGCAGGAGGGTTAGTTACCAGAAGACAAAGATTTAAAATAATTGGCAAAAGCACCAAAAGCATCTTTGGTAAACATTTTTGCATAGTGAGTTGTTATGATATGAAGTACACAGCCAAGATAACTGGTCGAAATGGATTAAAAACCTTTCCAAAGGGAATTGAATAAAAACAGGGCTATGGGGGAAGAGTGGGACTAACTGAATAGCACTTTCAAAAAGCTGGCACAGGCAGATGGGCCAAGTGGCCTCCTGTGCTGTATGATTCTAAATAGCATCTAAATGTTGTGTGGTGTGGGAATATACAGAAAGAAGGGTGAAAAGGAAAGGTCCCACCCCACCCATTCGGCAGTGTAACCTCGTGCAGCACCCTGCCTTCCCTATAAGTGGGCTTGGGACTGAGCCCCCAGCTTTCTGGTCTTTTACATGCCAACACCATGCAAACCAAAACTTTCCTACTAGAGCTGTGCAGGGAATCGGTGAGGAAAACTGATGGCTCACCTGTGCAGAGGTAGCTGATCTCAGCAAGGATCAGGTAGGGGTTCTGTGGTTTGACTCAGTACCCTTTGGCTGGAGTGGAGTTTTGTCGTGCTGGGAGGGAAATCAGCCAACTTACCCACTTCTGATGGTTATCCAGAGAGCCCCAGCTGGAAAACAGATGTGCATGGACACAGGCTGCTTCCCCCCACGTTCCCCCCCCACCCCCACCATTCCTGCTGTCTCTGCCTGTCACAGTTGTATTCTGCTGACACAGATTGGTTCAGCTCTTATGTGAAGGATGACCCCTTGGGTGAGGCAGCAGAAGATTACCAGAGCCTGGGGAACCGTCTGTTCTTGTTTGTAAGATGGAATAAGTTTTAATTTCAAATTCTTATTCTTGTTTTCAAATCCTTCCTTGGCCTCTCCTTTCCCGATTTCTGTAACCTCCTCCAGCCCGACAACCATCCAAGATCTCTGGGCTCCTTCAATTCTGCCTTATGCATCCTTGATTTTAACCACTCCACTATTGGTAGCCGTGCCTAGAGCTGCCTGGGTCCTAAATTCTGGAATTCCCTCCCTAAACCCCTCCATCTCTCTACCTCTCCTCCTTTAAGACGTTCTTTGAAATCTACCTCTTTAACCGATACCTCATTCTTTAGCCATGTCAGAATCTGTCTGATTATACCCTTCTGCAGCGCCTTTGGAAATTTACTACGTTTCTTGGTAGTGTGGAGGAACAGAGGGATCTTGGGGTCCATGTCCATAGATCGCTCAAAGTTGCCACCCAAGTTGATAGGGTTGTTAAGAAGGCGTATGGTGTGTTGGCTTTCATTAACAGGGGCATTGAGTTTAAGAGCCGCGAGGTTATGCTGCAGCTCTATAAGGCCCTGGTTAGACCACACTTGGAATATTGTGTTCAGTTCTGGTCGCCTCATTATAGGAAGGATGTGGAAGCTTTAGAGAGGGTGCAGAGGAGATTTACCAGGATGCTGCCTGGACTGGAGGGCATGTCCTACGAAGAAAGATTGAGGGAGCTAGGGCTTTTCTCATTGGAGTGGAGAAGGATGAGAGGTGACTTGATAGATGGGTAAAGATGATGAGAGGCATAGATAGAGTGGATAGCCAGAGACTTTTTCCCAGGGCGGAAAGGGCTATCACCAGGGGTCATAATTTTAAGGTGATTGGAGGAAGGTTTCAGGGAGATGTCAGAGGTAGGTTCTTTACACAGAGAGTGGTGGGTGCGTGGAATGCGCTGCCAGCGGTGGTAGTAGAAGCAGATACATTAGGGACATTTAAGCGACTCTTGGATAGGTACATGGATGATAGTAGAATGAAGGGTAGGTAGGTAGTTTGATCTTAGAGTAGGTTAAAGGTTCGGCACAACATCGTGGGCCGAAGGACCTGTACTGTGCTGTACTGTTCTATGTTCTATACATGTATATCAATGCAAGTTACTGTAGACCACAAATAACAATGACCATTTTGTTTCTTTTATCCGGTTCCTTTCCCAAAGGCTTGCAAGGCTTTGTCAGACGACTATGAGCAAGTGCGCTCTGTGGCCGTGCAGCTCGTGTGGGTCCTCAGCCAGCTGTACCCTGACAGGTTAGTGTTGCTGCGTTAAGGCGTATTTGAATAAGATGGTAGATTTAGGCCCGGCTCCTGCGCTGAAATCCCAGCCTGATGCTCCTCAAAACGATGTGGGATCTGTAGACAATGGACGTACTCTACATCAAGTAAGGTGTACATTAGTAACTAATTGCTGTCAATTGGGGAAAAATTCAACTTTGACCAAGGGCTGGTTGGTGGTTGGGGGAAAGTGGTGGGGTCTTTCTGGGACTTCCGGGCTTGGTACACAGTGTCCCTATTTTCATGTGACTGTCTCCATTTCTTTAGTATAGTCCCTATTCCGTCATCCAATGAGGAAATTCGGCTGGTCGATGATGCTTTCGGAAAGGTTTGTCACATGGTGAATGATGGATCCTGGTTAGTGAGAGTGCAAGCAGCCAAACTGTTGGTAGGTTTTATCTCCATGACCATCCAGCAGTGCTAAGCAATAATTAATCATTACGTTAAGTCCTGCGCCCTTTGCTGTACTTGTCCTTTGTCTTATAAAGTCTCTTCTCTTAACCCCTGTCCTTGATGAGCAAGGTTCAGTTGGGAGCTCTCTTGCTGTGAGTCAGAAAATTGTGGGTTTAAGTCTCACTCCAGAAGTTTGATACTCCTTGTGCAGTACTGTGGGAGTGCTGCACTGCTGGAGGTGCTGTCTTTTGGATGAAACTTTAAACCAAGGCCTCCTTCTGCCCTCTGTAGTTGATATAAAATTAGAATTAGAATTAGAATTAGAATATTACAGCGCAGTACAGGCCCTTCGGCCCTCGATGTTGCGCCGATCATCTGACCTACACTATTCCATTTACATCCATATGTCTATCCAATGACCACTTAAATGCCCTTAAAGTTGGCGAGTCTATTACTGTTGCAGGCAGGGCGTTCCACGCCCCTACTACTCTCTGCGTAAAGAAACTACCTCTGACATCTGTCTTATATCTTTCACCCCTCAACTTAAAGCTATGTCCCCTCGTGTTTGCCATCCTCATCCGTGGAAAAAGACTCTCACTATCCACCCTATCTAACCCTCTGATTATCTTGTATGTCTCTATTAAGTCACCTCTCCTCCTCCTTCTCTCTAACGAAAACAACCCCAAGTCCCTCAGCCTTTCCTCGTAAGACCTTCCTTCCATACCAGGCAACATCCTAGTAAATCTCCTCTGCACCCTTTCCAAAGCTTCGACATCCTTCCTATAATGCGGTGACCAGAACTGCACGCAATACTCCAGGTGCGGCCTCACCAGAGTTTTGTACAGCTGCATCATGACCCCGTGGCTCTGAAACTCGATCCCCCTACTAATAAAGGCTAACACACCATATGCCTTCTTAACAGCCCTATTAACCTGGGTAGCAACTTTCAGGGATTTATGTACCTGGATACCAAGATCTCTCTGCTCATCTACACTACCAAGAATCTTCCCATTAGCCCAGTACTCTGCATTGCTGTTACTCCTTCCAAAGTGAATCACCTCACACTTCTCCGCATTAAACTCCATTTGCCATCTCTCAGCCCAGCTCTGCAGCCTATCTATGTCCCTCTGTACCCTACAACACCCTTCGACACTATCCACAACTCCACCGACCTTCGTGTCATCCGCAAATTTACTAACCCACCCTTCTACACCCTCATCCAGGTCGTTTATAAAAATGACAAACAGCAGTGGCCCCAAAACAGAACCTTGCGGTACACCACTAGTAACTAAACTCCAGGATGAACATTTGCCATCAACCACCACCCTCTGTCTTCTTTCAGCTAGCCAATTTCTGATCCAAAGCTCTAAATCACCTTCAACCCCATACTTGCGTATTTTCTGCAATAGCCTACCGTGGGGAACCTTATCAAACGCCTTACTGAAATCCATATACACCACATCCACGGCTTTACCCTCATCCACCTGTTTGGTCACCTTCTCGAAAAACTCAATAAGGTTTGTGAGGCACGACCTACCTTTCACAAAACCGTGCTGACTATCGCAAATGAACTTATTCTTTTCAAGATGATTATAAATCCTGTCTCTTATAACCTTTTCCAACATTTTACCCACAACCGAAGTAAGGCTCACAGGTCTATAATTACCAGGGCTGTCTCTACTCCCCTTCTTGAACAAGGGGACAACATTTGCTATCCTCCAGTCCTCCGGCACTATTCCTGTCGACAATGACGACTTGAAGATCAACAACAACGGCTCTGCAATCTCCTCCCTGGCTTCCCAGAGAATCCTAGGATAAATCCCATCTGGCCCAGGGGACTTATCTATTTTCACTCTTTCCAAAATTGCTAACACCTCCTCCTTGTGAATCTCAATCCCATCTAGCCTAGTAGGCTGTATCTCAGTAATCTCCTCGGCAACATTTTCTTTCTCTACTGTAAATACTGACGAAAAATATTCATTTAACGCTTCCCCTATCTCCTCTGATTCCGCACACAACTTCCCACTACTATCCTTGATTGGCCCTGTTCTAACTCTTATCATTCGTTTATTCCTGATATACCTATAGAAAGCCTTAGGGTTTTCTTTGATCCTATCCGCCAACGACTTCTCGTGTCCTCTCCTTGCTCTTCTTAGCCCTCCCTTTAGATCCTTCCTGGCTAGCTTGTAACTCTCAAGCGCCCTAACTGAGCCTTCACGTCTCATCCTAACATAAGCCGCCCTCTTCCTCTTGACAAGCGCTTCAACTTCTTGAGTAAACCACGGCTCCCTTGCTCGACAACTTCCTCCCTGCCTGACAGGTACATACTTATCAAGGACACGCATTTGCTGCTCCTTGAATAAGCTCCACATTTCGTTTGTGCCCATCCCCTGCAGTTTCCTTCCCCATCCTACACATCCTAAATCTTGCCTAATCGCGTCATAATTTCCTTTCCCCCAGCTATAATTCTTGCCCTGCGGTATATACCTGTCCCTGCCCATCGCTAAGGTAAACCTAACCGAATTGTGATCACTATCGCCAAAGTGCTCACCTACATCTAAATCGAACACCTGGCCGGGTTCATTACCCAGTACCAAATCCAATGTGGCATCGCCCCTGGTTGGCCTGTCCACATACTGTGTCAGAAAACCCTCCTGCACACACTGGACAAAAACAGACCCATCTAAAGTACTCGAACTATAGTATTTCCAGTCAATATTTGGAAAGTTAAAGTCCCCCATAACCACTACCCTGTTACTCTCGCTCCTGTCGAGAATCATCTTCGCTATCCTTTCCTCTACATCTCTGGAACTATTCGGAGGTCTATAGAAAACTCCCAACAGGGTGACCTCTCCTCTCCTGTTTCTAACCTCGGCCCATACTACCTCAGTAGACGAGTCCTCAAACGTCCTTTCTGCCGCTGTAATACTTTCCTTGATTAACAATGCCACACCCCCCCCTCTTTTACCCTCTTCTCTGTTCTTTCTGAAACATCTAAATCCCGGAACCTGCAACATCCATTCCTGCCCCTGCTCTACCCATGTCTCCGAAATGGCCACAACATCAGGATCCCAGGTACCAACCCATGCTGCAAGCTCACCCACCTTATTCCGGATGCTCCTGGCGTTGAAGTAGACACACTTTAAACCAAGTTCTTGCTTGCCAGTGCCCTCTTGCGTCCCTGGAACCTTATCCCCTACCTCACTACTCTCAACAGCCTGTACACTGGCACTGCAATTTAGGTTCCCATTCCCCTGCTGATTTAGTTTAAACCCCCCCGAAGAGCACTAACAAATCTCCCCCCCAGGATATTGGTACCCCTCTGGTTCAGGTGAAGACCATCCTGTTTGTAGAGGTCCCACCTACCCCAGAAAGAGCCCCAATTATCCAGGAAACCAAAACCCTCCCTCCTACACCATCCCTGCAGCCACGTGTTCAACTCCTCTCTCTCCCTATTCCTCTCTTCGCTAGCACGTGGCACAGGCAACAACCCAGAGATAACAACTCTGGTTGTTCTCGCTCTAAGCTTCCACCCTAGCTCCCTGAATTTCTGCCTTAAATCCCCATCTCTCTTCCTACCTATGTCGTTGGTGCCTATGTGGACCACGACTTGGGGGTGCTCCCCCTCCCCCTTAAGGATCCCAAAAACACGATCGGAGACATCACGTACCCTGGCACCTGGGAGGCAACACACCAACCGTGAGTCTCTCTCGTTCCCACAGAACCTCCTATCTGTTCCCCTAACTATGGAGTCCCCAATGACTAATGCTCTGCTCCTCTTCCCTTTTCCCTTCTGAGCAACAGGGACAGACTCTGTGCCAGAGACCTGCACCCCATTGCTTACCCCTGGTAAGTCGTCCCCCCCAACAGTATCCAAAACGGTATACCTGTTGTTGAGGGAAACGGCCACAGGGGATCCCTGCACTGCCTGCTGGTTCCCTTTCCTTCCCCTGACGGTAACCCATCTACCTACTTCTTTTACCTGAGGTGTGACTGCCTCCCTATAACTCCTGTCAATAATCCCCTCCGCCTCCCGAATGATCCGAAGTTCATCCAGCTCCAGCTCCAGTTCCCTAACGCGGTCTGCGAGGAGATCCTGCTGTGTCAGTTCGAAGCACGACGGAGTTCTCCTCGGTGTCCTGGCCAATATTTCTCTCTCAACCAGCATCACTAAAATCAATTATCTGGTCATTATCACAGTGCTGTTTGTGAAAGCTTGCTGTGCACAAAACGGCTGTTGTGTTTCCTGCATTGCAACAGTTCAAAACTATTTCATTGGCTGTAAAGCACTTTGGGATGTCCTGGGTTTGTGACTAGCGCTATATAAATGTCAGTTTTCTTTTCTTTAGATGCTATATAAATGGCTCTTATTGTTGGTTTCTGTCTCAGTTGCACTTACAACATTATTGCTAATCACCTCCTTATATTTCAGGGATCCATGCACCAAGTCAGTGTACAGTTTCTGGAGCAGACTCTTGATAAGAAATTGATGTCAGATCTAAAGGTGGGTTATGCTTTAGTTGAATGACCTCTCTGGTATTTTTATATCGCATATTTTGCAGATTATTTCTTGTAAAATTCCCATCCTTGTTTTCAAATCTCTTCATGGCCTTGCCCTCCCTATAGCCATCAAGATCTCTGCGTTACTCCAGTTCTGCCCTCTTTTACATCCCTGATTTCCTTTGCTCCACCATTGATGGCTATGTCTTTAGCTGCCTGAGCCCAAAGATTTGGAATTCCCTCCATAAACCTCTACACCTTAAAACCTACCTTTTTGATCAAGCTTTTGGTCATCTATTCAAATGTCTCCTTTCGCTCGGTGTCATTTTCTTTGTCTTAATTACGCTTTTGTGAAGCAGCTTGGGGTGCTCTACTGTGTTAAAAACAAAGTGATTCCTGACAACGCAGCCAGTCACCAACGTCATCAGGCTACGCCAAGATGCGCAGACGGGCTCCTGCTCTCTGCCTGTGCGCTGCGTTCCGACTTGCCAAGACTGGTTAGCGCATGCGCCGATGACGTCATCACATGATTTGTGTATCTTCGGGCAATGCGCCTGCTCGGACTCTGCACATGCGCTTTACGCGTACAGCAATGCAACGCCAACGGGTATTCACCCATGCGTCAAGCTCCGCGCCCCCCCCCCCCCCCCCCCTTCTCCGGCCGCTCCGCTCTTTCGGCTGCCCTGCTCCCCCCCTCCCTGTTCTGTCCGGCCACTCGCTCTGCTCTTTCAGCCGCTCCACTACCCCCCCCCTTGCTGTTCTCTCCGGCTGTTCCGCACCCCCCGCCCTCACTGTTCTCTTCGGCTGTTCCGCACCCCCCCGCCCTCACTGTTCTCTCTGGCTGATCTCTTTCGGCCACTCAGCTCCGCTCCCCCCCCCCCCCCCCCGCCGCCCCTCTCTGTTCTCTCCGGCCGCTCTGCTCCCCCCCCCTCGCTGCTCTCTCCGGCCGCTCCACTCTTTCCGGCTGCTCCGCCCCCCCCCCCCCCCCACTCGCTGCTCTCTCCAGCCGCTCCGCTCTTTCCGGCCACTCCGTTTCCCCCCACGTCCCTGGTCCGCTCCGCTGCCCCAACCCCACCCCGGCCCGCTCGCTCTGTCCCTCCTGCCATTGTGTTTAGGTTAGGTTGCCTTCGCGTGATTATTTGAGCAGCGCCATCTTTACTCCTGGCAGCTGCCTGAAGTCGCAGACTGTGACGTTTTAGTTTGCGCATGTGCCACTGCAGCGCCACCTAGTAGTAGTGTTGTCAGCAAATGCAGCCTATTAAAAATTGCTGTAAGTTACTGCTACATTATTTTTTTGCATGAGATTTTAAACATAGATACATATTAGAGATCCCCTGGACTGACCAACATTAATCCCTAGGCAGTGTCACCAAGTATAGCTTCTTTGGTCACATATTCATTTTCTGTTTTGAGTCCTTGCTATGCCTGAGGATGTGAAAGGAGCTATTTAAATGTACGTTGCTTGGTAGAATCATTATTTTATGAGTCTCAGAGGGTATTCTGAATTATGGTTTTCTGATTCTCCCCCTCCTGTCCCATGCAGAGAAAGCGCAGCGCCCATGAGCGAGCCAAGGAACTGTACACTTCGGGCGAGTTCTCCAGTGGCCGGAAGTGGGGTGACGATGCTCCCAAAGAAGCGGTAGACACCTACACGGTCAATCTGATCAACTCGGGGGCCTGTGGTGCCTTCGTACATGGGTTAGAGGATGAGATGTATGGTGAGCAGGACCAACCTCCCCACGGATTGTAAAATGAGTTTATCACGTAGCATGTTGAAATGATTATGAAGCAGCTTGGGACATTTTGCTATGATGAAGGTGGTAAATCAGTGCAAGTTATTGCCAGAAATGCTGTCTTCTGGCTGAGATGTTAAACTGAAGTGGATGTAAAAGATCCCATGACCTAGTCAACTTTCATACCTCAGACAATGTCGCCAAGAATAGCTCAGTTGATCACTCAGAAATAAAGCAGGAGTAGGCCATTCGGCCCTTGCGCCTGCACCGCCATTCGATAAGATCATGGCTGATCTGATTGTGGCCTTAACTCCACTTTCCTGCCTCCTTCCCCCGCCCCATAACCCTTGACTCCCTTATAAAACATAAATCTGTCTAATTCATTCTCATTCATTTGCTGTTTGTGGATCCTTGCTATGCCTGTAAAAACAACGATTACACTTTAAAAGTAATACATTAGCTCTGAGCGATTTGAGGCATCCTGTGGATGATCTTGTTGTGCTAGCCGTAGTCCCAAAGGACCATAGGCATCCCTCTCCAATTAGAGGGAGACAAGTTAGATAGATTTTGAACAGATCTAGCAACTCAAAACTGGGCATCCATGCGGCGCTGTGGGCCATCAGCAGCAGCAGAATTGTACTCAACCACAATCTGTAACCTCATGGCTCGGCATATCCCCCACTCTACCATTACCGTCAAGCCAGGAGACCAACCCTGGTTCAATGAAGAGTGCAGGAGGACATCTCAGGAGCTGCACCAGGTATGCCTAAAGATGAGATGTCAGCCTGGTGAAGCTACAACACAGGACTACTTGTATGCTAAACAGCGGAAGCAGCGTGCAATAGACAGGGCTAAGCGACACAATATCCTGACTTGGAACTATATCACCGTTCCTTCACTGTCGCTGGGTCAAAATCCTGGAACTCCCTTTCCAACAGCACTGTGAATGACCCTACACCCCAAGGACTGCAGCGGTTCAAGAAGGCAGCTCACCACCACCCTCTCAAATGCAATTAGGGATGGGCAATAAATGCTGGCCTAGCCAGCAAAGCCTGCATCCCACGAACGAATAAAAAAAAGTTGGTGATGTATAGCTTGAGGGTCACCACTTCACAAGCATGGGGTATGGCAAGGAGGCAAGCCTCCATGAACTAGCCGTGAAGCAGTGGGTACAGGGATTGTTGGCGTTCTGCACCGCACTGCATTCGGTTCTGGGTCCCGCACCTCAGGAATATTTTAGCCTGTGGTGCCTGCGGTGCAGCACAGATTCACTAAAACAATACCGGGCTAAAATGGGTTAAATTGTGAGGACAGGTTGCAGAGACTAGGCTTGTATTCCCATGAGTTTAGAAGATTAAGGGTGATATAATTGAGCTGTTTAAGATAATTAAAGGAGTTGATAGGGTAGATCGAGAGAAACTATTCCCGCTGGTGGGGAAGTCCAGAACAAGGAGGCATAACCTTAAAATTAGAGTTAGACCAATCAGGGGCAACGTCAGGAAGCACTTCTTCACACAAAGGGTAGAGAAAATCTGGAACTCTGTCTACCAAAACATTTGAGGTTGGGGGTAAATTGAAAATTTCAAAACCGATTGATAAATTTTTGTTGGATAAGGGTATGAAAGGTTTACGGAACTAAGACAAATGAATGGAGTTGATGTGGAGATCAGGCATAATCTCATTGAATGGCATAATAGGCTGGAGTGGGCCTACTCCAGTTCCTATGTTCCGAATAACACCTTAAAGTTGTCTTCTTGAGTATGTTTCCATGAAAATGCCCCTAGCCACTCTTACATGACATTGTTCATGGCGAGTCTTGAGCAGTTGTAATCTTCAGATCAAGCATGGTTAAAGTAGAGAAGGACAGTGAATAATTTGACTAGGGTGGTAGAACTAACTCAAGCCCCGTCTTCAAGACATGCATTCTGTGCTTATATTTAATATTTAAATTATGAATAATGGTTTAATGGAAAGATATCCATCAAATTTGGTAAATACAGTTGGTTATAGTATAGGAAGAGCTTGAAGATACAAAACTCGGTCTACGCTACCACTACTGGCGAGGGAGTGTAATAATAGTGAGAAGTTTACCAAGGCAGCTTCCAATACAAATGCGGATATAGGTATTTGTGTATGGCAAATGTGTATGCAAGTTAGAAAAATTTTAATAGATTAAAATAGATAGACCTAGATAATGGGGTTGCATTTGTACTTTGGGCATAATTGGCAATTTGTGCGCGAAATTTACTATTTTTCGTAATTGAATTTTTTGTTCAAGTTTAAGCTTATTTGCATATTGCCAAATGCAAAATCTTCCATGAGCCAGCGCAATTGGCCACCGCTCCAGAATGTAATTGTTTTCTTTTACATTAAAAAGTATTCCTTGATAAATTTAAGAGCAGAAACCTGGTGCAGTTTCATTAATGGAGCTGACAAGTTTAATGACAAAAAAATAAGGATTTTTAATAAGATTCCACCACCTGTGAGGAACTTGGTTTTAAATAACTGAAGATGACTTTAAAGAAGCGTACAGAGCTATTTACTAATTCCATTAATATACGGTGATCAGTTTCTTAGTAGATTAAATACTTGTTAATATTCAAAAGGTTTAATAGTGTAAAAACCTAATAGAGTCCTTGTGCCTAAAAAAATGAGCTTAATTGCAAAGAGCCTCCTCAAAGGCCCAGAAACAGGAGCAATTAGTGGAAACTTGCCATGGTGTTTAGTTCAGTCTGTGGACGTGAACAGTTTTGTGGTCGGGGCCAGCATCCATCACAGTGCTTTCTTAAACCAGCTCAAACGATCATGGAAACTTGATCTGCACTTGAAACTCCTTGATCCTTTAGGCTGGTTTGGCCAACTTTGGACGAGTCACACTGGAAAATACAGTGCAAGCTGGAGAAAGCTCCAGGCCGCTCTGTCGATATCTCATTGCTTTCAAAGGAAACTTTTTTTTTTGATATAGTTTCTTTCCCTTCAAAAAGCTGGTCCTCATTCCCTGGCCAAAAGGGCGGTCAGGCAGCCCGATCACATTCCTCTCTGCAAAGGAAGGATCAAGAAAGAACTTGCTTTTATATAGTGCCTTCATGACCTCAGGACGTTCTAAAGCGCTTTACAGCCAATGAGAGACTTTTAAAGTGTACTCACTGTAGTAATGTAGGAAACGCTACAGCCAAGTTGTGTACAGTAAGCTCCCACAAACAGCTATTGTGCTAATGATCAGATAATCTGTTTTTGTGATGTTGGTTGAGGGATAAATATTGGCTTGAACCACCCTGCTCTTCTTGTAAATAGTGCCATGGGATTTTTTTACCTACCTGAGAGGGCAGGCAAGGCCTTGGATTATTATATCATCGGAAACACGGCACCTCCAACAGTACAGCGCTCCCTCAGTACTGCACTGGGGATGTTGACTTTGATTAAGTGCTCAAATCTCTGGAGTGGATTTGAATCTTCTGACTCTGAGCCAGGCTGACACCTACCCACTGAGCCAGGCTGACACCTATAGCAGGATTTGTCTTGGTCACAGAATCTCATTTAAACATTCTCCGGAACACTTTGAATTTTCCGATGGTTTTATAGGGTATTTTTGCTCTTTGAACCGCAGAGGTCCGTAATGCAGCTGTAGAATCGCTTTGTATGTTGGCTCAGGCCTCTGCGTCTTTCGCTGAAAAGTGCCTGGATTTTCTGGTGGATATGTTCAATGACGAAATCGAGGAGGTGAGGCTGGGGTCGATACACGCTCTGCGCAAAATCTCCTGTCACATCCGACTGCGGGAGGATCAGCTGGACACCGTGCTGGCAGTGCTGGAGGTGATCTTTGTTAACTTTTAGCCTGTTTCTTCCATGTGCCCTTTGCACCACACACTATCATAGAATGATGCAGCACAGAAGGAGGCCATTTGTCCCCTTTCGTGCTTGTACTGGCTTTTTGAAAGAGCTGCCCAATTAGTCCCATTCCCTCTGCTTCTTTTCCCATAGCCTTGCAAATGTTTTCTCGTCAAGTATTTATCCAATTCTCTCCTGAAAGTTACTATTGAATCTGCTTCCCTTTCAGGCAGCATATTCCAGATCATAATGACTCACTGTATAACAAAAAACTCAATGTCACCACTGCTTCTTAAATCTTAACTCCTAAACCTTAAATCTGTGAATAAAAGCAAAATGCTGCATATGCTGGAAATCTGAAATAAAAACAGGAAGTGCTGGAAATGCTCAGCAGGTCAGGCAGCATCTGTGGAGAGAAAAGCAGAGCTAACGTTTCAGGTCACAGATCTCCCCATAGATGAAGCCTGACCTGCTTAAATCTGTGAACCCTGGTTACTAACTCCTCTGCCACTGCAAACAGTTTCTCCTTATTTATTCTATCAAAATCATTCATGATTTTGAACACCCCCACCAAATCTCCTCATAACCTTCTCTGTTCTAAGAAGAACAATCCCAGCTTCTCCACATAACTAAAGTTCCTTGTCCCTGGTACCTTTCTAGTTAAATCTCTTCTGCACCGTCTTCAAGGCCTTGACATCCTTCCTAAAGTGTGGCACTCAGAATTGGACGTAATCTTAGAGTCATAGAGTCATACAGCACTGAAACAGGCCCTTCGGCCCACCGAGTCTGTGCCGACCAACAACCACCCATTTATACTAATCCTACATTAATCCCATATTCCCTACGACATCCCCACCTTCCCTCAATTCTCCTACCACCTACCTACACTAGGGGCAATTTACATTGGCCAGTTTACCTATCAACCTGTAAGTCTTTGGCTGTGGGAGGAAACCGGAGCACCCAGCAGAAACCCAGGCAGTCACAGGGAGAACTTGCAAACTCCGCACAGGCGGTGCCCAGAACAGAACCCGGGTTGCTGGAGCTGTGAGGTTGGATGGTTACGTGCATTCAGGCCTCTTCCAAAGTGACTGTAACCAGCAGCTCTGCAGTTGTCAAAGTGAGCCTCAGTACTGCTGCTCCTCCTCATTTTATTCCCAACTCTCCAAAAGGCATTGACTTTTGCTGGGATATGTTATTAAAGACATCAACAGTCTCTGCTGTCTAACCCACGTGACCATTCTGAACCTGGATTGCAAAGCATCTGGGAACATCTTGTTGAAGGTACAATACATGATTGTGAGGTGTTGCACTGTTTCCCTGATTTCCTTTATCTCAACCATTTGTGGCCATCTAGTCCCTGAGATCTGGAATTCCCTCCCTAAACCCCTCTAACTCTCCTCCTTTAACATTCTCCTTAAAACCTACCCCTCTTGCCATGTTCCTGTCCCAGTATCTCCTTATGTGACTTGTGTCAAATTTTGATTGATACTGCTCCTGTAACACACTTTGGAACATTTTACTGTTCTAAAGGCTGTATATAAATGCATGTTGTTATTGTTGAAATTGAATCTAATAAATCTTGCGCCAGAGAATAGCTATGAAATCTGCTGGGTTGTCGTTTAACAAAAAGAGCTCAACTGGTTTAGTTAAATGGGACCTCCATATCTACCCAATCCATTCACTCATTACCTGGTTGTTTGACATCAGGGCTGAAAGGGTTGAATTACGATGGCAGGTTGCATAGACTGGGCTTGTTCTCCATTGAGTATAGAAGATTAAGGGCGGATCTCATTGAGTTGTTTAAAATGATTACAGGAGTTGACAGAGTAGCTAGAGAGAAATAATCTGATAGCGGGCCTAAATTTAAAATTAAAGCTGGGCTGTTCAGGGGTAATGCCAAGAAGTACTTCTTCATACAAATCTGGAAACTCTTTCTCTTGCCCCCCTACCCCACACCGCACCTCTAAAAAGCTGTTGAGGTGTTGAAAATGTCAAAATTGAGGTTGATAGATTTTTGTTGGATTTAGGAATATGGAACCAAGGTGGATAAATGGAGTTTGAGATACAGATCAACTATGTTCTAATTGAATGGCAGAACAGGCTCGAGGGGCTGAATGACCTGCTCCTGTTCTTATGACTCTTAATGTCCTCAGCAACTAGGGATAGGTAAATAATAAATATAGTTGATCGATAATCCAAGAATATTTTTTCTTTGTAAACAAACCATTTGTACCACACCTCAGAAATAATTCCCCAGGCCTGGTGTTTTGGTATTCAGTTACACTTTTTTGTTTTGCAGGACTCTTCTCGTGACATCCGGGAAGCTTTGCACGAGCTGCTGTGTTACACGAACGTATCGACTAAGGATGGTATCCACCTGGCTCTGGTAGAGCTGCTGAAGAATCTGGCAAAGTATCCGACCGATCGGAACTCCATCTGGAAGTGAGTTTTTCACTGTGGTTTAATGTATTCCAAAACAGCACCTGGTGATTTCCTGAGACAGGAGGTCCCTACTTTAACCTTTGTTTTTTTAATACAGCAATTTTCATTGAGAGAATTCGACAATCGAGGCATTGCTGACTGAGAGCAGTGGTAAGCTGCCTCCATCTAGAGGTGCTTAAGATGATTAAAGGCATCGATATGGTAGGTTCGCTAGGACACTGGTTTGCGGGGCTATCTGGAACCCAGTGGAAGAGTCCTGTGGCACTCCCACCCCACCCCAGTGATGGGGCTACCCCCTCTGGGCGCCACACTTTAGGAAAGATGGGAAGGCATTAGAATGCAGTAAAGATTCATGTACATGGTTTCAGGGATGAGGAACTTCAGTTACGTGGATAGATTGGAGAATTTGGGACTGTTTTCCTTGAAGAGGAGAAGGTTGAGAGGAGATTTGATAGAGGTATTCAAAATCATGAAGGTTCTGGACAGAGTAGATAGGCAATAACTGGTTGAAGGATCGTGACCAAGATGGCACATATTTAAGGTAACTTTCAAAAGGGAATTGAATCGCGACAAGAAAGATATATAACTGATCAATGCAGGTAAGCCGCAATCTAACTGAATGGCTGAACAGGCTTGAGGGAGGGGCTGAATGGCCTACTCCTATTCTTGTGTTTGTAAAAGAAAACATTTGCAGGGGAGAGTGGAAGTAATTGGATAGCTCTTTCAAATAGCTGGCATGATGGGCCAAATGACAGCCTTCCATGCCGTATGAAAACTTTCAATGAATTTGAGCGAATTTTCTTTTCCTCCTAGATGTCTCAAGTACCTTGGAAGCAGACATCCTACTCTGGTGTTGCCACTGGTCCCGGAGTTACTCAGCACACATCCATACTTTGACACCCCAGAACCAGACATGGACGACCCAGCTTGTATCCGTTTTAATGTCGATTACAAATGAATGCATTCTTTTTCTCTTAATGGGGTTAACGTGACAAAAGTTTTCACTTTTTTCAAACTGGTTATTCGGCGGAACGGCACGTAGGTGTGGAAAAATAATTTTGATAGAAAACATTGAGATCTCGATTTAAACTTCAAAGGTTTTAAAGCTTAAAATGAAAACTGTAAGAAAGGCTGGAGGCTCCTCACTGATTCTAATAATACACCAGTGCACAAACTTTAAAAAAAAAATTTCATTCATGGGATGTGAGTGTCACTGGCTAGGCCAGCATTTATTGCCCATCCCTAGTGGTGCTTGGGAAAGGGACAGGCTGTCCGACACCGGTAATGGCGTCAGCTGCCTGTGCGCACACGCTGGCACCATTTTTAATGGGCCGCCAACCCTGCTGATTCATTTACATTTTTATAGTAATACTCCCCACCCTCCCCCCTAATGTACCCATGGAAAACCTATCGCCTCTTTCCCACCCCCCAATAACAATTACATTCAATATTTGCCCTCTTCCCCCCCACCCCCACCTCACCCCCAACAAACACTTACCTTCAACACTTGACCTTCCCCTCCCCACCAAACAATCTGACCAAAGTGCAGAGGTCATCCCTTCCCACCATCCCCTGCACTAGTAATGTAAATTTTGACCCTATTCCCTCCACTATACTAAAAATCATAAGTTCCCTTCTTCCCCATCATGGTGGCACCTGCTTTCCCTGGACGGGAATGTGAGGGCACGTGAGTGCTGGCCGCCGCTCAGAAGATTACAGCCCGAAGGTAAGATCGCAGTGTATAAAATTTATTAATTTCATTAATTTAAATATGTTAATCCGGCTTCCGTCGCCCAGCGGTAAGGTGGTGGGGGGGGGCCATCATGGAACCTCACCGCCACTGGGAAGATTGGGCCCAGCACTCCCAGCGTCTGACTGCGTGGCGGCCCACTGCTGGAACGATCTTCCGGCCCGCCCCTGGCCACAGAGCCCGACGTCGGGAGCTTAGTAAAATCCTGGCCCCAGTGTTGCAGTTAAGCCTGTCACAATGACAATGCCCCAATCTTACTGGGTTCAGACATTAAACCAAAGCCCCTGCCTCCCCTCTCAGGTGGACGTAAAATGATCCCACTGCAGTATTTTGAAGAAGAACAGGGGAGTTGTCCCTGGTGTCCTGAACAATATTTACCCCCTCAACCAATATCACTAAGAAAAAATTATCTAGTCATTATATCATTGCTGTTTGTGGGAGCTTGCTACGAGTAAATTGGCTGCCAAGTTTCCTACATTACAACAGTGACTGCACTTCAAAAGTCTTTCATTGGCTGTAAAGCACTTTGGAATATTCTGAGTTTGTGAAAAGCGCTATAGATTGTAAGTCTTTTTATTGCTTGTGGAAAAAGGCCTACCCCTCCCTGCTGTGCAATGCAACTTGCAGCTGCTTACCCCCTCCCCATCCGTATTCGCCAGCATTTCACCTGAGTCAGCTCGCAGAAACCAGATACTGGCAATTATTACCATAACCGTAACGCAAGCCGTTGAAGGCAACGTGCAGAGCTTAGTTCCAGTCAGGATCCAAGTCATTTCCTCGCACCGCCAGTTTCAAAAACCTTTCTGAAGCAGGCTCTCAGCAAATTTCCAACCTCTATCATCATAAGTTCCCTTCTTCCCCATCATGGTGGCACCTGCTTTCCCTGGACCCTCACCGCCCCACCCCATTGCCTTTCTAACTAGTTTCTCAAGCTTCCCCTCTCACCGCAATAAGCCTAAAGATCCCCCTCCAAGCAGAGAGGTTCTCAAGAATAAATAAAAACAAGAAATGCTGGAAATACTCAGCAGGTCTGGCAGCATCTGTGGAAAGAGAAGCAGAGTTAACGTTTCGGGTCAGTGACCCTTCTCCACATATGCTGCCAGACCTGCTGAGTATTTCCAGCATTTCTTGTTTTTATTTCAGGTTTCCAGCATCCGCAGTATTTTGCTATTATTTTAAGGTTCTCAAGAACCTGCCCCCATCTTTGCAAATCACTGGCCATGTTCTGAATCAACTACCCCATCCCCAGAGCAGAGTGTATGGCCCCAGTTCTCTGCATTTAAATAAGCTGCCCCTGACCTGGGAGTGCTTGCTTCTGACGACAGGTACTAACAATGGGAAGTGTTTCATTTTCTGACACTCACTTTTCTCACCTAACAATCTGATGTTGAAAAATGTTTGGTGAAAATGATAACTATTTTGGATTGCATGAATTAATATTTGAACAGGTTAAGGCGTTATTGTCCCTCTGAAGTGTACACAGTTAAAGAAGATCATCCTTTGTTTCTTAACTCCAAATTGTATTAGATATTGCTGTGCTTGTTCTGGTGTTCAACGCTGCCAGGACCTGCCCAACTATGTCTGCACTCTTCTCAGATCACACATTCCGACACTATGCCTACCTACGTGACAGCCTCTCTCACCTGGTGCCACCATTACAGGTAAGTGAAACTGGTAGCAGTCGCAAAGTACTTTTCAGTGCAGGTTGTGGAGCACCGAGCAGAAGACCCTGGGGTCCTATGCTTTACAGTGAGGGCTCCTGCTTTTGGAAAGGGTACGGGGAGGGCAGTTAAACTGATTCTTGGGATTAGGTGCCCATGAGGGAGGACTAAAGGAATCTAGAAATGTTTACACTGAAGAAGAGAAAGCTTAGGCGAGAACTTATGAGGTTTTCAAGTTTTTTAATCTTCATAGGTGGGATGTGGGTGTCGCTGGCAAGGCTGGTATTTATTGACCATCCCTAGTTGCCCTAGAGAAGGTTGTGGTGGGCTGCTTCTTGATCCGCTGTTTGTTACTGATGGGCGGCACAGTGGCGCAGTGGTTAGCACCGCAGCCTCACAGCTCCAGGGACCCGGGTTCGATTCTGGGTACTGCCTGTGCGGAGTTTGCAAGTTCTGCCTGTGTCTGCGTGGGTTTCCTCCGGGTGCTCCGGTTTCCTCCCACATGCCAAAGACTTGCAGGTTGATAGGTTAATTGGCCATTATAAATTGCCCCTAGTATAGGTAGGTGGTAGGGAAATATATAGGGACAGGTGGGGATGTGGTAGGAATATGGGGATTAGTGTAGGATTAGTATAAATGGGTGGTTGATGGTCGGCACAGACTCGGTGGGCCGAAGGGCCTGTTTCAGTGCTGTATCTCTAAACTAAACTAAACTAAACTGAGTGACTTGCTAAGCCACTTCAGAGGGCAGTCAAGAGTTCAAAGCATTGGTGAGGGACCAGAGTCACCAGCATGTCTAGGCTGTGTAAGGACGGCAGGTTTCCTTCCCTCGAGGACATTAGTAAACTAGTTGGGTGTTTACAACAATCCAACAGCTTCGTGGTCACGTTTACTGGTACCAGATTTTTATTTCCAGAATTTTCAAAGTGACATGGTAGAATTATTAGTTATTAGACCAGGCCTCTGAAGTATTAGTAACATAAACTCTACTGGATAAGTGAGCTGAACGAGAGTAAATCGTTGACTTAACAACACTCTCCAATGAGGGCTACAGGCTTGAGTTCAGTAGAGGAAAGTTGACCAGTTTTGATGTAACTTCCACTATATCCACGGTGGTGAATCTGTGGAATAGAGAGGCTAATAGTACCAGCAAGTTCAAAATGGAGCTGGATTGTTATTTGGGAAAAGAGGAAATCAAGGATATGAGAAAGCACGTTACAGTATTTTTTTTTTTCGAGCTTTGGGTAGGTGGCTCCATTTCTACCCATGTACATTATTCCTAAGTTCCACCAATCATTTCTCAGAGGCTTTGCAAGGCATTTATTCTTTCCCAAGTGTTTGTATTTTTGAATTCATATTTTACCACTTTTCCCTATTCTATATATGGTAATTATAGAGGGAAATGTGTGTCACCTCTGGGAGCCAGTTTATTTATTTTTTAATTCTTCCATATTATGAGTACAGTCTGCACGCGCTGGGCAGTCTCTGGTATCCCAGCCAAATGGCCAATGAAAGTCAAAAGCTGTTCAACTGTGGGTGGCGGGGGGGGGGGGAGGGGAGGGGAGTTGAGGTGAGGTGGCGGAATCACAGCCAAACCTCATGCAACGTGAAAGCAGCCTTCTCACAGGGTTGACTGGTAAGCAATTAGGAATGTGGTCCTTGACTCCATGATATCTGCTTTCTAGCAAGGGGAGAGCGGAGCCACTTGCAGTACTCCAGTTTATAAACTAGCACAGCGTAGACGTGAGTTTGAATCAGCACGGGGCCAAGATTTGAATGCAGCTCAGGCTCACCCCTGTCCTGTGGTGTGTCGTAGTGCCACTGTTGGAAAGAAAAGAAAGAATTTGCATTTCTATAGCACCTTTCATGACCTCAGAACCTCCCAAAGTGCTTCACAGCCAATGTAATACTTTTTAAATGTAGTCACTGTTGTAATATAAGGAACCGCGCAGCTAATTTGAACACAGCAAGCTCCCACAAACATCGTGATAACGACCAATAGTCTGTTTTTTCAGTAATGTTGGTTGACGGATAAATATTGGCCAGGACACCGGGGAGAACTCCCCAGGTCTTCTTTGAAATAGTGACTGTGGGATCTTTTCATTCACTAAAGGGACAGGTGAGACCTCAGCTTAATGTCTCATCTAAAGGATGGCACCTGTGACAGTGCAGCATTCCCTTGGTACTGCCATTGGGTGCTAGCCTAGATTATGTGCTCAGATCTCTGAAGTGGGACTTGAACCCACGACCTGGCTCACAGGCGAGAGTGCTACTCAGTGAGCCACATCTGACAACTGTGCGGGTCCAGAGCATGAGAATTCCAGCCAATCAGGCTGGCAGTCTTACGGAGGAGTCAGTGATGGCTGCTGTAACAGTGGAAAATGTACACTACTTCATGAGAAAAAGCTGTTCTGAGATTGTATTAAGGCACGTTGTGGAGCAAGATAGAGAGGGAGCTTTACAGTTATTCTGAGTAAGTGCTTTAGTTCTTCATCTTGTGATATGGAAATCTAACGTCCACAGTGCCCATGGCACCAAGATAGAAAAGAATGAAAGGGAATGCGAGTTAACTGGGAAGTGGTGTCTAAAGAGCAGAGATTCTGAAAGGGAGACGTTGAAATTCGAGTGATTTTTTTTTTAAGACACCTGTCACCCACTCAGGGCACAAGAGCATACACCCTGGGATTAGCGGTGTCTCCCATCTCACAGCAGAAGGAATCTATTTTTGATTAAAAATTATTTATGTGGGATAGGTAAATGGTTAAAAAAAAAATTGTTTCCTCCGGTTGCTGAATATTTGCCAGGGGACGGGGAGGGGGTGGTCACGGTGGTGGGGTGAAGGGAATAGAGTGCAGACTGTCACTTGAAGAACAAAAGGTGAAGCTAGAGGAAGTGTTTTCATACAGGGATTTCTTAGAAAGAGGATCTGCATTTCTATAGCGCCTGTCACGCCCTCATGATGTCCCAAAGCGCTTTATAGCCAATAAAGCACTTTTGAAGAGTAGCCACTGTTGTAATGTAGGAAATGCGATCTTTTGCTCTTTGCACCCACCCAGCAAACCAAGCAGAGAGTGGAGACTGTCAGCTGCAATACCCGATCTGTGCAACACGTTGTCCGGGTGTTCCAGCTGGGTGGATCATTTTCTGCATGCATTGCAAGGCTGGATCCGCTCGTGCAAATATGCCGTTGCAGCGGAACACGTGCGGATACTCGGTTTTCTGGATGCTTGACTTGCAAAAAAAGCTGCACCTCCTAACCTTAGCTCTGAAGGATCGCCTCATCCCTTTGTGTTTTTTTTTTGCAGTTGCCAGGTAGGATGATGGCGCCCGTCTCAGATTCTACTGACCTTGCGTTAAGTGAAGATTCGTCACGGCAGTTTGTGCAGCAAAGCCTTGACCGAGTTCAGAGTATTCAACATCTAGATGCTCAAGGAGCTCAGGATCTTCTGAAGTTAACAATTCGGTGTGAATTTCCAGTGATATAATTGCATGTTTGTTTAAGCTGTCTAGTCAGGTCATGTTTCTGTATAGGTATCTGCAAAATAAATTCAGACACCATGTCTAAAAGCTACACGCCACCCTACAAGAAGGATGTCACCGTTCAGAGGTGATTTGCTATAATGGTACTGGGGATGAGGGACTTCAGTTACATGGAGACGGTGGAGAAGCTGGGGTTGCTCTCCTCAGCGCGCAGGAAGTTAAAGGGGAGATTCAATCGAGGTGTTCAAAATTGGCGGGAGGGTCAGTGACCAGAGGACAGAGATATATGAGCATATGAAATAAGAGCAGGAGTAGGCCATTCGGCCCCTTGAGCCTGCTCTGTCATTCAATAAGATCATGACTGATCTGATTGTGACCGTAACTCCACTTTCCAGCCTGCCTCCCCACCCCCGACCCCCCACCATAATTCCTTTGTAAATTAAAATATGCCTAACTTAGCCTTGAATACATTCAATGACCCAGCCTCAACGCTCAGATAATTAGCAAAAGAGCCAGAAGGAAGCTGAGGAGACTTGAGCAGGATTTTGTGATCTGGAATGTGCTGCCCGAGCAGATACAGTGGTAACTTTCAAAAGGGAATTGGATAAGTACTTGAAAAGGGAAACTTTGCAGGGGTCTGGAGAAAGAGCAGGGAAGTGTGATTAACTGAATAATTCTTTCAAAAAGCCAGCACAGCACAATGGACCAAATGGCCTCCTTCTGTGGTGTACGATTCTAACAGCAGATACTGAGGACAATCGTAATGCCACCAGCAACCCTGCCTAAAATCAGCTATATCATCCCAGGTCAGGGGTGAAACTTCAAAGTTACTCCACCTGATGTAGGGCTTGGCAGAGGGTTGAATTTCAGTGCAGAACCTTTATTGATTCAATTGAGACAGTGCTAGTGACTCACGTATCTTTCTTTAATCTTCCTTCTCTAAACAGTGACCTGCAGAGACTGGGAGAGCTACAGCCAGAGCTGTCGGGAATAGCAGAGTTTTCCGCTACATATTTAGAATGCCAGCTCCTCCTTATGAAGGTAGGGTGTGCTCGCAGTGCTGAAACACTGCTTCATTGTTACCCCAGCTTCCTGCTAATGGAATTTTCAACATTCAAAGCCAGTAATTGTGGAAGGATTTAGGAGACGTGTGTATAAGATAACTGGCATAGAAAAGTTAAACCAAAATAGGGAGCAACTGTTTCCAGTGTCAGGAGGGTTAGTAATGAGAGGACACAAAGTTAAGATAATTGGCAAAAGAACCAGAGGGGAGATGAGAATTTTACACAGAGTTGTTGTGATCTGGAATGTGCTGCCTGTAAGGGCGGTGGAAGCAGATTCAATAGCAGCTTGCTAAAGGGAATTGGATAAACACTTGAACGGAAAGAAAATTGCAGGGCTATGGGAAAGGGGTGGGGGGGGGGTCACAGTGGGATTACTTAGATAGCTCAAAGAGCTGGCACAGGCATGATGAGCTGAATGGCCTCCTATGCTGTCCATTTCTGTGACAGTAGGACAAAGGGGTTTAAACGTTAAAAAAGAGCAGAACTAGCACTGGTGCCATGAATTCCTTGCTTGTACAAAAAGTACATACCGTGACTTCTCGGTAAGGTAGAGAAATGTTCTTCAACAACAGTCGGATGCCATGAAGCTGGGATTGGAGGGACAATCTCAGATGGGTCACATGACTCTCTATAACTGTCTCAAGTTGGGGAAGTTTCAGTGAGTTAGCACATTGAGGATTTGTCTTGAGGTCCAGGTTTTCTAAACTTTGCTGGTATGCCTGTAGGAATAGAAACAGGAAGAGGCCATTCAGCCCCTCGAGTGTGTTCCACCATTCTATTAGGCCATGGCTGATCTGTATCTTAAAAAGTAAGAGAATGTGAGGAGTTGGATTTGAACCCTCACCTACAGGGGAGACTGTGACCTCAACATGGTGCCTAAAACCATTCAACTGGCCTGACCTCAGGTATATATACAGGGGAGTATGTTACTGTTCAGCCTCATGGTTATCAATGCCTAATGATGGGTAAGAGCTCACTCATATTCCCTTGAGTATAGAGGATTAAGGGGTGATCTAATTGAAGTGTTTAAAATGATTAAAAGATTTGATGGGGTAGCTAGAGAGAAACTATTTCCTCTGGTAGGAGACTCCAGAATAAACATTAAATTAGAGCTAGGCTTTTTAGGGGTGATGTTGGGAAGCACTTCTTCACAAGAAGGGGAATAGAAATCTAGAACGCTGTCCCTCAAAAAGCTGTTGAGGCTGGGGGTCATCTGTAAATCTCAAAACTGAGATTGATGGATTTTTGTTAGGCGTGTGTTAAGGGTTGTGGAACAAAGGCTGGAGAGAGAGTTGAGGTGCAGATCAGCCATGATCCATTTGAATGGTGGGACAGGTTGGAGGAACTGAATGGCCTCCTGTCCCTATGTAAATTCCTAAATGTCCTAAATTCCTCTCTTGGTGGAGTAGCAGGTGATAGGTGGGTTGCTGTTGAGTAGGAAGAGCTTTACTGTGCATGCAATTCATACTACTTGAGACTTGGAGTTGTTAGGAGATGCTGAGGTCCAGTCTGATATCTCTGCTGCCATGCTGTCTGACGGCAAAGACAAAAGGGACAATTTTAACCTACCCTGTCCAGCAGCAAACTGAGTGACTGGATAGGGTGGACCTCAGGTTTTATTTCTGCACCTAATTTGACGTCAAAAGACTGCATTATTTGTAGTGGGGAGATGTGGGAATTTGTGTTAAAACGCCATTTTGCTGGATCCTGAGGGATCCCTATCAAGTGAGTTAGATTAAAATTGTTCCCAGGAATCAGGCGTAGGCATCTCTTGGCGTGTAGCACCATTCGCGACTCCTCAGATACTGAAGCAGCCCGTGTCCACATGCAGCAAGACCGGGACAATATCCAGGCTTGGGCTGATAAGTGGTAAGTAACGAGTACCAGGTAATGACCACCTCAAACAAGAGAATCTAACCATCTCCCTTGACATTCAATGGCATTACCATCACTGAATCCCCCACTATCAACATCCTGGGGGTTACCATTGACCAGAAACTGAACTGGACCAGCTACATAAATACTGTGGCTACAAGAGCAGGTCAGAGGCTGGGAATTCTGCGGTGAGTAACTCACCTCCTGACTCTCCAATGCCTGTCCACCATCTACAAGGCACAAGTCAGGAGTGTGATGGAATACTCTCCACTTGCCTGGATGGGCGCAATTCCAACAACACTCAAGAAGCTCGACACCATCCAGGACAAAGCAGTAGCGCTTGATTGGCACCCCATCCACCACCTTCAGCATTTGGTGGAAGTGGTGGCATAGTGATAATGTCGCTGGACTGGGATATGGGTTCGAATCCCACCATGGCACCATGCCACCATGGCAGATGGTGAAATTTGAAATCAATTAATAAATAATAGTTTAAAATGTCCATGAAACCCATCTGCTTCACTAATGTCCTTTAGGGAACGGAAATCTGTCACCTGCCTGCATGTGACTCTTGGTTGACTCTTAACTGCCCTCTGAAATGGCCCAGCAACCCACTCACTTCAAGGGCAATTCGGATGGGCAATAAATGCTGGCCTAGCCAGTGATGCCCACATCCACAAACCAATAAAAATTCAGTTCCTTCACCGCTGACGTACAATGGCAGCAGTGTGTACCATCTACAAGATGCACTGTGGCAACTCACCAATACTCCTTCGGCAGCATTTTCCAAACCCGCAACCTCTACCACCTAGAAGGACAAGGGCAGCAGATGCATGGGAACACCACCACCTGCAAGTTCCTTTCCAAGTCACACACCATCCTGACTTGGAACTATATCTCTGTTCCTTCACTGTTGCTGGGTCAAAATCCTGGAACTCCCTTCCTAACAGCACTGTGGTTTTACCTACACCCCCAAGGACTGCAGCGGAAGGAAGGCAGCTCACCACCACCTTCTCAAAGGCAATTGGGGATGGGAAAGAAATGCTGGCCTAGCCAGCAATGCCCACGTCCCAAGAACGAATAAAAAAATTGCTCCATGTCTCACGCTCAATCTCTGAGCTCTGGCCAGCAGAAACCTCATTCTTCAAGGGTCTTGTGAGCAGATTTGGAGAGTGTGTATTGCTGATAGCAGATGTAAAAACACGTATGTTCAAAATGCCGCATCATTTCTCGATGAGGTAGAATCTGAAAGAAAATGTTATTTCCCCCACAGTCGCTTCAAGAGAAGCTGTGGAATGTGGCTGCCCCACTCTACCTCAAACAGAACGCCATGGCAGCTGCTGCAGCTAAACAGGTAAGAGATATCCATTCCTGTTTCTTTCTGTCACCTACCTTCTTTGCTTCCTCCTTATGGTATCACACAGGTGTCAGCCAGGGTACAGTGGGTAGAACTCCTGCTTCTGAGTCAGTAAAGTCTGGGCAAAATAAACTAGGCTGATACTCCAGAAGTTAAAAAAAGAAAGATGTTGCATTTATGTAGCACCTTTCATGGCCGTGGGACGTCCCAAAGCACATTACAGCCAATGAGGTACTTTTGAAGTGCAGTCACTGCAGTGACGAAGGAAACTCGGCAGGCAATTTGCACACAGCAAGCTCCCACAAACAACAATGTGATAATCAAATAATCTGTTTTTTGTGATGTTGATTGAGAGGTAAATATTTGGCACCAGAGAGAACCCCACCCCCAAACCCCCCCTCCCCCTCCTGCTCCCTCTCTTCGAAATAGTCATAGACTCATTTGTGGCATAGAAGGAGGCCATTCAGCCCATTGAGTCCATGCCAGCTCTCTGCAGAGCAATCCAGTCAGTCCCACTCCCCTGCTTGATCCCCGTAGCCCTGCAAACTTGTTTCCTTCAAGTGCCCATCCAATTTACTTTGGAAATCATTGATTTTCTCCGCTTCCACCACCCTCGTGGGCCGTGGGACATTTTACGTCCAGTTGAGAGGGCAGACAAAACCTCGGTTTAATGTCTAATCCGAAAGACGGCACCTCTGGCAATGTAGCAGTCCCTCAGTGCTGCACTGGGAGTATCAGCCTTCATTTTTGTGCACAAGTCCTGGAATGGGACTTGAACCAACGCAGGACTGAAGGAGTGCTGCAGTGTCGGAGGTGCTGTCTTTCGGGTGAGATGTTAAACCGAGGCCAATATCTTTTTGAAAAAAAGAGCAGGGGAGTTCTCCCTGGGTTAATAGTTATAGTTCAACCAGCATCACTACAAAGCAGATTATCTGGTTATTATCTCTTTTTATTTGAGAGATCTTGCTGTGCGTAAATTGGCTGCTGCGTTTCCCACATTACAGAGACAACGCTTCAGAAGTATTTAATTGGCCGTAAAGCGCTTTGGGATGTCCTGAAGTGGTGAAAGACACAACAGAAATCCAAGTTCTTTCTCTCTACCATGCCTTATCCAAGTGGCCACCCTGCATGTGTGATTCAAGCTTCTGAGTGCTGGCACGCTGCTCTACAGCGTGACGCATTGCCAGCTTTCCCAGTCCCGTTCCTCATCCGACGGCCATGCCTGCACACACTTCTTTCCAGCAGGGGCCGCTGGTTAAACATCAGGCGCCATTTCCTGCTTGCTGGTTTGTGGCATGGAGACCAGTTGTAGAGCTCTTGGTCACCGCTCTACGTGAGATCCATTAATCCAACGAAGACGGGGATTGAAACATCTGGTTGGTACACCTCAGAAACACACCACCTGCTGTACTAACCCACTGGGGGCAGAATGCTCTCTCCAATAAATACAGACAGGGTAGAAGTAGATCATTATTTCACAGAATTACATAGAATTTTAGAACACTGCAATAGGCCTTTTGGTTCACCTGGTCCTTGTTGGTGTTTATGCTCCACTTCGAGCCTCCTCCCACCCTACTTCATCTCACCCCATCAACATACCCTTCTGTTCCTTTATCCCACGTGTGTTTATCTCACTTCCCCTTAAATGTATCTATGCTATTTGCCTCAACTACTTCATGTGGTAGCGAGTTCCACATTCTCACCACAATTTCATAAGACGAGGGATAGAATTCCTGCAGGAATTTCCACACTTGCTGCCTAACCTCTTTGAAAGGTCAGAGAAAATGCCAGGAGAAGCGGGTTTTCCATCAGAGTTACAGTGGCAGAGTGGGAGAATCTAATGTCAACTAATGAGACAATTAAATTTCAGGACTAGCGAAAGGCTATGGGAACATAGGGAATAGGAGCAGGAGTAGGCCATTCGGCCCCTCAAGCCTGCTCTGCCATTCAACTAGATCATGGCTGATCTTCTACCTCAACGCCATTTTCCTGCACTATCCCCATCTCCCTTGATATCTTTAATAGCTAGAAATCTATCGATCTCTGTCTTGAACATAATGACTGAGCCTCCTGGGGTAGAGAATTCCACAGATTCATCACCCTCTGAATGAAGAAATTCCTCCTCATTTCAGTCCTAAATGACCTTCTCCTTATTCTGAGACTGTGTCCCCTGGTTCTAGACCCACCCACCCCCAGCCAGGGGAAACATCCTGCATCAACCCTGTCGAGCCATGTAAGAATTGTGTCTGCTTCAATGAGATCACATCTCATTCTTCTATTCTCTAGAGAATACAGTCTCCTCAATCTCTCCTCATCGGACAATCCCACCATCCCAAGAATCAGTCTGGAGCCCAAGTCAGCCTGTCTCTTTTTTTTTTTAGGGGGTGGACCCCACCTTCTCACCAGACTCCTTGATCCTTTCTGTCTCCAGAATGCATCCAACTTAGTAGAATGGTTCCAGGGATGAGGGACTTCAGTTATGTAGAGAAACTGCAGAAGCTGGGATTGTTCTCCTTTAAAGCAGAGAGGATTAAGAGCAGAGTTCATAGAGGCATTCAAAATTATGAATGGTTTTCATAGAGTAAATAAGGAAAAACTTTCTGTTGATGGAGGGCCGGTAACCAGCGGACACAGATTTAAGATAATTGGTAAAAGAACCGGAAGGGAGGTGAAACTTTTTTTTTTTTACACAGCGAATTTATGTGATCTTGAATGTGCTGACTGGGCGATGGAAGCAGATTCAATAGTATCTTGCAGAAGGGAATTGAATAAAGACTTGAGGGGGAAACATTTACAGGGCTATGGGGAAAGAGTAGGGGATCGGAACTAATTAGATAGCTCTTTCAAAGAGCCGGCACAGACACTGGGCCGAATGGCCTCCTGTGCTGTTTCATTCTATTCTCTGAGAATGTTTTACATGGTTTTACACCAGTCGAGCTGACTGGCCTGTTTCTGTACAGTAAATTCTATGTAAAATAACAAGTCTCCCCTTTCTCTTCAAACGCCAAATTTCACAGCAAAAAAAAAAGTTTAGACGTGAAAATTAAGTTTTCTGTTGGACATAAGGCTGCACTTTTTATTCATCCCTCTGAAACAAGCCGATTCAGAAAGCAATACCCCAGCGTTTAGAGTTTTATTTATTAAAATATCATTTTTGCCAAAACATGGATGTTGGGATCGATGAACTTAGGACATTACAGCAGCAGGAGTGTGTTTTGCTGACGGTGACGCTTCTTTAGATGGTCACTAGAGGGGGCAAATGGAATTTAGCTCACACTCAGAGCTGATTGTTCTACTGATGTCTTCATTGACTGATGCTGAGTACTGTCAATTTCGTCATTCCTTTAAGTAGGTGTCAGCTATGCGTCGTGTGCTCCCGGTCAGAGATATAAAGCACAGTTGCACAAGGGCGGCACAGTGGTTAGCACCGCAGCCTCACAGCTCCAGCGACCCAGGTTCGGTTCTGGGTACTGCCTGTGCGGAGTTTGCAAGTTCTCCCTGTGACTGTGTGGGTTTCCGCCGGGTGCTCCGGTTTCCTCCCACAGCCAAAGACTTGCAGGTTGATAGGTAAATTGGCCATTGTAAATTGCCCCTCGTGTAGGTAGGTGGTAGGAGAATTTGAGGGAAGGTGGGGATGTGGTAGGGAATATGGGATTAATGTAGGATTATAAATGGGTGGTTGATGGTCAGCACAGGCTCGGTGGGCCGAAGGGCCTGTTTCAGTGCTGTATCTCTCTATGACTCTAAGCCCCGTTCACCCATCACCCCTGTGCTCACTGTCCTACTTTGGCTCCCGTCAGCGCCTCAATTTTAAAATTCTCATCCTTGTGTTCGAATCCCTCCACTGGCTGACCCCTCCCTATCTCAGTAACTTCCTCCGAGATCTCTGCACCGATTCTGGCCTCTTCCATCGCTCCACCATTGGTGGCCATGCTTTCAGCTGCCTGGACCCCAATGTTCTAAGATATTTGGATATGACATGGTCCAAGTGCAGATATTATTTCCAAGCTGCTAAAGGAATGCTAACCTATCTTCAAAATGAATCCCATTCAGCTGCTTCTTGTATGAGCTACTCTCTCTCTCCCTCTCTTTGTCTTTTCCTGCAGATTCTGGAGCACACGTACAAGCTGGAGTTCCTGTACAGTGGCCTAGAGAGTAGGCATGTGGCAACCATCCACCACATGCGGCTTCAGGCTAAAGCACTGCAGCTCATTCTGACCGCTCGCACTACCAGAGGGTAAGGGACCGGTTGCCGAGGTGCCTCGCCATTTATAGACTTGTTAGAACGTGAAACTCACTATCACGTAGAGTGGTTGTAGCGAATAGAATAGGTACATTTAAGGGGAAGCTAGATAAGTATTACACAATGATATAGAATATACGGTACAACAACAGGCCATGCAACTCAACTGGTCCATTTATGCTGCATGCGAGCCTCCTCTCAGCCCTTTTCCTCTAACCCTATCAACATATGGCAGCGCAGTGGTTAGCACCGCAGCCTCACAGCTCCAGCGACCCGGGTTCAATTCTGGGTACTGCCTGTGTGGAGTTTGCATGTTCTCCCTGTGTCTGTGTGGGTTTCCTCCCACATGCCAAAGACTTGAGGGTTGATAGGTAAATTGGCCATTATAAATTGTCCCTAGTATAGGTAGGTGGTAGGGAAATATAGTGACAGGTGGGGATGTGGTAGGAATATGGAATTAGTGTAAGGTTAGTATAAATGGGTGGTTGATGGTCGGCACAGACTCGGTGGGCCGAAGGGCCTGTTTCAGTGCTGTATCTCTAATAAAAAATAATAATAAATAAAATATCCTTCTATCCCTTCCTCGTGCGTTTATCTAGCTTCTCCTTAAATGCATCTATGCTATTCGTCTTAACTACTCTCCATAGTGGCAAATTCCATATTCTCACCTCTCTTTGGGTAAAGACGTTTCTCCTGAATTCCCTATTGGATTTATTACTGACTATCTGATGATTGCACAATGTTCACCATTTGTGACTCCTCTGATACAGAAGCAGTCCGTGTAGAAATGCAGTAAGACCTGGACAATATCCAGGCTTGGGCTGATAAGTGGCAAGTAACATTCGCGCCACACAAGTGCCAGGCAATGACCATCTCCAACAAGAGAGAATCTAATCATCTCCCCTTGACATTACCATCGCTGAATCCCCCACTATCAACATCCTAGCGGCTACCATTGACCAGAAACTGAACTGGAGTAGCCATACAAATACCATAGAATACCATAGCTACAAGAGCAGGTCAGAGGCTAGGAATCCTGCGGCGAGTAACTCACCTCCTGACTCCCCAAAGCCTGTCCACCATCTACAAGGCACAAGTCTGGAGTGTGATGGAATACTCTCCACTTGCCTGGATGGGTGCAGCTCCAACGACACTCGAAGCTCGACACCATCCAGGACAAAGTATTGATTGGCACACCATCCACAAACATTCACTCCCTCCACCACCGATGCACAGTGGTAGAGTGTGTACCATCTACAAGATGCACTGCAGCAACGCACCAAGGCTCCTTAGACAGCACTTTCCAAACTCACGATCTCTACCACCTAGAAGGACAAGGGCAGCAGATGCATGGGAACATCACCACCTGCAAGTTCCCCTCCAAGCCACACACCATCCTGACTTGGAACTATATCGCCGTTCCTTCACTGTCACTGGGTCAAAATCCTGGAACTCCCTTCCTAACAGCATTGTGGGTGTGCCTACCTCCCATGGACTGCAGCACTTTAAGAAGGCAGCTCACCACCACCTTCGCAAGGGCAATTAGGGATGGGCAATAAATGCTGGCCTGGCCAGCGATGCCCACATCCCATGAATGAATTTTTAAAAAATCTGATATTGTTGGCCTCTAGATTTGCTCTTTTCAAATGGAAACATTTTCTATATGTCCACCATGAATATAAGAAATAGGAGCAGGAGTAGATTGCACGGCCCATCGAGCCTGCTCTGCCATTCAACATGGTCACCGATGATCCTTGGCCTCAACTCCACTTTCTCACCTGTTCCCCATATCCCTTGATTCCCTGAGAGACCACAAATGTGTCTGTCCCAGCCTTAAATATATTAAAAGATGGAGCATCTGGGGTAGAGAATTCCAAAGATTCACAACCCTTTGCGTGCCTATCAGACCCTTTCATAAACTTAAAGAACTCTATCAGGTCACCTCTCTGTCTTTTCTAGCTGCCACCTTCTGTTACAGAACAATGGTCACTGCACTTCAAGCTATCACATTCCTCAGAAACACCTCAAGGCCATTGATGCTGTATATTCATGTTTTCTTTGGAACAGAGGAGGCTGAGCAGAGATTTAATTGGGGGATATAAAATTCTAAGGGGTCTAGATAGATTGGATAGGAAGAACCTATTTCTCTTAGAGAGGTCAGTAACCAGGAGGCATAGAATCATAGAAAGGTTACAACACAGATGCAAGCCATTCGGCCTGTAGTGTCCGTACCGGCTCTCTGCAAGAGCAACTCCGTTAGTCCCACTCCCTCACCCTTTCCCTGTAGCCTTGAAAATCCCTTCAGGTGCTTGCCCAGTTCCCTTTTGAAAGCCACAATTGAACCTGCCTTCACCACACTCTCAGGCAGTGCATTCCAGATCCTGACCACTTGCTGCTTAAAAATATTTTTCCTCAAATCACCATTGGTTCTTCTGCCAGTCACCTTAAATCGGTGTTTTCTGATACTCAACGCTTCTACCAATAGGAACAGTTTCTCTCTATCTACTTTGTCCAGACCTCTCATGATTTTGAGCACCCCTATCAGATCTCCTCTCAACCTTGTCTTCTCTAAGAACTACCAAAGCTTCTCCAATCTATCCACATAACTGAAGTCCTTCATCCCTGAGTTCTGATGAAAGGTCACAGACCTTTCCACAGATGCTGCCAGACCTGCTGAGTATCTCCAGCACTTTGTGTTTTTATCCCTCATCCCTGGAGTCATTCTTGCAAATCTTTTCTGCACCTTTTCTAAAGCCTTCCCATCCTTCCTAAAATGCAGTGCCCAGAATTGGACACAATACTTGAGTCGAGGCCGAACCAGTGCTTTATGAAGGTTCATCATAACTTCCTTGCTTTTGTACCCAATGCCTTGATTTATAAAGCCCAGGATCCCATATGGCCTTTTAACCACTTTCTCAACCTGCCCTGCCACCTTCAACAATTTGTGCACATATACCCCCAGGCCTCTCTGTTCCTGCACCCACGTTAGAATTGTACCCTTTAATTTATATCGCCACTCTTCATTCTCTCTACCAACATGCATTACTTTGCACTTCTCTGCATCAAATTTCATCTGCCATGTGTCTGTCCATTCATCAGCTTGTTTATGTCCTCTTGAAGTCTATCACTATCCTCCTTACAGTTCACAATACTTGCAAGATTTGTGCCACCTGCAAATTTTGAAATTGTGCCCTGTTCACCCAAGTCTAGGTCATTAATATACATCAAGAAAAGCAGGGGTCCTAATACCAACTCCTGGGGAGCCCCACTGCACCATCTTCCTCCAGTCTGAAAAATAGCCGCTCACCACTCTGTCTGTTTCCTGTCACTCAGAGAACTTCATATCTATACTGCCACTGTGCCTTTTATTCCATGAGCATAGATTTTAAACTACTCGTAGAAGGATTTGAGAGGAGTTGACGAGAATATTATTCACCCAGAGGGTGATAAGGGTTCTGGAGCTCACTGACTGAAAGGGGAAGAAACCCTAATCACATTTAAAAATATACTTGAAGTGCCGGAAACTACAGGGCTAGAAATTGGGAATAGGCTGGATAGCTGTTTTACAGCTGGCACAGACACCATGGACTGAATGGATTCCCGCTGTGCCGTAAATTTCTATGATTCTATAAAAGCAAAAATGTCTTCATTAAGTCCCAGTTCTACTGTTGTTCTATTCTTTCTAGGATGGAAACTCTTATCAACATGTGCGAGAAGTTTTTGCAGGAGATTGAGACCTTTCCAAGGTAAACCATTCCACAGTTTGAGAATTTGAATTCAGTTTATTAAAAAAAAATGTGGAAATAAAATTCTGGTTTCAGTAATGGTGACCATGAAGCTGTCAGATTGCATAAAGACCCAACTCGTTCACTAATGTCCTTTAGCAGTGGTGGCTGGGTCATTGAATATATTCAAGACTGAGTTAGACATATTTTTGATCTACAAGGGAGTCAAGGGTTACGGGGGCAGGCAGGAAAGTGGAGTTCTTGTGTTCTTATCAGAGAAGGAATCCTGCCATGATCACTCGGCCTAGTCCTATGTATGACTCCAGTCCCACACCAAACGTGGTTGACTCTTTTGTAAAAGCAAAATACTGCAGATGCTGGAAATCTGAAATAAAAACAAGAAATGCTAGAAATACTCAGCAGGTCTGGCAGCATCTGTGGAGAGCGAAGCAGAGTTAACGTTTCAGGTCAGTGACCCTTCTTCAGAACTGGCAAATATTAGAAATATAAAAGGTTATAAGCAAGTAAAGCGGGAATGGGGCAAGAGATAACAAAGGAGAAGGTGTAAATAGGACAAGGCCACAGAATAGCTGACCAGAAGGTTGTGGAGCAATGGCAAACAATAAGTTAATGGTGTTATGAAAGACAAAGCATTAGTACAGATAGTGTGTTAATGGACTGAAAATTGAACAGCCGCAAGTACAAACATGAAAAAAAACAGTGGGTAAGCAAACTGAACAAATTAAGATGAAATAAAATAAACACAAAAAAAATGTATAAAAAAAAGGAAAAAGAAAAAAATAACTAAAAATAAAAGTAAAATGGGGGGCCCGTCATGCTCTGAAATGATTGAACTCAATGTTCAGTCCGGCAGGCTGCAGTGTGCCTAGTCGGTAAATGAGATGCTGTTCCTCAAGCTTGCGTTGATGTTCACTGGAACACTGCAGCAATCCCAGGACAGAGATGAGAGCAGGGGGGTGTGTTGAAATGGCAAGCAACCGGAAGCTCGGGGTCCTGCTTGCGGACTGAGCGGAAGTGTTCCGCAAAGCGGTCACCCAGTCTGCGTTTGGTCTCCCCAATGTAGAGGAGACCACATTGTGAGCAGCGAATACAGTATACTACATTGAAAGAAGTACAAGTAAATTGCTGCTTCACCTGAAAGGAGTGTTTGGGGCCTGGGATAGTGAGGAGAGCGGAGGTAAATGGGCAGGTATTACACCTCCTGCGATTGCAGGGGAAGGTGCCGTGGGAAGGGGATGAGGTGGTGGGGGTAATGGAGGAGTGGGCCAGGGTGTCACAGAGGGAACGATCCCTTCGGAATGCTGACAGGGGAAGGGAGCGTAAGTTGCGTTTGGTAGTGGCATCACGCTGGAGGTAGCGGAAATGTTGGAGGATTGTGGAGACTGATGGGGTGGAAAGTGAGGACAAGGGGAACCCTGTCGCGGTTCTGGGAGGTAGGGGTAGGGGAAGGGGTGAGGGTAGAGGTGCGGGAAATGGGCCGAAAATGGGTGGTTGACTCTTAGCTTCCCTTTGAACTATATCTCTAGCGAACCACTCGGCCAAATCAAAATCGCCATCTGTGGTTCATGAGCAGCTTCTCTAGAAATGGAGCAATCAGTGCCACCCTTGCCAGTGACGCCCACATCCTGAAAATTAATATTAATAAATAAAAAGCAAACTTTCTTGGTGTTTGACACCATTTTTTTTTAAATGGGAAAGGCGGGGAGGTGAGTGCCACTGTTGGGCAGATGAATGTAGGATGGACCCGGGGAGTTCCTGTGCTGGTCCCAGTCCAGTGTCCTTCACACATGTGATAGAGTTGGGATTAGCGTTTGACCATGAGGGAGAGGAATTGGGCTGTGTCTGCGAGGGTGTGGGATCTGGGTGCGTCTGTGAGGGGGTGGGATCTGGGTGCATCTGCGAGAGGGTGGGATTTGGTTGCGTCTGCGAGGGGGTGGGATTTGGGTGCGTCTGCGAGGGGGTGGGATCTGATGCGTCTGCAAGGGGGTGGGATCGGGGTGCGTCGGCGAAGGGGTGGGATCTGGGTGCACCTGCGAAGGGATCAGAATGGGGTGCGTCTGCGAGGGGGTGGGATCGGTGTGCGTCTGCGAGGGGGTGGGATCAGGGTGCATCTACGAGGTGGTGGGAGGAGTTGGGTTCGGCCATGACTGTTCCCTGATGGGAGGGTTAGTCTGCCAAAGCTCGTTGCGGCAGCATAATGGCGACTCAAGCAAGGTGTGCAACAGTCAGTATCCATGAAGCCATACTGCAGTGGAAGTGGGAGCAAGGGATCAGAAAGACCCGTGAAGAGTGGAGAAGGTTGCGAACAAAAAAAGAGCAAATCAGCCAAATAAAAAGAAAATGAAAAAATGCTGTGAATATTCAGCGGGGCCGTCAGGCAAGATTTAGTTTCATGGTGTAATTCCTCCCCTCGTCCAAGGAAGGGTACTACGTGAAACAGTAATATCTGTCTTTCCCTCACTGCCATCCCTCCCTCCCTGGCACTCCGTGTTTCACACTCAGTGTCGCATGTTCTCTGTCTGTCTCTCCCTCTCTCCCTCTCTCTCTCTCTCTCTCTGACTCTCTGATTCTCTTTTTCTGTCTCTCTGTCTGACTCTCCGTCTGTCCGACTTTCCAACTCTCTGATTCTCTTTCTCTGACTCTCTCTGTCGGTCTTTCTTCATCTATTTGTCTGTGTCACAAAAGGTTTTATTTTTGTACTAAAATCTTGGACTTCTATGTGTTTTAAAAAAAAAACTGAAAAAAGGATGTTGCTTAGTGAAAGACACCTGCAAAAATAATTGGAATTCCAGCAATGTTTTGAAAGGAAGTTCAGAACAAAGAGATGAACTTTATGGGTGTTTTGAAAGGAAATTAAACTTGTAAAAGGACAGAAAGGTTAGCAGTTTCAAGGAAATCACAGAAGTTTGACCTGTCTTCAGAGCAGCTTTTAAACCGGGGGAGACACTGTGTCTGGGCATGTGACCATGTTCAGGAAGGTTCTTTTTTCACTTTGAACCCTTTAAAAGCCTGTGAACTGGACAAAGAGCAGGTATTTGAAATCTTTGCTTGACCTGCCTGGAGCCAGAGAGAAAAGACCCAGAAAAGTGTTACCTCTCTCTCTAAAGGAGACTCCCATCTCTTGAAAAAGGAGTCCTTCATTTGAAAGGTAGCAGATTCCTGTTGCCTGAAGAATTTCTGCATCCAGTGAGATCCCTGCTGCCTCCTGTGTTCTCAGAAAATCTTGAATCTGAAAAATTCTTCTACTGCTAGACTGCTGCATCAGAGCTCAAGCAGACCTGTTGCAACACCCCTGATGGAAGACCTATGTGACGCCTGCTGCAGTTAAATTGCTGTGAACATCTGCCAATCACAGACTGTTCATCAACCTCACCTGGACAGACTTCGAGTGGCATCCAACTATTCGTCTCTGGGACACCTTACCGTACTGAAAACATCCTACCAGAACGTGAACCTCAATTTTTAAAAAAATTATTCCTTCTATTAAGAAACAATTATAATCCAAAATCCCTTTTGAAACCGGTTAACCGTTTCTTTTTGAACGTATGCGTGTGTGCATGAGGGTTATGGGAATAGGGGTTTTTTCATGTATGGATTTATCTTGTTAGTAGTTAAGACCTATTTCTTTTCTAATCAATAGTTAATGTTGCTGTTTAAAGAAACCTGGCTTGATGTGCTTTATTCTGAGGGGAAAATACAGTGTTTAATTTGGCTAGTCTTCAGTAGGTGGGAAACTTTATTTGATATGCTATTACCTGTGGAGTAGTGGGACTAAATTAAGTGCATTAGTCCTGCCTTGGTCGTAACATCCATTTGTCTGTCTCTCTCTCAGTCTTTCTCTCTTTCTCTCTCTTTCTCTCTCTCAGTAATAATCTGTATGTATCTATCTATCCCTCCTTCTCTCTGTCCTTCCCTCCTTTCCTCTCTGTGTCCCTCCCTCCGAGCCCCCCTCTGTGTTCCTCCCTACTTCCCTGTTCCTCCCTCCCTCTGAGTCCTCTCTCTGTCTGTCTCTCTTGACTCCCTCCATTGGTCCCACCCTTCCTCCCTGACTGAGTCCCTCCTCCCCTTGCTCTGATTCCCTCCCAATCTCTGAATTTCTCTCTCTAATTTTGCTCCTCCCTGATTTCTCTTTTGCCTGTCCGCCATAATCAGACCACACTTGGAATTCTGCTTGCAATTTTGGTTACTGTACTTTGCATCATAGACAATACAGAGCTGACCAATAGAGTTCATTCCAAATGTGAAGAAGATTAGGTGTGAGAAAAATCAGAGAAGCTGCAGCCCTATGGTTCATAGAGAAAGTTAAAGGGCAACCTCATTGAGTTCTATAGTGTTATTAAATAGCACATTAAATAGAATGGGTGGCTTTTTCCTTGGAGGTGAGAAGGTTTAGAGGCAACCTGCATGATTTCTTCAAGGTTATGAAGGATTATGAGCCTCTTCTCATCCCATGACTTCTTGTCATCCGCTGTGCTTGTGGACCTACATCGTCTGGCTGGTCCAGCAACACCTCCATTTTTCAAATTCTCATCCTTGGTTTCAGATCCCTCCATGAATGATGTCAACCTCTGCCTCTCTCTGTAATCTGCTCCAGCCCTACAATCCTCCAAGAACTCTGCATTCCTCTAATTCTGGCCTCTTGCACATCCCTGATTTTAATCGCTGCACCATTCGTGGTCACGCCTTCAGTTGCTGAGGTCCTAAGCTTGGGAATTCCCTCCCTAAACCTCTCCACCTCTCTCTGCTCCTTTAAGACCCTCCTTAAAACTTAACCTCCGGCCAAACTTTTAGTTACCTGTCCTAATATGTGGCTCGGTGTTAAATATTGCCTAATTAAACTCCTGTGAAGCGGCTTGGGACATTTTCCTATGTTAAACTTGCATTTATATAGCATCTTTTAGTTGTTCTTAAAAACAGGGACCCTGATTGATCATTGCCTTCGTGGTTTGTTGCTCCTTCCACTCAATTTGAAAGAGTTCAGGTCACAAGCTGTCACTATCTAGTTGCCTCCCCCTCCCCCCGCCACCTCCCCTTGCCAGTTTTCTCAGCATTGCATATTAATCATTTCTTTTCCCTGCCACTTCCAGGTGCTTTGCCTCAGAACTCCAGTACTTACAGGAGAGCTTTGTTGAGAAGCTCCTGGAAGTTATGCCCAGACTCGTGGCCTGCAAGCCAACGGAGATGGTAAAGATCCTGCAGACCACGCTACGACACAGCAGCTTCCTCCTGTTGAAGCTCCCAGAGCAGGTTAGCCGCCTTTGCAGAGTTTTATACAGTTACTGACTGTATTGGAGAGCTGGGGTTGCTTTATGTGTTATGCACAAAACAATGGAGAAGTTTTTTTTAAAAGACCTACAAAGATTTAGTTACTTGGAAAATAAGAAACTAGTGGGTTAGAGGAATAAAGGAATCTGAGAGTATAAATACACATCACTAAAAGTAGCGACACAGGTTAACAAGGCCATTTTTTAAAAAAGCAAACCAAGCTCTAGGGTTTCTTTCTAGAGGGATAGATTATGTTAAACTTGTATTGAACCTTGCTTAGACCACAGTTGGAGTACTATGAACAGTCTGATTGTCATAACAAGGATATAGAGGCACTCGAGAGGGGACAAGAAAGATTTACAAGGATGATACCAGAACTGCGAGGTTATACTTATCGGGAAAAGGTGAACAGGCTGGGTCTCTTTTTCCTTGAAGAGAGAAGGCGGTTGGGTGATCAAACAGAAGTCTTTAAAGCATGAAAGGTTTGATAGAATAGACGCTTGTGGGAAGAGCAAAACTAGAGGCTGTGAATATAAGATGGACACCAAGAAATCAAATGGGGAATTCAGAACAAACTCCTTTATCCAAAGAGTGGTGAGATGTGGAATTCACTATAATAGGAAGTGGTTGAGGTGTGTAGTATAGATACATTTGAAGAGAGGCACATGAGGGAGAAAGGAAAACATAGAAAATAGGAGCAGGAGTAGGCCTTTCGGCCTGCTCCGCCCTTTCATTATGATCATTGCCGATCATCCAACTCAGTAACCTGTTCCCGCTTTCGCCCCATACCCTTTGATCCCTTTAGACCCAAGAGCTATATCTAACTCCTTCTTGAAAACATACAATGTTGTGGCCTCAACTGCTTTCTGTGATAGCGAATTCCACAGGCTCACCACTCTCTGGGTGAAGAAATTTCTCCTCATCTCAGTCCTGAAAGGTTTACCCCGTATCCTTAGACTATGACCCCTGGTTCTGGACTCCCCCACCATCGGGAACATCCTTTCTTCATCTACCCTGTCAAGTCCTGTTGGAATTTTATAGGTTTCTATGAGATCCCCCCTCACTCTTCTGAACTCCAGCGAATATAATCCGAACTGACTCAATCTCTCCTCATACGTCAGTCCCTCCATCCCAGGAATCAGTCTGGTAAACCTTCACTGCACTCCCTCTATAGCAAGAACATCCTTCCTCAGATAAGGAGACCAAAACTGCAGACAATATTCCAGGTGTGGCCTCACCAAGGCCCTGTATAATTGCAACAAGACATTCCTGCTCCTGTACTCGAATCTTCTCACTATGAAGGCCGACATACCATTTGCCTTTTTTACTGCCTGTTGCACCTGCATGCTTACCTGCAGCGACTGGTGTACGAGAATACCCAGGTCTCGCTGTATATTCCCCTCTCTCAGTCTTACCTCTCAGGAATAGCGAGTTATGCTGATAGAGTTAAATGAAGAAGGATGGGGGGGATGCTCGAGTGGAGCATAAACATCAGCATGGACTGGTTGGGCTGAATGGCTTGTTTCTGTGCTGTATATTCTGTGTAAAAAAAAAAAAAAATTTAATATGAACAGTCAGGATGAACTGCAGCGTTTTAGCCTGAAGCTGCATGTTGCGGATTATCGGCACGAGACCTCTCTCCAGGCTGCTGCACAAGCTCCAGCTTGTACATGTGCTCCAGAATGAAAGAGAGACAGAGAGAGGTAGGTAGGCTGGGGCTCTTTTCTCAAGAAAAGGGGTGGCCTGATTGGGGTCTCTAGCTGCCTTGGTTTAATGCTAGCTCCGACAGTGTTATACAATGTATTAATCTAACCTTCATTGTCTGGATGAGTGTGATTTCAAAATCAGTGAGTAAGAACATAAGAAATAGGAGCAGGAGTAGGCCATTTAGCCCTTCGAGCCTGCTCTGCATTCACTAAGATCATGGCTGATCTTTTACTTCAACACCATTTTCCTGCACTATCCTCATAACCCTTGAAATTTTTAATCTTGATCTCTGTCTTGAACATACTCAACGACTGAGCCTCCAAAGCCCTCTTGGGCAGAGAATTCCAAAAATTCACTACCCTCTGAGTGAAGAAATTCCTCCCCATCTCAGTCCTAAATGGCCTGCCCCTTATTCTGACACTGTGTCTCCTGGTTCTATCTCCCCAGCTGGGGAAACATCCTTCCTGCATCTACCCCATCCAGCCCTGTAAGAAATTTTTATGCTTGAATGAGATCACCTCTCATTCTTCAAACTCTGGAGAATAAAGGCCCAGTCTATTTAATCTTTCCTCGTAAGACAATCCCTCCATCCCAGGAATTAATTTGGTGAACTATGATGTTGTTGCTATTACAGAGACTTGGTTGAGGGAAGGACAGGATTGGCAGCTAAATGTTCCAGGAATAAGAAGCTTCAGGCGGGATAGAGGGGGATGTAAAAGGGGTGGGGGAGTTGCATTACTTGTTAAGGAGAATATTACAGCTATACTGCGGGAGGACACCTCGGAGGGGTCGTGCAGCGAGGCAATATGGGTGGAGCTCAGGAATAGGAAGGGTGAAGTCACGATGTTGGGGGTTTACTACAGGCCTCCCAACAGCCAGCGGGAGGTAGAGGAGCAGATATGTAGACAGATTTTGGAAAGATGTAAAGGTAACAGGGTTGTAGTGGTGGGTGATTTTAACTTCCCCAATATTGACTGGGACTCACTTAGTGCTAGGGGCTTAAATGGGGCAGAATTTGTAAGGAGCATCCAGGAGGGCTTCTTGAAACAATATGTAGATACTCCAACTAGGGATGGGGCCGCACTGTACCTGGTATTGGGGAATGAGCCCGGCCAGGTGGTCGAAGTTTCAGTAGGGGAGCATTTCAGGAACAGTGCCCAAAATTCCGTAAGTTTTAAGGTACTTGTGGATAAGGATAAGAGTAGTCTTCGGGTGAAGGTGCTAAATTGGGGGAAGGCTAATTATAACAATATTAAGCAGGAACTGAAGAATTTAGATTAGGGGCGGCTGTTTGAGGGTAAATCAACATCTGACATGTGGGAGTCTTTCAAATGTCAGTTGGTTAGAATCCAGGACCAGCATGTTCCTGTGAGGAAGAAGGATAAGTTTGGCAAGTTTCGGGAACCTTGGATAACGCGGGATATTGTGAGCCTAGTCAAAAAGAAAAAGGAAGCATTCGTAAGGGCTGGAAGGCGAGGAACAGACGAATCCCTTGAGGAATATAAAGACCGTAGGAAGGAACTTAAGCAAGGAGTCAGGAGGGCTAAAAGGGGTCATGAAAAGTCATTGGCAAACAGGATTAAGGATAATCCCAAGGCTTTTTATACATATATAAAGAGCAAGAGGGTAACTAGGGAAAGGGTTGGCCCGCTCAAGGACAGAGGAGGGAATCTATGTGTGTAGCCAGAGGAAATGGGCGAGGTACTAAATGATTACTTTGCATCAGTATTCACCAAAGAGAAGGACTTGGTCGATGATGAGCCTAGGGAAGGGAGTGTAGATAGTCTCAGTCATCTCATTATCAAAAAGGAGGAGGTGTTGGGTGTCTTGCAAAGCATTAAGGTAGATATGTCCCCAGGGCCTGATGGGATCTACCCCAGAATACTGAGGGAGGCAAGGGAAGAAATTGCTGGGGCCTTGACAGAAATCTTTGCATCCTCATTGGCTACAGGTGAGGTCCCAGAGGACTGGAGAATAACCAATGTCGTTCCTCTGTTTAAGAAGGGTAGCAAGGATAATCCAGGAAATTATAGGCCGGTGAGCCTTACATCAGTGGTAAGGAAATTATTAGAGAGGATTCTTCGGGACATGATTTACTCCCATTTGGAAACAAACAAACTTATTAGCAAGAGGCAGCATGGTTTTGTGAAGGGGAGGTCGTGTCTCACTAATTTGATTGAGTTTTTTGAGGAAGTGACTAAGATGGTTGATGAAGGAAGGGCAGTGGATGTTGTCTATATGGACTTCAGTAAAGCCTTTGACAAGGACCCTCATGACAGACTGATACAAAAGGTGAAGTCACACGGGATCAGAGGTGAGCTGGCAAGATGGATACAGAACTGGCTCTGTCATAGAAGACAGAGGGTAGCAGTGGAAGGGTGCTTTTCTGAATGGAGGGATGTGACTAGTGGTGTTCCGCAGGGATCAGTGCTGGGACCTTTGCTGTTTGTAGTATATATAAATGATTTGGAGGAAAATGTAGCTGGTCCGATTAGTAAGTTTGCGGACGACACAAAGGTTGGTGGAGTTGCGGATAGTGATGAGGATTGCCAGAGGATACAGCAGGATATAGATCGCTTGGGCGGAGAAATGGCAGATGGAGTTTAATCCGGACAAATGTGAGGTAATGCATTTTGGTAGCTCTAATGCAGGTGGGAAGTATACAGTAAATGGCAGAACCCTTAGGAGTATTGACAGGAAGAGAGATTTGGGCGTACAGGTCCACAGGTCACAAAGTGCAACGCAGGTGGATAAGGTAAGTCAAGAAGGCATACGGCATGCTTGCCTTCATTGGTCGGGGCATAGAGTATAAAAATTGGCAAGTCATGCTGCAGCTGTACAGAACTTTAGTTAGGCCACACTTAGAATATTGCATGCAATTCTGGTCGCCACACTACCAGAAGGATGTGGAGGCTTTGGAGAGGGTACAGAAGAGGTTTACCAGGATGTTGCCTGGTCTGGAGGGTATTAGCTATGAGGAGAGGTTGGATAAACTCGGATTGTTTTCACTGGAACGACGGAGGTGGAGGGGTGACATGATAGAGGTTTACAAAGTTATGAGCGACATGGACAGAGTGGATAGTCAGAAGCTTTTTCCCAGGGTGGAAGAGTCAGTTACTAGGGGACATAGGTTTAAGGTGAGAGGGGCAAAGTTTAGAGGGGATGTGCGAGGCAAGTTCTATACACAGAGGGTGGTGAGTGCCTGGAACTTGCTGCAGGGCGAGGTGGTGGAAGCAGGTACGATAATGACGTTTAAGAGGCATCTTGACAAATGCATGAATAGGATGGGAATAGAGGGATACGGTCCCCGGAAGTGCAGAAGGTTTTAGTTTAGGCAGGCATCAAGATCGGCGCAGGCTTGGAGGGCCGAATGGCCTGTTCCTGTGCTGTACTGTTCTTTGTTCTTTGAACCTTCATTGCACCCCCATATAGCAAGTATATCTTTCCTTAGGTTAGGAGACCAAAACTGCACACCATACTCCAGATGCAGTCTCACCAAGACTCTGTATAATTGTAGCAAGACATCTTAAAAGCCAACATACCATTTGCCTTCTGAATTCCTTGCTGTACCTGCATGTTAGCTTTCAGTAACTCATGAACAAGGACATCCAGGTCCCCTTGAAGTTCGATACTTCCCAGCCTCTCACCATTTAAGAAATACTCTATTTCTGTTTTTCCTACCAAAGTGGATAACCTATTACTCCACATTGTATTCCATCTGCCAAATTTTTGCCCACTCGCTTAGCCTCTCCAAATCCCCTTGAAGTGTCTTTACATCCTCCTTTTGTGTCATCTGCAAACTTGGAAATATTACATTTAACCCCCCCGCATCCAAATCATTGGTGTAGATTGTGAATAGCTGGGGTCCAAACACTGATGCCTATCAGTCACAGCCTGCCAACCTGAAAATGACTCATTTATTCCTACTTTCTGTTTTCTGTCCGTTAACCAGGTCTCAATCCATGCAACACAGATATGATGGGCCGAATGGCTTCTTTCTGTGCTGTAACTTTTCTCTGGTTCTATTCCCCCCAATCCCATGTGCTCTAATTTTCTTTACTATTCTCTCGTGTGGGACCATATCAAAAGCTTTCTGAAAATCTAAATATATGACATCCACCGGTTCCCCCTTATCTATTCTGCTAGTAACATCCTCAAAAATCTCCCGACCGGTTTGTTAAACATGATTTCCCTTTTCTAAATCCATGTTGACTCTGCCCAATCCTACCATTATGTTCTCAGTGTACTTTAGGCCCCATTAATTTCTCTAGTACTTTTTACTGATATTAATGTCTTGCAGTAACTCTTTCACACTTTTCCCTTGATTCTCCATTATTTCTGGGAGGTTTTTAGTATTTTCCTCCGTGAAGACAAAAGTGAACACAGAAGTGTCACATTGCTTTGCGGGATAGCAGTGATCAGATGGTGGTGGTTGTTGAGGACTGCACATTAGGAGAGTGCAGGATAGACTGACACTCCCGTGCAGTACTGATGTCATGCAGGGTTGTCAGAGGTGTCGTCCTCTGGATGAGATTGATCTCCATCTGCCCATCCAGAGGAATGTTAACATTAGTCAGATGGCTATGAGCTGGTTTTCTGGAAGGAGCAGATGAAATGGGACAGGAAGGACACCTTCTAAAACTCAACTAATCCTTTTGTTTCATAGGTGCACAGGGCCTCTGCAACTATCATTGAGCCAACCGGAGAGTCTGATAACCCTCTGAGGTTCACAACTGGCCTCGTGTTAGCCTTGGACATTGATGCTACGTTAGAACATGTACAGGATCCCCAGAACACTGTTAAAGTGCAGGTCGGTCACCACAATCAATAAGACAACTGGCAATCACTTTCTCTCCACAGAATTCTCTACTGGAGAGGGCTTTGGATGCTCAGTTGTTGAGTATATTAAAGGCCGCAATCGATAGATTCTTGGACACTGAGGGAATCATGGGTATGGGATTGGGGCGGGAAAGTGGAGTTGAGATCAAAGATCAGCCATGATAACTCAATGATGGTTCTGCTCCATTTCTTTTTTTTTATTTGTTCGTTTGTGGGCTGTGGGGGTCACTGGCTAGGCCAGCATTTAATGCCCATCCCTAATTGCCCTTGAGAAGGTGGTGGTGAGCTGCCTTCTTGAACCTCTGCAGTCCTTGGGATGCAGGTCCAACAATTGTGGTGTTAGGAAGGGAGTTTGACCCAGTGACAGTGAAGGAACGGCAATATAGTTCCAAGTCAGGATGGTGTGTGACTTGGAGGGGAACTTGCAGGTGCTGGTGTTCCCATGCATTTGTTGCCCTTGTCCTTCTAGCTGGTAGAGGTCGTGGGTTTGGAAGGTGCTGTTGAAGGAGCCTTGGTGAGTTGCTGCAGTGCATCTTGTAAATGGTACACACTGCTGTCACTGTGCGTCGGTGGTGGAGGAAGTGAATGTTGAAGGTGGAGGAAGTGAATGTTGAAGGTGGTGGATGGGGTCCCAATCAAGTGGACTGCTTTTTCCTGGATGGTATCGAGCTTCTTGAGTGTTGTTGGAGCTGCACCCATCTAGACAAATGGAGAGTATTCTATCACACTCCTGACTTGTGCCTTGTAGCTGGTGGACAGGCATTGGGGATTCAAGAGGTGAGTTACTCGTTGCAGAATTCCCAGTCTCTGACCGACTCTTATAGCTACAGCATTTATGTGGCTGGTCTAGTTCAGTTTCTGGTCAATGGTCATCCTCGGGATGTTGATAGTGGGGGATTCAGCAATGGTAATGTCATTGAGCGTCAAGCGAAGATGGTTATATTCTCTCTTTGTGATGGTCATTGTCTGGCACTTGTGTGGCGCGAATGTTACTTGCCACTTATCAGCCCAAGCCTGGATATTGTCCAGGTCTTGCTGCTTGTGGACACGGGCTGCTTCAGTATCTGTCCATATGGTGCGGAACATTGTGCAATCATCAGCGAACATCCCCACTTCTGATCTAGTGATGGAGGGAAGGTCATTGATGCCGCAGCTGAAGTTGGCTGGACCTAGGACACTACCCTGAGGTAGAGCATGGGACTACTCGACCGAGTAGGGTAGTGTCGGGTTGGGTCACTCTTCTGTGTCTGGTATTCGGGCTCGGGCCGGGTCGGACACAGTGACAGCCAGGACGTCAAGACAGGAAACGTGCATTTGGACTCCGCACTAGTCTGCAGTGAGAAATTCCATCTAAGGTAGAGCACAACCTCTTTAATATAATCAACTTTATTCCGGTGGTCGGATCGGGTCGGGCGCGGGAAAAAATTCAAAGGACTCGGGCCAGGTCGGGCTTGGGTCGGATGTGGTTCTGTCGGGCATGGGTCTGGTTTCATTTGCAGACCCGAGCAGGCCTTTACCTTGAGGAACTCCTACAGTGATGTCCTGTGACTGTGATGATTGATCTCCAACAACCACAACCATTTTCCTTTGTGCTAGGTATAACTTCACCCAGCGGAGTTTTCCCTCTGATTCCCAGTTTTGCTAGGGCTCCTTGATGCCATACTCAGTCAAATGCTGCCTTGATGTCAAGGTCAGTGACTCTCACTTCACCTCTGGAATTCAGCTCTTTTGTCCATGTTTGGACCAAGGCTATAATGAGGTCAGGAGTTGAGTGGTCCTGGTGGAACCCAAACTGAACGTCAGTGACCAGGTTCTTGCTGAGCAAGTGCCGCTTGATAGCACTGTCGACGGCCCCTTCCATCACTTTGCTGTTGATCGAGAGTAGACTGATGAGGCGGTAATTGGCTGGGTTAGATTTGTTCTGCTTTTTGTGTACAGGACATACCTGAGCAATTTTCCACATTGCAGGGTAGATGGCAGTGTTGTAGCTGTACTGGAACAGCATGGATAGGGCGCAGCTAGTTCTGGAGCCACTCCAGGCGCTGCTTCACAAACCACTGACCACCTCCAGGCGCGTATCCATTGTCTCTCGAGATAAGGAGGCCCAAAAGAAATAAAGTTCTGGAGCACAAGTCTTCAGTCCTATTGCAGGAATATTGTCAGGGCCCATAGCCTTTGCAGTATCCAGTGCCTTCAGTCGATTCTTGATATCGCGTGGAGTGAATCGGATTGGCTGAAGTCTGGCATCTGTGATGCTGAGGACATCAGGTGGAGGCCGAGATGGATCATCAACTCGGCACTTCTAGCTGGTCACTTACAGGTGGTCATTTTGAAACCCACACAGTTTCGTAGTCACCCAAAATATAGGAACAGGAGAGGAGGCCATTCAGCCCCTTGAGCCTGTTTTGCCATTCATTGAGATCATGGCTGATCTGTATCTTAATTACATCCACCCGCCTTGGTTCCATATCCCTTAATACCATTGCCTAACAAAAATCTATCAATCTGAATTTTGAAATTTTCAGTTGACTCCCCCCGTACTCCCTCGCCCCTACCAGCCTCAACAGCTCTTTGAAGGAGGAAGTTCCAAATTCCCATTACTCTCTGTGTGAAGAAACGTCACCCCTGAACAGCCTGGCTCTAATTTTAAGGTTATGCCCCCATCTTCTGGACTTTCTCTTTACCTATCATGTCAAATCCTTTTATCAGGGGAGGCAGTGGCGTATCGGTAATGTCACTGGACTAGTAATCCAGAGCCCAGGCTAATGCTCTGGGGACAGAGGTTCAAATCCCACGATGGCTGATGGTGAAATTTGAATTCAATTAATAAAAAAAAATCTGGAATTAAAAGCTAGTAAAAACCCATCTGATTCACTAATGTCTTTAGGGAAGGAAATCTGCCGTCCTTACCCGGTCTGGCCGACAAGTGACTCCTAACTGCCCTCTGAAATGGCCGAGCAAGCCACTCAGTTCAAGAGCAATTAGGGATGGGCAATACATGCTGACCTAGCCAATTTAACCCTTTAAGCCCCAGTATAATTCTGGTGAATCTGCACTGCACCCCCTCCAAGGCCAGTATATCCTTTCAGAGGTGTGGTGTCCAGAACTGAACACAGTACTCTAGATGGGGTCTGACCAAGGCTCTGAACGACTATAGAGGATCAATTGGCAATTTAAGAATGATCAATACATGTTGGGACTTGATGTTTACATTATTCGATGGTTATTATCCTGTGCTTCTATATTCCTTGCAGCTAATTTTAAAACTACTACTCCTGATCCTGTGTTCTTTTACTCACAATTCTGTGAAGGAAAAGGGTTTTCTCTAACAATGCTCAATGCTTTGTATTTTGTGCTTGATTTACATCAAGTGGGGCGGCACAGTGGCGCAGTGGTTAGCACCGCAGCCTCACAGCTCCAGGGACCCGGGTTCGATTCTGGGTACCACCTATGTGGAGTTTGCAAGTTCTCCCTGTGTCTGCGTGGGTTTTCTCCGGGTGCCCCGGTTTCCTCCCACAAGCCAAAAGACTTGCAGGTTGGTAGGTAAATTGGCCATTATAAATTGTCACTAGTATAGGTAGGGGGTAGGGAAATACAGGGGCAGGTGGGGATGTTTGGTAGGAATATGGGATTAGTGTAGGATTAGTATAAATGGGTGGTTGATGGTCGGCACAGACTCGGTGGGCCGAAGGGCCTGTTTCAGTGCTGTATCTCTAACCTAATCTAATCTAATCTTGACTGTCCTGTTGCCTGCCCCGTTCACCTCAGCTTCTCAATCCTAATAATTTAGGAACACATAGCACCGGAAAAGACCTTTTGCGGTTCATCTGACCGATCATGGTACTTAGGAAATATCTCACAAATCAATAAATACTGGCCTTGCCAACAATGTCCACATCCTATTAGCTAATTTTTTTAAAATCCCACAATAACATTCATACCAATTTTTCCCTTCGACCCAACTCTGTTGAATTTTTTGGTATATTCAGAACCCCTCCCCTGCCTCCCTTAACAGCTTATTCCATACAGTCACCATCCTCTGCTAGAGTAGTTAATCCCAGCTAATCTTTTTGCCCTCCCCTCTTTTAGAAGTTGTCATTCTGTTAAACATATCTTGCCTATGCCCTGTCGGGTCTTGATTACTTTGATAAGTTCACCTCTAAGCCTTCTCTTTTTCCCACTTTCTGCAGCCTTTCTTTGTATCTTAGCTATTAATTTAGTCAGCCTTAGTTGCACTCTCTCCAGTGTGTGGACATCGTCTTCAATTTTTAATGACGTCTGGTCCCCTCATTTAAAAATTGTATCCTACAGCACAAAGGAGGCCATTCAGCCCATCGTGACTATGCAGTCCTTTACAAGAGCTATCCAATAGTCCCATTGCACCCTGCTGTTGCCTTTTCAAGTATTTATCCAGTTGTCTTTTGAAAGTTGCTGTTGAATCTACTTCCGTTACCCTTTCAGGCAGTGTATTTCAACAATTCGCTTCATAAAAAAGCATTTTCCCTCTGGTTCTTTCGCCAGTTATCTTTATTCGATTAAAGTAATCCCACGCTTTTTTCCCTCGCTTTGTGTAGAACAAAAGCAAACAGGGAAAGCTGTCAGCAGGTATGTTCTGTGCAGTGGGGTGGAGTGGCTGTGTAACTGAAGTTGATTCTGGTGTCACCTGCAGATCGTGTATCCAGATGGGCAGGCCCATATAATCCATCCCAAGCCGGCTGATTTCCGAAATCCTGGGCCTGGAAGACACAGATTGATTACTCAGGTCTATCTCTCCCACACAGCCTGGACAGGTAACTGGTTTGGTATTGAAGTAGTGACAACAATAACTTAAGTGACATAGCACCTTTAACGGAGAAACACTACAGCACTTCACAAGAGAAGTAATCAGGCATCGGATATATAAGGATATAGAGGCATTGGAGAAAGTGGGAGAAATGGTTTTATAAGGATAATACCAGAACTGAGAAGTTATTCTTATCAAGGAAGACTGAACAGACTGAGGGGTGACCTGATAGGTCTTTAAAATCATAAAGGGTAGATGTGGAGAAGATGTTTCTACATGTGGGGGATTCCAGAACTAGGGGCCATAAATATAAGCTAGACACTAATAAATCCAATAGAGAATTCAAGAGAAACCTCTTTACCTAGAGAGTGGTGTGAATGTGGAATTCACTACCACATGGAATGGTTGAGGTGAATAGCAGAGATGCATTTAAGTAGAAGCTGGATAAACACATGAGAAAGGAATAGAAGGATATGTTGATAGGGTGAGATGAAAAGGGGTGGGAGGAGTCTCATCTGAAAGACGGCACCTCCGACAGTGCAGCGCTCCCTCATTACTGACCCCTCCGACACTGCAGCACTCCCTCAGTACTGCCCCCTCCGACACTGCAGCACGTCCTCAGTACTGCCCCCTCCAACAGTGCAGCACTCCCTCATTACTGCACCCTCCGACACTGCAGCACTCCCTCAGTACTGCCCCCTCCGACACTGCAGCACTCCCTCAGTACTGCACCCTCCGACACTGCAGCACGTCCTCAGTACTGACCCCTCCGACACTGCAGCACTCCCTCAGTACTGCCCCCTCCGACACTGCAGCACGTCCTCAGTACTGCCCCCTCCGACACTGCAGCACGTCCTCAGTACTGCCCCCTCCAACAGTGCAGCACTCCCTCATTACTGCACCCTCCGACACTGCAGCACTCCCTCAGTACTGCCCCCTCCGACACTGCAGCACTCCCTCAGTACTGCCCCCTCCGACACTGCAGCACGTCCTCAGTAATGCCCCCTCCGACAGTGCAGCACTCCCTCAGTACTGCCCCCTCCGACAGTGCAGCACTCCCTCAGTACTGCCCCCTCCGACAGTGCAGCACTCCCTCAGCACTACCTCAGTGCTCCCCTCTCCAAAACTGCAGCGCTCCCTCAGTACTGCCCCCTCCGACAGTGCAGCACTCCCTCAGTACTGCCCCCTCCGACAGTGCAGCACTCCCTCAGTACTGCCCCCTCCGACAGTGCAGCACGCCCTCAGTACTGCCCCCTCCGACAGTGCAGCACGCCCTCAGTACTGCCCTCTCCGACAGTGCAGCGCTTACTCAGTACTGCCCCCTCCGACAGTGCAGCACTTCCTCACTACTGCTCCCTCCGACACTGCAGCACTCCCTCAGTACTGCCCCCTCCGACAGTGCAGCACTCCCTCAGTACTGCCCCCTCCGACAGTGCAGCACTCCCTCAGTACTGCCCCCTCCGACAGTGCAGCACTCCCTCAGTACTGCCCCCTCCGACACTGCAGCGCTCCCTCAGTACTGCCCTCTCCGACAGTGCAGCACTCCCTCAGTACTGCCCCCTCCGACAGTGCAGCACTCCCTCAGTACTGCCCCCTCCGACAGTGCAGCACTCCCTCAGTACTGCCCCCTCCGACAGTGCAGCACTCCCTCAGTACTGCCCCCTCCGACAGTGCAGCACTCCCTCAGTACTGCCCCCTCCGACAGTGCAGCACTCCCTCAGTACTGCCCCCTCCGACAGTGCAGCACTGCCTCAGTACTGCCCCCTCCGACAGTGCAGCACTGCCTCAGTACTGCCCCCTCCGACAGTGCAGCACTGCCTCAGTACTGCCCCCTCCGACAGTGCAGCACTGCCTCAGTACTGCCCCCTCCGACAGTGCAGCACTGCCTCAGTACTGCCCCCTCCGACAGTGCAGCACTGCCTCAGTACTGCCCCCTCCGACAGTGCAGCACTGCCTCAGTACTGCCCCCTCCGACAGTGCAGCACTGCCTCAGTACTGCCCCCTCCGACAGTGCAGCACTGCCTCAGTACTGCCCCCTCCGACAGTGCAGCACTGCCTCAGTACTGCCCCCTCCGACAGTGCAGCACTGCCTCAGTACTGCCCCCTCCGACAGTGCAGCACTGCCTCAGTACTGCCCCCTCCGACAGTGCAGCACTGCCTCAGTACTGCCCCCTCCGACAGTGCAGCACTGCCTCAGTACTGCCCTCTCCAAAACTGCAGCGCTCCCTCAGTACTGCCCCCTCCGACAGTGCAGCACTCCCTCAGTACTGCCCCCTCCGACAGTGCAGCACTCCCTCAGTACTGTCCCCTCCGACAGTGCAGCACGCCCTCAGTACTGCCCTCTCCGACAGTGCAGCGCTTACTCAGTACTGCCCCCTCCGACAGTGCAGCACTTCCTCACTGCTGCTCCCTCCGACACTGCAGCACTTCCTCAGTACTGCCCTCTCCGACAGTGCAGAACTTCCTCAGTACTGCCTCCTCCGACAGTGCTGTGCTCCCTCCGACAGTGCAGCATGCCCTCAATACTGCCCTGTGGCAGTGCAGCCCTCCCTCTGGCAGTGCAGCACGCCCTCAGTACTGCCCCTCTGACAGTGCAGCACGCCCTCAGTACTGCCCCTCTGACAGTGCAGCACGCCCTCAGTACTGCCCCTCTGACAGTGCAGCACGCCCTCAGTACTGCCCCTCTGACAGTGCAGCACGCCCTCAGTACTGCCCCTCTGACAGTGCAGCACGCCCTCAGTACTGCCCCCTCCGACAGTGCAGCACGCCCTCAGTACTGTCCTCTCCGACAGTGCAGCGCTCCCTCCGACAGTGCAGCACGCCCTCAGTACTGCCCTCTCTGACAGTGTAGCCCTCCCTCTGGCAGTGCAGCACTCCCTCAGTACTGACTCTCCGACAGGGCATCGCTCCCTCGGTACTAACCCTCCAACAATGTAGCACAATTCTAGATCATGGGGCCTAAACCCCAAAGTCCAGATGGCCAATAATGGGGCAAGAGGGTTGTGGAGAGGGATTGATGCAAGAGAGACCCAAGTTAGCAGAATGGAAACTTCTGGGGTTCAGGTTTTTGGGAGTTTTTTTTATATTCCTTCATGCGATGTGAGCATCACTGGCCAGGCCTGTATTTACTGCCCATCCTTAACTGGCCTTCATTTAAATGGAAAGAATCTCAACCCATTACTGCAGTAGCTCCGTATACATATACTGTCAAAACATTAAAATAGGAGATTTGAAGACCTTTTGAGGTCAATTTTATTTGTCCCCCTGCTGTTCATGTCTGTCAAAATGATGATTGAGGCTATTCAGCCAAAGGGTCTAATTGTCCTGCGCCCCTCCTCCAGAGACTGCCTGGACTACGGGCTCAAATCTCTGGAGTGGTACTTGAAACCATGACATTTTGCCACAGAGGCGAGAGTGCTCCCCACTGAGCCATGGCTGGCACAATAGTGTGTGGGTGTGCGTGAATATTTTAATGCCAATAACAAAAATAATATATTTATAAAGCACTTTTAGTAAAATGTCACAAGGTACTTCACAGGAGCATTCTCGGATAAAATTTGACACATGCGATATTAGGAAAGATGGCCAAAAGCTTGGTTAAAGAGGTATATTTTAAGGAGTGTCTTAAGGAGGGAAGAGAAGTGGAGAGGTTCAGGCAATCATTTTTATTCCCTGCCCCCTCTCTCCCACAGAGCCTTGTCAGATAGAGGTGCGGTTGCTGCTGGCCTACAGTTCCAGTAGGAGCAGGGCGTCTAGCTTGAGTGCAGTCTCCAGACCAGCCTGGAGTGATAGCATGGATGGTTTGCCACAGACAGATAATGTCATTGAGGGCACCATTAATCTCAGCAGACATGTCAAGGTCTACCTGATGCCCAAGCCAGCCAGGCGGTGAGGACCAGCGACGCTGCAGGCAAGAGAAAAAGAGGACTCAACTGAGCTGGAGAAGAAGATTAAAATACGAGACGTTTGCAGAATGTGAACCAGCTGACAGAAGCAGCTTCAGGTTTGTTGTCCAGCCATGAATTTAAACACTGGGGAGTGCAGAGATTGTAAACCACGAGAGTGACTCAGGTTGTCGGTCATGAACACTGAGAAGTTCGCAACGCCGAACCGTTAACAGGAATGTTGAAACCCAACTGAGAGCGACAGACCCTGGAGAATTCCTGTGCTGCCTTTTAAATATTTCTAACCTCCGTGCTGTTCCAGATCTTGAGCTGTTTTGGTAAAGCTTGGAGACTGACCATTAATGAAGAGCTCTGTAGATTTTCAGAAACCGTGTTGAAAGAACAATTGACTTTTTTTTCTTATTGAAAGTTTGATATAAACGTTTTAAGATTTTGAAAATGTTCACTGCTTGAGGGTTGCATCTCTCCGTTAACATGCAACGACGTGGAACTCGGTGTCACTTACACCTTGAATCTGAGCTCTCGCCCCACACTAAAACTGTGACGCCTCCACGATCCTACTTTTGTGTTGTGTAGAAAAACTGCAGGCTAGGAAATGACCCCATTTCCTTTCTGGGGAAAACAACCAGGGAGGTCTCAGCCAGGTCACAAGCTAGGGTGCTGCAGTGCAGTCAGAACTCCTAGGCCAGGGAGGGAGCATGGGAAGGATATCGAGCCAGAGTTGCAGCTCCTGATCAGTATCTGGTGACTGTCCTCCCTGCTGGAAACTCCAGATGTGAGGACAGGATTGAATAGCCTTCTGGCACAAGTTGAGAATCGTCCCTCAGGAGAGGTATCAGGAGGCTAGCGAACGTTTGTGGAATCATACAGGAGTGTGAGACAGTGCCTTAACTTTAAACAGGGTCCAGAATGAGTGGACAGGAATCCCTAATATTGCTGCAACAGAGCCTTAATTACAGCAGCTTAATATACCCACTACCTGACAGGCCATCTTTGTGAGCTCCTCCATTATATACTGAGTAATGCAGAGTGGGAGGGTATTTGTCTTGTGGTATTGAGAAACGACTGACGCTGGTGGCTTTGTCTCGGTCCTTCAATGCATCACTGCCAGGGAACATACTCCACTCTGTGTATTACCCAGTATTGAAGCACAGGATTGTACTTCATTTTTCAGAGCTTTGGTTGCTGGTCTGAATTGCGTTATGAAACCGTTCAGTCATGTTGAAATACTGACAACAGGAGAGAGAGAGATGCCTTGGCGGACCCAGAACGCGGTGTGAAGTTGGTGTAAATAAACAGGTGGCTCATCTTCATCAGTGCAGTCGGGTGTGCCACTTTTACATCTCACCATCAGTGCAGTCGGGTGTGCCACTTTTACATCTCACCATCAGTGCAGTCGGGTGTGCCACTTTTACATCTCACCATCAGTGCAGTCGGGTGTGCCACTTTTATATCTCATCTTTATCAGTGCAGTCGGGTGTGCCACTTTTACATCTCACCTTCATCAGTGCAGTCGGGTGTGCCACTTTTACATCTCACCATCAGTGCAGTCGGGTGTGCCACTTTTATATCTCATCTTTATCAGTGCAGTCGGGTGTGCCACTTTTACATCTCACCTTCATCAGTGCAGTCGGGTGTGCCACTTTTACATCTCACCTTCATCAGTGCAGTCGGGTGTGCCACTTTTATATCTCATCTTCATCAGTGCAGTCGGGTGTGCCACTTTTGCATCTCACCTTCATCAGTGCAGTCGGGTGTGCCACTTTTACATCTCACCTTCATCAGTGCAGTCGGGTGTGCCACTTCTACATCTCATCTTCATCAGTGCAGTCGGGTGTGCCACTTTTGCATCTCACCTTCCTCAGTGCAGTCGGGTGTGCCACTTTTATATCTCCTCTTCATCAGTGCAATCGGGTGTGCCACTTTCACATCTCTTCTTCAGTGCAGTCGGGTGTGCCACTTCTACATCTCATCTTCATCAGTGCTGTCGGGTGTGCCACTTTTACATCTCATCTTCATCAGTGCAGTCGGGTGTGCCACTTTTGCATCTCACCATCAGTTCAGTCGGGTGTGCCACTTCTACATCTCATCTTCATCAGTGCTGTCGGGTGTGCCACTTTTACATCTCACCATCAGTGCAGTCGGGTGTGCCACTTTTACATCTCACCTTCATCAGTGCAGTCGGGTGTGCCACTTTTACATCTCACCTTCATCAGTGCAGTCGGGTGTGCCACTTTTATATCTCATCTTCATGAGTGCAGTCGGGTGAGCCACTTTTACATCTCTCCATCAGTGCAGTCGGGTGTGCCACTTTTACATCTCACCATCAGTGCAGTCGGGTGTGCCACTTTTACATCTCACCATCAGTGCAGTCGGGTGTGCCACTTTTACATCTCACCTTCATCAGTGCAGTCGGGTGTGCCACTTTTACATCTCATCTTCATCAGTGCAGTCGGGTGTGCCACTTTTACATCTCACCATCAGTGCAGTCGGGTGTGCCACTTTTACATCTCACCTTCATCAGTGCAGTCGGGTGTGCCACTTTTACATCTCACCTTCATCAGTGCAGTCGGGTGTGCCACTTTTACATCTCATCTTCATCAGTGCAGTCGGGTGTGCCACTTTTACATCTCACCTTCAGTGCAGTTGGGTGTGCCACTTTTACATCTCACCTTCATCAGTGCAGTCGGGTGTGCCACTTTTACATATCACCATCAGTGCAGTCGGGTGTGCCACTTTTACATCTCATCTTCATCAGTGCAGTCGGGCGTGCCACTTTTACATATCACCATCAGTGCAGTCGGGTGTGCCACATGTACATCTCACCATCAGTGCAGTAGGGTGTGCCACTTTTACATCTCATCTTCATCAGTGCAGTCGGGTGTGCGACTTTTACATCTCATCTTCATCAGTGCAGTCGGGTGTGCCACTTTTACATCTCACCTTCATCAGTGCAGTCGGGTGTGCCACTTTTACATCTCACCTTCATCAGTGCAGTCGGGTGTGCCACTTTTACATCTCACCATCATCAGTGCAGTCGGGTGTGCCACTTTTATATCTCATCTTCATCAGTGCAGTCGGGTGTGCCACTTCTACATCTCATCTTCATCAGTGCAGTCGGGTGTGCCACTTTTGCATCTCACCTTCCTCAGTGCAGTCGGGTGTGCCACTTTTATATCTCCTCTTCATCAGTGCAATCGGGTGTGCCACTTTCACATCTCTTCAGTGCAGTCGGGTGTGCCACTTTTACATCTCATCTTCATCAGTGCAGTCGGGTGTGCCACTTTTACATCTCATCTTCATCAGTGCAGTCGGGTGTGCCACTTTTACATCTCACCATCAGTTCAGTCGGGTGTGCCACTTTTACATCTCACCATCAGTGCCGTCGGGTGTGCCACTTTTATATCTCATCTTCATCAGTGCAGTCGGGTGAGCCACTTTTACATCTCACCATCAGTGCAGTCGGGTGTGCCACTTTTACATCTCACCATCAGTGCAGTCGGGTGTGCCACTTTTACATCTCACCATCAGTGCAGTCGGGTGTGCCACTTTTACATCTCACCTTCATCAGTGCAGTCGGGTGTGCCACTTTTACATCTCATCTTCATCAGTGCAGTCGGGTGTGCCACTTTTACATCTCATCTTCATCAGTGCAGTCGGGTGTGCCACTTTTACATCTCACCATCAGTGCAGTCGGGTGTGCCACTTTTACATCTCACCTTCATCAGTGCAGTCGGGTGTGCCACTTTTACATCTCATCTTCATCAGTGCAGTCGGGTGTGCCACTTTTACATCTCACCTTCAGTGCAGTTGGGTGTGCCACTTTTACATCTCACCTTCATCAGTGCAGTCGGGTGTGCCACTTTTACATCTCACCATCAGTGCAGTCGGGTCTGCCACTTTTACATCTCATCTTCATCAGTGCAGTCGGGTATGCCACTTTTACATCTCACCATCAGTGCAGTCGGGTGTGCCACTTTTACATCTCATCTTCATCAGTGCAGTCGGGCGTGCCACTTTTACATCTCACCATCAGTGCAGTCAGGTGTGCCACATATACATGTCATCTTCATCACTGCAGTCGGGTGTGCCACTTTTACATCTCACCTTCATCAGGGCAGTCGGGTGTGCCACTTTTACATCTCATCATCAGTGCAGTCGGGTGTGCCACTTTTACATCTCACCTTCATCAGTGCAGTCGGGTGTGTCACTTTTACATCTCACCTTCATCAGTGCAGTCGGGTGTGCCACTTTTACATCTCACCTTCAGTGCAGTTGGGTGTGCCACTTTTACATCTCACCTTCATCAGTGCAGTCGGGTGTGCCACTTTTACATATCACCATCAGTGCAGTCGGGTGTGCCACTTTTACATCTCATCTTCATCAGTGCAGTCGGGTATGCCACTTTTACATCTCACCATCAGTGCAGTCGGGTGTGCCACTTTTACATCTCACAATCAGTGCAGTCGGGTGTGCCACTTTACATCTCATCTTCATCAGTGCAGTCGGGCGTGCCACTTTTACATCTCACCATCAGTGCAGTCGGATGTGCCACAAATACATGTCATCTTCATCACTGCAGTCGGGTGTGCCACTTTTACATCTCACCTTCATCAGGGCAGTCGGGTGTGCCACTTTTACATATCATCAGTGCAGTCGGGTGTGCCACTTTTACATCTCATCTTCATCAGTGCAGTCGGGTGTGCCACTTTTACATCTCACAATCAGTGCAGTCGGGTGTGCCACTTTACATCTCATCTTCATCAGTGCAGTCGGGCGTGCCACTTTTACATCTCACCATCAGTGCAGTCGGATGTGCCACATATACATGTCATCTTCATCACTGCAGTCGGGTGTGCCACTTTTACATCTCACCTTCATCAGGGCAGTCGGGTGTGCCACTTTTACATATCATCAGTGCAGTCGGGTGTGCCACTTTTACATCTCACCATCAGTGCAGTTGGGTGTGCCACTTTTACATCTCATCTTCATCAGTGCAGTCGGGTGTGCCACTTTTACATATCACAATCAGTGCAGTCGGGTGTGCCACTTTACATCTCATCTTCATCAGTGCAGTCGGGTGTGCCACTTTTACATCTCATCTTCATCATGGCAGTCGGGTGTGCCACTTTTACATCTCACCAACAGTGCAGTCGGGTGTGCCACTTTTACATCTCACCATCAGTGCAGTCGGGTGTGCCACTTTTACATCTCATCTTCATCAGTGCAGTCGGGTGTGCCACTTTTACATCTCACTATCAGTGCAGTCGGGTGTGCCACTTTTACATCTCATCTTCATCATTGCATTCGGGTGTGCCACTTTTACATCTCATCTTCATCAGTGCAGTCGGGTGTGCCACTTTTACGTCTCACCATCAGTGCAATCAGGTGTGCCACTTTTACGTCTCATCTTCATCATTGCATTCGGGTGTGCCACTTTTACATCTCACCAGTGCAGTCGGGTGTGCCACTTTTACATCTCATCTTCATCAGTGCAGTCGGGCGTGCCACTTTTACATCTCACCTTCATCAGGGCAGTCGGGTGTGCCACTTTTACATCTCATCAGTGCAGTCGGGTGTGCCACTTTTACATCTCACCTTCAGTGCAGTTGGGTGTGCCACTTTTACATCTCACCTTCATCAGTGCAGTCGGGTGTGCCACTTTTACATCTCACCATCAGTGCAGTCGGGTCTGCCACTTTTACATCTCATCTTCATCAGTGCAGTCGGGCGTGCCACTTTTACATCTCATCTTCATCCGTGCAGTCGGGTGTGCCACTTTTACATCTCATCTTCATCAGTGCAGTCGGGTGTGCCACTTTTACATCTCATCTTCATCAGTGCAGTCGGGCGTGCCACTTTTACATCTCATCTTCATCAGTGCAGTCGGGTGTGCCACTTTTACATCTCATCTTCATCAGTGCAGTCGGGCGTGCCACTTTTACATCTCATCTTCATCAGTGCAGTCGGGTGTGCCACTTTTACATCTCATCATCAGTGCAGTCGGGTGTGCCACTTTTACATCTCACAATCAGTGCAGTCGGGTGTGCCACTTTACATCTCATCTTCATCAGTGCAGTCGTGTGTGCCACTTTTACATCTCACTATCAGTGCAGTCGAGTGTGCCACTTTTACATCTCACTATCAGTGCAGTCGGGTGTGCCACTTTTACATCTCATCTTCATCAGTGCAGTCGGGTGTGCCACTTTTACATCTCATCTTCATCAGTGCAGTCGGGCGTGCCACTTTTACATCTCATCTTCATCAGTGCAGTCGGGTGTGCCACTTTTACATCTCATCATCAGTGCAGTCGGGTGTGCCACTTTTACATCTCACAATCAGTGCAGTCGGGTGTGCCACTTTACATCTCATCTTCATCAGTGCAGTCGTGTGTGCCACTTTTACATCTCACTATCAGTGCAGTCGGGTGTGCCACTTTTACATCTCACTATCAGTGCAGTCGGGTGTGCCACTTTTACATCTCATCTTCATCAGTGCAGTCGGGTGTGCCACTTTTACATCTCACTATCAGTGCAGTCGGGTGTGCCACTTTTACGTCTCATCTTCATCATTGCATTCGGGTGTGCCACTTTTACATCTCATCTTCATCAGTGCAGTCGGGTGTGCCACTTTTACGTCTCACCATCAGTGCAATCAGGTGTGCCACTTTTACGTCTCATCTTCATCATTGCATTCGGGTGTGCCACTTTTACATCTCACCAGTGCAGTCGGGTGTGCCACTTTTACATCTCATCTTCATCAGTGCAGTCGGGCGTGCCACTTTTACATCTCACCATCAGTGCAGTCGGGTGTGCCACTTTTACATCTCATCTTCATCACTGCAGTCGGGTGTGCCACTTTTACATCTCACCTTCATCAGGGCAGTCGGGTGTGCCACTTTTACATCTCACCATCAGTGCAGTCGGGTGTGCCACATTTATATCTCTCCTCCATCAGTGCAGTCGGGTGTGCCACTTTTACGTCTCATCTTCATCATTGCAGTCGGGTGTGCCACTTTTACATATCACCATCAGTACAGTCGGGTGTGCCACTTTTACATCTCATCTTCATCAGTGCAGTCGGGTGTGCCACTTTTACATCTCAACATCCGTGCAGTCGGGTGTGCCACTTTTACATCTCATCTTCATTGCAGTCGGGTGTGCCACATGTACATCTCACCTTCATCAGGGCAGTCGGGTGTGCCACTTTTACATGTCATCAGTGCAGTCGGGTGTGCCACTTTTACATCTCATCTTCATCAGTGCAGTCGGGTGTGCCACTTTTACATCTCACCATCAGTGCAGTCGGGTGTGCCACTTTTACATCTCATCTTCATCATTGCATTCGGGTGTGCCACTTTTACATCTCACTATCAGTGCAGTCGGGTGTGCCACTTTTACATATCATCAGTGCAGTCGGGTGTGCCACTTTTACATCTCATCTTCATCAGTGCAGTCGGGTGTGCCACTTTTACATCTCACTATCAGTGCAGTCGGGTGTGCCACTTTTACATCTCACCATCAGTGCAGTCGGGTGTGCCACTTTTACATCTCATCTTCATCAGTGCAGTCGGGTGTGCCACTTTTACATCTCACTATCAGTGCAGTCGGGTGTGCCACTTTTACAACTCATCTTCATCAGAGCAGTCGGGTGTGCCACTTTTACATCTCACCATCAGTGCAGTCTGGTGTGCCACTTTTACATCTCATCTTCATCAGTGCAGTCGGGTGTGCCACTTTTACATCTCATCAGTGCAGTCGGGTGTGCCACTTTTACATCTCATCTTCATCAGTGCAGTCGGGTGTGCCACTTTTACGTCTCATCTTCATCAGTGCAGTCGGGTGTGCCACTTTTACATCTCACCAGTGCAGTCGGGTGTGCCACTTTTACATCTCATCTTCATCAGTGCAGTCGGGTGTGCCACTTTTACATCTCAACATCCGTGCAGTCGGGTGTGCCACTTTTACATCTCATCTTCATTGCAGTCGGGTGTGCCACATGTACATCTCACCTTCATCAGGGCAGTCGGGTGTGCCACTTTTACATATCATCAGTGCAGTCGGGTGTGCCACTTTTACATCTCATCTTCATCAGTGCAGTCGGGTGTGCCACTTTTACATCTCATCTTCATCATTGCATTCGGGTGTGCCACTTTTACATCTCACTATCAGTGCAGTCGGGTGTGCCACTTTTACATATCATCAGTGCAGTCGGGTGTGCCACTTTTACATCTCATCTTCATCAGTGCAGTCGGGTGTGCCACTTTTACATCTCACCTTCATCAGTGCAGTCGGGTGTGCCACTTTTACATCTCATTTTCATCAGTGCAGTCGGGTGTGCCACTTTTACATCTCACCATCAGTGCAGTCGGGTGTGCCACTTTTACATCTCACCTTCATCAGTGCAGTCGGGTGTGCCACTTTTACATCTCATCTTCATCAGTGCAGTCGGGTGTGCCACTTTTACATCTCACTATCAGTGCAGTCGGGTGTGCCACTTTTACATCTCATCAGTGCAGTCGGGTGTGCCACTTTTACATCTCATCAGTGCAGTCGGGTGTGCCACTTTTACATCTCATCAGTGCAGTCGGGTGTGCCACTTTTACATCTCATCAGTGCAGTCGGGTGTGCCACTTTTACATCTCATCTTCATCAGTGCAGTCGGGTGTGCCACTTTTACGTCTCATCTTCATCAGTGCAGTCGGGTGTGCCACTTTTACATCTCACCAGTGCAGTCGGGTGTGCCACTTTTACATCTCATCTTCATCAGTGCAGTCGGGTGTGCCACTTTTACATCTCAACATCCGTGCAGTCGGGTGTGCCACTTTTACATCTCATCTTCATTGCAGTCGGGTGTGCCACATGTACATCTCACCTTCATCAGGGCAGTCGGGTGTGCCACTTTTACATATCATCAGTGCAGTCGGGTGTGCCACTTTTACATCTCATCTTCATCAGTGCAGTCGGGTGTGCCACTTTTACATCTCATCTTCATCATTGCATTCGGGTGTGCCACTTTTACATCTCACTATCAGTGCAGTCGGGTGTGCCACTTTTACATATCATCAGTGCAGTCGGGTGTGCCACTTTTACATCTCATCTTCATCAGTGCAGTCGGGTGTGCCACTTTTACATCTCACCTTCATCAGTGCAGTCGGGTGTGCCACTTTTACATCTCATCTTCATCAGTGCAGTCGGGTGTGCCACTTTTACATCTCACCATCAGTGCAGTCGGGTGTGCCACTTTTACATCTCACCTTCATCAGTGCAGTCGGGTGTGCCACTTTTACATCTCATCTTCATCAGTGCAGTCGGGTGTGCCACTTTTACATCTCACCTTCAGTGCAGTTGGGTGTGCCACTTTTACATCTCACCTTCATCAGTGCAGTCGGGTGTGCCACTTTTACATATCACCATCAGTGCAGTCGGGTGTGCCACTTTTACATCTCATCTTCATCAGTGCAGTCGGGTATGCCACTTTTACATCTCACCATCAGTGCAGTCGGGTGTGCCACTTTTACATCTCATCTTCATCAGTGCAGTCGGGTGTGCCACATATACATGTATTCTTCATCACTGCAGTCGGGTGTGCCACTTTTACATCTCACCTTCATCAGGGCAGTCGGGTGTGCCACTTTTACATCTCATCATCAGTGCAGTCGGGTGTGCCACTTTTACATCTCACCATCAGTGCAGTCGGGTGTGCCACTTTTACATCTCATCTTCATCAGTGCAGTCGGGTGTGCCACTTTTACATCTCACAATCAGTGCAGTCGGGTGTGCCACTTTTACATCTCACCATCAGTGCAGTCGGGTGTGCCACATATACATGTCATCTTCATCACTGCAGTCGGGTGTGCCACTTTTACATCTCACCTTCATCAGGGCAGTCGGGTGTGCCACTTTTACATCTCATCATCAGTGCAGTCGGGTGTGCCACTTTTACATCTCACCATCAGTGCAGTCGGGTGTGCCACTTTTACATCTCATCTTCATCAGTGCAGTCGGGTGTGCCATTTTTACATTTCACAATCAGTGCAGTCGGGTGTGCCACTTTACATCTCATCTTCATCAGTGCAGTCGGGTGTGCCACTTTTACATCTCATCTTCATCATGGCAGTCGGGTGTGCCACTTTTACATCTCACCATCAGTGCAGTCGGGTGTGCCACTTTTACATCTCATCTTCATCAGTGCAGTCGGGTGTGCCACTTTTACATCTCACTATCAGTGCAGTCGGGTGTGCCACTTTTACGTCTCATCTTCATCATTGCATTCGGGTGTGCCACTTTTACATCTCATCTTCATCAGTGCAGTCGGGTGTGCCACTTTTACGTCTCATCTTCATCATTGCATTCGGGTGTGCCACTTTTACATCTCATCTTCATCAGTGCAGTCGGGTGTGCCACTTTTACATCTCATCTTCATCATTGCATTCGGGTGTGCCACTTTTACATCTCATCTTCATCATTGCATTCGGGTGTGCCACTTTTACATCTCACCAGTGCAGTCGGGTGTGCCACTTTTACATCTCGTCTTCATCAGTGCAGACGGGCGTGCCACTTTTACATCTCACCTTCATCAGGGCAGTCGGGTGTGCCACTTTTACATCTCATCATCAGTGCAGTCGGGTGTGCCACTTTTACATCTCATCTTCATCAGTGCAGTCGGGTGTGCCACTTTTACATCTCATCATCAGTGCAGTCGGGTGTGCCACTTTTACATCTCACAATCAGTGCAGTCGGGTGTGCCACTTTACATCTCATCTTCATCAGTGCAGTCGTGTGTGCCACTTTTACATCTCACTATCAGTGCAGTCGGGTGTGCCACTTTTACATCTCACTATCAGTGCAGTCGGGTGTGCCACTTTTACGTCTCATCTTCATCATTGCATTCGGGTGTGCCACTTTACATCTCATCTTCATCAGTGCAGTCGGGTGTGCCACTTTTACATCTCATCTTCATCAGTGCAGTCGGGTGTGCCACTTTACATCTCATCTTCATCAGTGCAGTCGGGTGTGCCACTTTTACATCTCATCTTCATCATTGCATTCGGGTGTGCCACTTTACATCTCATCTTCATCAGTGCAGTCGGGTGTGCCACTTTTACGTCTCATCTTCATCATTGCATTCGGGTATGCCACTTTTACATCTCATCTTCATCAGTGCAGTCGGGTGTGCCACTTTTACGTCTCATCTTCATCATTGCATTCGGGTGTGCCACTTTTACATCTCACCAGTGCAGTCGGGTGTGCCACTTTTACATCTCATCTTCATCAGTGCAGTCGGGCGTGCCACTTTTACATCTCACCATCAGTGCAGTCGGGTGTGCCACTTTTACATCTCATCTTCATCACTGCAGTCGGGTGTGCCAATTTTACATCTCACCTTCATCAGGGCACTCGGGTGTGCCACTTTTACATCTCACCATCAGTGCAGTAGGGGGTGCCACTTTTACATCTCACCTTCATCAGTGCAGTCGGGTGTGCCACTTTTACATCTCATCTTCATCAGTGCAGTCGGGTGTGCCACTTTTACATATCACCATCAGTGCAGTCGGGTGTGCCACTTTTACATCTCATCTTCATCAGTGCAGTCGGGTGTGCCACTTTTAAATCTCATCTTCATCAGTGCAGTCGGGTGTGCCACTTTTACATCTCAACATCCGTGCAGTCGGGTGTGCCACTTTTACATCTCATCTTCATTGCAGTCGGGTGTGCCACATGTACATCTCACCTTCATCAGGGCAGTCGGGTGTGCCACTTTTACATCTCACTATCAGAGCAGTCGGGTGTGCCACTTTTACATCTCATCTTCATCAGTGCAGTCGGGTGTGCCACTTTTACATATCACCATCAGTGCAGTCGGGTGTGCCACTTTTACATCTCATCTTCATCAGTGCAGTCGGGTGTGCCACTTTTAAATCTCATCTTCATCAGTGCAGTCGGGTGTGCCACTTTTACATCTCAACATCCGTGCAGTCGGGTGTGCCACTTTTACATCTCATCTTCATTGCAGTCGGGTGTGCCACATGTACATCTCACCTTCATCAGGGCAGTCGGGTGTGCCACTTTTACATCTCACTATCAGTGCAGTCGGGTGTGCCACTTTTACATCTCATCAGTGCAGTCGGGTGTGCCACTTTTACATCTCATCTTCATTGCAGTCGGGTGTGCCACATGTACATCTCACCTTCATCAGGGCAGTCGGGTGTGCCACTTTTACATCTCACTATCAGTGCAGTCGGGTGTGCCACTTTTACATATCATCAGTGCAGTCGGGTGTGCCACTTTTACATCTCATCTTCATCAGTGCAGTCGGGTGTGCCACTTTTACATCTCACTATCAGTGCAGTCGGGTGTGCCACTTTTACGTCTCATCTTCATCATTGCATTCGGGTGTGCCACTTTTACATCTCATCTTCATCAGTGCAGTCGGGTGTGCCACTTTTACGTCTCATCTTCATCAGTGCAGTCGGGTGTGCCACTTTTACATCTCACCAGTGCAGTCGGGTGTGCCACTTTTACATCTCATCTTCATCAGTGCAGTCGGGCGTGCCACTTTTACATCTCACCATCAGTGCAGTCGGGTGTGCCACTTTTACATCTCATCTTCATCACTGCAGTCGGGTGTGCCACTTTTCCATCTCACCATCAGTGCAGTCGGGTGTGCCACTTTTACATCTCATCTTCATCAGTGCAGTCGGGTGTGCCACTTTTACATCTCACCATCAGTGCAGTCGGGTGTGCCATTTTACATCTCATCTTCATCAGTGCGGTCGGGTGTGCCACTTTTACATCTCATCTTCATCAGTGCAGTCGGGTGTGCCATTTTACATCTCATCTTCATCAGTGCAGTCGGGTGTGCCACTTTTACATCTCACCATCAGTGCAGTCGGGTGTGCCACTTTTACATCTCATCTTCATCAGTGCAGTCGGGTGTGCCACTTTTACATCTCACCATCAGTGCAGTCGGGTGTGCCATTTTACATCTCATCTTCATCAGTGCGGTCGGGTGTGCCACTTTTACATCTCATCTTCATCAGTGCAGTCGGGTGTGCCATTTTACATCTCATCTTCATCAGTGCAGTCGGGTGTGCCACTTTTACATCTCATCTTCATCAGTGCAGTCGGGTGTGCCACTTTTACATCTCACCATCAGTGCAGTCGGGTGTGCCAATTTTACATATCATCAGTGCAGTCGGGTGTGCCACTTTTACATCTCATCTTCATCAGTGCAGTCGGGTGTGCCACTTTTACATCTCACTATCAGTGCAGTCGGTGTGCCACTTTTACGTCTCATCTTCATCATTGCATTCGGGTGTGCCACTTTTACATCTCTTCTTCAGTGCAGTCGGGTGTGACACTTTTACATCTCACCTTCATCAGGGCAGTCGGGTCTGCCACTTTTACATATCACCATCAGGGCAGTCGGGTGTGCCACTTTTACATCTCATCTTCATCAGTGCAGTCGGGTGTGCCACTTTTACATCTCACCATCAGTGCAGTCGGGTGTGCCACTTTTACATCTCATCTTCATCAGTGCAGTCGGGTGTGCCACTTTTACATCTCACCATCAGTGCAGACGGGTGTGCCACTTTTACATCTCACCATCAGTGCATTCGGGTGTGCCACTTTTACATCTCATCTTCATCAGTGCAGTCGGGTGTGCCACTTTTACATCTCACCATCAGTGCAGACGGGTGTGCCACTTTTACATCTCACCATCAGTGCAGTCGGGTGTGCCACTTTTACATCTCATCTTCATCAGTGCAGTCGGGTGTGCCACTTTTACATCTCATCTTCATCAGTGCAGTCGGGTGTGCCACTTTTACATCTCACCATCAGTGCAGTCGGGTGTGCAACTTTTACATCTCATCTTCATCAGCGCAGTCGGGTGTGCCACCTTCACATCTCACCATCAGTGCAGTCGGGTGTGCCACTTTTACATCTCACCATCAGTGCAGTCGGGTGTGCCACTTTTACATCTCATCTTCATCAGTGCAGTCGGGTGTGCCACTTTTACATCTCACCTTCATCAGTGCAGTCGGGTGTGCCACTTTTACATCTCACCTTCCTCAGTGCAGTCGGGTGTGCCACTTTTACATCTCATCTTCATCAGTGCAGTCGGGTGTGCCACTTTTACATCTCACCTTCATCAGTGCAGTCGGGTGTGCCACTTTTACATCTCACCTTCCTCAGTGCAGTCGGGTGTGCCACTTTTACATCTCACCATCAGTGCAGTCGGGTGTGCCACTTTTACATCTCATCTTCATCAGTGCAGTCGGGTGTGCCACTTTTACATCTCACCTTCATCAGTGCAGTCGGGTGTGCCACTTTTACATCTCACCTTCCTCAGTGCAGTCGGGTGTGCCACTTTTACATCTCATCTTCATCAGTGCCGTCGGGTGTGCCACTTTTATATCTCATCTTCATCAGTGCAATCGGGTGTGCCACTTTTACATCTCTTCTTCAGTGCAGTCGGGTGTGCCACTTTTACATCTCACCATCAGTGCAATCGGGTGTGCCACTTTTACATCTCACCTTCATCAGTGCAGTCGGGTGTGCCACTTTTATATCTCATCTTCATCAGTGCAGTCGGGTGTGCCACTTTTACATCTCATCTTCATCAGTGCAGTCGGGTGTGCCACTTTTACATCTCACCATCAGTGCAGTCGGGTGTGCCACTTTTACATCTCACCATCAGTGCAGTCGGGTGTGCCACTTTTACATCTCACCTTCATCAGTGCAGTCGGGTGTGCCACTTTTACATCTCACCTTCATCAGTGCAGTCGGGTGTGCCACTTTTACATCTCACCTTCATCAGTGCAGTCGGGTGTGCCACTTTTATATCTCATCTTCATCAGTGCAGTCGGGTGTGCCACTTTTACATCTCACCATCAGTGCAGTCGGGTGTGCCACTTTTACATCTCACCATCAGTGCAGTCGGGTGTGCCACTTTTACATCTCACCTTCATCAGTGCAGTCGGGTGTGCCACTTTTACATCTCATCTTCATCAGTGCAGTCGGGTGTGCCACTTTTACATATCACCATCAGTGCAGTCGGGTGTGCCACTTTTACATCTCACCATCAGTGCAGTCGGGTGTGCCACTTTTACTTCTCATCTTCATCAGTGCAGTCGGTTGTTCCACTTTTACATCTCACCTTCATCAGTGCAGTCGGGTGTGCCACTTTTACATATCACCATCAGTGCAGTCGGGTGTGCCACTTTTACATATCATCTTCATCAGTGCAGTCGGGTATGCCACTTTTACATCTCACCATCAGTGCAGTCGGGTGTGCCACTTTTACATCTCATCTTCATCATTGCATTCGGGTGTGCCACTTTTACATCTCATCTTCATCAGTGCAGTCGGGTGTGCCACTTTTACGTCTCATCTTCATCAGTGCAGTCGGGTGTGCCACTTTTACATCTCACCAGTGCAGTTGGGTGTGCCACTTTTACATCTCACCATCAGTGCAGTCGGGTGTGCCACTTTTACATCTCATCTTCATCACTGCAGTCGGGTGTGCCACTTTTACATCTCACCATCAGTGCAGTCGGGTGTGCCACTTTTACATCTCATCTTCATCACTGCAGTCGGGTGTGCCACTTTTCCATCTCACCATCAGGGCAGTCGGGTGTGCCACTTTTACATCTCACCATCAGTGCAGTCGGGTGTGCCACTTTTACATCTCATCTTCATCAGTGCAGTCGGGTGTGCCACTTTTACATCTCACCATCAGTGCAGTCGGGTGTGCCATTTTACATCTCATCTTCATCAGTGCGGTCGGGTGTGCCACTTTTACATCTCATCTTCATCAGTGCAGTCGGGTGTGCCATTTTACATCTCATCTTCATCAGTGCAGTCGGGTGTGCCACTTTTACATCTCATCTTCATCAGTGCAGTCGGGTGTGCCACTTTTACATCTCACCATCAGTGCAGTCGGGTGTGCCAATTTTACATATCATCAGTGCAGTCGGGTGTGCCACTTTTACATCTCATCTTCATCAGTGCAGTCGGGTGTGCCACTTTTACATCTCACTATCAGTGCAGTCGGTGTGCCACTTTTACGTCTCATCTTCATCATTGCATTCGGGTGTGCCACTTTTAAATCTCATCATCAGTGCAGTCGGGTGTGCCACATTTACATCTCACCTTCATCAGGGCAGTCGGGTCTGCCACTTTTACATATCACCATCAGGGCAGTCGGGTGTGCCACTTTTACATCTCATCTTCATCAGTGCAGTCGGGTGTGCCACTTTTACATCTCACCTTCATCAGAGCAGTCGGGTGTGCCACTTTTACATCTCACCATCAGTGCAGACGGGTGTGCCACTTTTACATCTCACCATCAGTGCATTCGGGTGTGCCACTTTTACATCTCATCTTCATCAGTGCAGTCGGGTGTGCCACTTTTACATCTCACCATCAGTGCAGTCGGGTGTGCAACTTTTACATCTCATCTTCATCAGTGCAGTCGGGTGTGCCACTTTTACATCTCATCTTCATCAGTGCAGTCGGGTGTGCCACTTTTACATCTCACCATCAGTGCAGTCGGGTGTGCAACCTTTACATCTCATCTTCATCAGCGCAGTCGGGTGTGCCACCTTCACATCTCACCATCAGTGCAGTCGGGTGTGCCACTTTTACATCTCACCATCAGTGCAGTCGGGTGTGCCACTTTTACATCTCACCTTCCTCAGTGCAGTCAGGTGTGCCACTTTTATATCTCATCTTCATCAGTGCAATCGGGTGTGCCACATTTACATCTCTTCTTCAGTGCAGTCGGGTGTGCCACTTTTACATCTCATCTTCATCAGTGCAGTCGGGTGTGCCACTTTTACATCTCACCATCAGTGCAATCGGGTGTGCCACTTTTACATCTCACCTTCATCAGTGCAGTCGGGTGTGCCACTTTTATATCTCATCTTCATCAGTGCAGTCGGGTGTGCCACTTTTACATCTCATCTTCATCAGTGCAGTCGGGTGTGCCACTTTTACATCTCACCATCAGTGCAGTCGGGTGTGCCACTTTTACATCTCACCATCAGTGCAGTCGGGTGTGCCACTTTTACATCTCACCTTCATCAGTGCAGTCGGGTGTGCCACTTTTACATCTCACCTTCATCAGTGCAGTTGGGTGTGCCACTTTTATATCTCATCTTCATCAGTGCAGTCGGGTGTGCCACTTTTACATCTCACCATCAGTGCAGTCGGGTGTGCCACTTTTACATCTCACCTTCATCAGTGCAGTTGGGTGTGCCACTTTTATATCTCATCTTCATCAGTGCAGTCGGGTGTGCCACTTTTACATCTCACCATCAGTGCAGTCGGGTGTGCCACTTTTACATCTCACCTTCATCAGTGCAGTCGGGTGTGCCACTTTTACATCTCATCTTCATCAGTGCAGTCGGGTGTGCCACTTTTACATCTCACCATCAGTGCAGTCGGGTGTGCCACTTTTACATCTCACCTTCATCAGTGCAGTCGGGTGTGCCACTTTTACTTCTCATCTTCATCAGTGCAGTCGGTTGTGCCACTTTTACATCTCACCTTCATCAGTGCAGTCGGGTGTGCCACTTTTACATATCACCATCAGTGCAGTCGGGTGTGCCACTTTTACATATCATCTTCATCAGTGCAGTCGGGTGTGCCACTTTTACATCTCACCATCAGTGCAGTCGGGTGTGCCACTTTTACATCTCATCTTCATCAGTGCAGTCGGGCGTCCCACTTTTACATCTCACCATCAGTGCAGTCGGGTGTGCCACATTTACATCTCATCTTCATCACTGCAGTCGGGTGTGCCACTATTACATCTCACCTTCATCAGGGCAGTCGGGTGTGCCACTTTTACATCTCAACTTCATCAGTGCAGTCGGGTGTGCCACTTTTACATCTCATCTTCATCAGTGCAGTCGGGTGTGCCACTTTTACATATCACCATCAGTGCAGTCGGGTGTGCCACTTTTAAATCTCATCTTCATCAGTGCAGTCGGGTGTGCCACTTTTACATCTCAACATCCGTGCAGTCGGGTGTGCCACTTTTACATCTCATCTTCATTGCAGTCGGGTGTGCCACATGTACATCTCACCTTCATCAGGGCAGTCGGGTGTGCCACTTTTACATCTCACTATCAGTGCAGTCGGGTGTGCCACTTTTAGATATCATCAGTGCAGTCGGGTGTGCCACTTTTACATCTCATCTTCATTGCAGTCGGGTGTGCCACATGTACATCTCACCTTCATCAGGGCAGTCGGGTGTGCCATTTTACATATCATCAGTGCAGTCGGGTGTGCCACTTTTACATCTCATCTTCATCAGTGCAGTCGGGTGTGCCACTTTTACGTCTCATCTTCATCATTGCATTCGGGTGTGCCTCTTTTACATCTCATCTTCATCAGTGCAGTCGGGTGTGCCACTTTTACGTCTCACCTTCATCAGTGCAGTCGGGTGTGCCACTTTTACATCTCACCAGTGCAGTCGGGTGTGCCACTTTTACATCTCATCTTCATCAGTGCAGTCGGGCGTGCCACTTTTACATCTCACCATCAGTGCAGTCGGGTGTGCCACTTTTACATCTCATCTTCATCACTGCAGTCGGGTGTGCCACTTTTCCATCTCACCATCAGGGCAGTCGGGTGTGCCACTTTTACATCTCACCATCAGTGCAGTCGGGTGTGCCACTTTTACATCTCATCTTCATCAGTGCAGTCGGGTGTGCCACTTTTACATCTCACCATCAGTGCAGTCGGGTGTGCCATTTTACATCTGATCTTCATCAGTGCGGTCGGGTGTGCCACTTTTACATCTCATCTTCATCAGTGCAGTCGGGTGTGCCACTTTTACATCTCATCTTCATCAGTGCAGTCGGGTGTGCCACTTTTACATCTCAAAATCAGTGCAGTCGGGTGTGCCAATTTTACATATCATCAGTGCAGTCGGGTGTGCCACTTTTACATCTCACCATCAGTGCAGTCGGGTGTGCCACTTTTTCATCTCATCTTCATCAGTGCAGTCGGGTGTGCCACTTTTACATCTCACTATCAGTGCAGTCGGTGTGCCACTTTTACGTCTCATCTTCATCATTGCATTCGGGTGTGCCACTTTTACATCTCATCATCAGTGCAGTCGGGTGTGCCACTTTTACATCTCATCATCAGTGCAGTCGGGTGTGCCACTTTTACATCTCATCATCAGTGCAGTCGGGTGTGCCACTTTTACATCTCATCTTCATCAGTGCAGTCGGGTGTGCCACTTTTACATCTCATCTTCATCAGTGCCGTCGGGTGTGCCACTTTTACATCTCAAAATCAGTGCAGTCGGGTGTGCCAATTTTACATATCATCAGTGCAGTCGGGTGTGCCACTTTTACATCTCATCTTCATCAGTGCAGTCGGGTGTGCCACTTTTACATCTCACTATCAGTGCAGTCGGTGTGCCACTTTTACGTCTCATCTTCATCATTGCATTCGGGTGTGCCACTTTTACATCTCATCATCAGTGCAGTCGGGTGTGCCACTTTTACATCTCATCATCAGTGCAGTCGGGTGTGCCACTTTTACATCTCATCATCAGTGCAGTCGGGTGTGCCACTTTTACATCTCACCTTCATCAGGGCAGTCGGGTCTGCCACTTTTACATATCACCATCAGTGCAGTCGGGTGTGCCACTTTTACATCTCATCATCAGTGCAGTCGGGTGTGCCACTTTTACATCTCACCTTCATCAGGGCAGTCGGGTCTGCCACTTTTACATATCACCATCAGTGCAGTCGGGTGTGCCACTTTTACATCTCATCTTCATCAGTGCAGTCGGGTGTGCCACTTTTACATCTCACCATCAGTGCAGTCGGGTGTGCCACTTTTACATCTCATCTTCATCAGAGCAGTCGGGTGTGCCACTTTTACATCTCACCATCAGTGCAGTCGGGTGTGCCACTTTTACATCTCATCTTCATCAGTGCAGTCGGGTGTGCCATTTTACATCTCACCATCAGTGCAGTCGGGTGTGCCACTTTTACATCTCATCTTCATCAGTGCAGTCGGGTGTGCCACTTTTACATCTCATCTTCATCAGTGCAGTCGGGTGTGCCACTTTTACATCTCACCATCAGTGCAGTCGGGTGTGCAACTTTTACATCTCATCTTCATCAGCGCAGTCGGGTGTGCCACCTTCACATCTCACCATCAGTGCAGTCGGGTGTGCCACTTTTACATCTCACCATCAGTGCAGTCGGGTGTGCCACTTTTACATCTCATCTTCATCAGTGCAGTCGGGTGTGCCACTTTTACATCTCACCTTCATCAGTGCAGTCGGGTGTGCCACTTTTACATCTCACCTTCCTCAGTGCAGTCAGGTGTGCCACTTTTATATCTCATCTTCATCAGTGCAGTCGGGTGTGCCACTTTTACATCTCACCATCAGTGCAGTCGGGTGTGCAACTTTTCCATCTCATCTTCATCAGCGCAGTCGGGTGTGCCACCTTCACATCTCACCATCAGTGCAGTCGGGTGTGCCACTTTTACATCTCACCATCAGTGCAGTCGGGTGTGCCACTTTTACATCTCATCTTCATCAGTGCAGTCGGGTGTGCCACTTTTACATCTCACCATCAGTGCAGTCGGGTGTGCCACTTTTACATCTCATCTTCATCAGTGCAATCGGGTGTGCCACTTTTACATCTCTTCTTCAGTGCAGTCGGGTGTGCCACTTTTACATCTCATCTTCATCAGTGCAGTCGGGTGTGCCACTTTTACATCTCACCATCAGTGCAATCGGGTGTGCCACTTTTACATCTCACCTTCATCAGTGCAGTCGGGTGTGCCACTTTTATATCTCATCTTCATCAGTGCAGTCGGGTGTGCCACTTTAACATCTCACCATCAGTGCAGTCGGGTGTGCCACTTTTACATCTCACCATCAGTGCAGTCGGGTGTGCCACTTTTACATCTCACCTTCATCAGTGCAGTCGGGTGTGCCACTTTTACATCTCATCTTCATCAGTGCAGTCGGGTGTGCCACTTTTACATATCACCATCAGTGCAGTCGGGTGTGCCACTTTTACATCTCACCATCAGTGCAGTCGGGTGTGCCACTTTTACATCTCACCTTCATCAGTGCAGTCGGGTGTGCCACTTTTACATCTCATCTTCATCAGTGCAGTCGGGTGTGCCACTTTTACATCTCACCTTCATCAGTGCAGTCGGGTGTGCCACTTTTACATATCACCATCAGTGCAGTCGGGTGTGCCACTTTTACATATCATCTTCATCAGTGCAGTCGGGTATGCCACTTTTACATCTCACCATCAGTGCAGTCGGGTGTGCCACTTTTACATCTCATCTTCATCAGTGCAGTCGGGCGTGCCACTTTTACATCTCACCATCAGTGCAGTCGGGTGTGCCACATTTACATCTCATCTTCATCACTGCAGTCGGGTGTGCCACTATTACATCTCACCTTCATCAGGGCAGTTGGGTGTGCCACTTTTACATCTCATCTTCATCAGTGCAGTCGGGTGTGCCACTTTTACATCTCACCATCAGTGCAGTCGGGTGTGCCACTTTTACATCTCATCTTCATCAGTGCAGTCGGGTGTGCCACCTTTACATCTCATCTTCATCAGTGCAGTCGGGTGTGCCACTTTTACATCTCACAATCAGTGCAGTCGGGTGTGCCACTTTACATCTCATCTTCATCAGTGCAGTCGTGTGTGCCACTTTTACATCTCATCTTCATCAGTGCAGTCGGCTGTGCCACTTTTACATCTCATCTTCATCATGGCAGTCGGGTGTGCCACTTTTACATCTCACCATCAGTGCAGTCGGGTGTGCCACTTTTACATCTCATCAGTGCAGTCGGGTGTGCCACATTTACATCTCATCTTCATCAGTGCAGTCGGGTGTGCCACTTTTACATCTCACTATCAGTGCAGTCGGGTGTGCCACTTTTACATCTCATCTTCATCAGTGCAGTCGGGTGTGCCATTTTACATCTCACCATCAGTGCAGTCGGGTGTGCCACTTTTACATCTCATCTTCATCAGTGCAGTCGGGTGTGCCACTTTTACATCTCATCTTCATCAGTGCAGTCGGGTGTGCCACTTTTACATCTCATCTTCATCAGTGCAGTCGGGTGTGCCACTTTTACATCTCATCTTCATCAGTGCAGTCGGGTGTGCCACTTTTACATCTCACCATCAGTGCAGTCGGGTGTGCAACTTTTACATCTCATCTTCATCAGCGCAGTCGGGTGTGCCACCTTCACATCTCACCATCAGTGCAGTCGGGTGTGCCACTTTTACATCTCACCTTCATCAGTGCAATCGGGTGTGCCACTTTTACATCTCTTCTTCAGTGCAGTCGGGTGTGCCACTTATACATCTCATCTTTATCAGTGCAGTCGGGTGTGCCACTTTTACATCTCACCATCAGTGCAATCGGGTGTGCCACTTTTACATCTCACCTTCATCAGTGCAGTCGGGTGTGCCACTTTTATATCTCATCTTCATCAGTGCAGTCGGGTGTGCCACTTTTACATCTCACCATCAGTGCAGTCGGGTGTGCCACTTTTACATCTCACCATCAGTGCAGTCGGGTGTGCCACTTTTACATCTCACCTTCATCAGTGCAGTCGGGTGTGCCACTTTTACATCTCATCTTCATCAGTGCAGTCGGGTGTGCCACTTTTACATATCACCATCAGTGCAGTCGGGTGTGCCACTTTTACATCTCACCATCAGTGCAGTCGGGTGTGCCACTTTTACATCTCACCTTCATCAGTGCAGTCGGGTTTGGCAATTTTACATCTCATCTTCATCAGTGCAGTCGGGTGTGCCACTTTTACATCTCACCTTCATCAGGGCAGTCGGGTGTGCCACTTTTACATCTCATCTTCATCAGTGCAGTCGGGTGTGCCACTTTTACATCTCACCATCAGTGCAGTCGGGTGTGCCACTTTTACATCTCATCTTCATCAGTGCAGTCGGGCGTGCCACTTTTACATCTCACCATCAGTGCAGTCGGGTGTGCCACATTTACATCTCATCTTCATCACTGCAGTCGGGTGTGCCACTATTACATCTCACCTTCATCAGGGCAGTTGGGTGTGCCACTTTTACATCTCACCATCAGTGCAGTCGGGTGCGCCACTTTTACATCTCATCTTCATCAGTGCAGTCGGGTTTGCCACCTTTACATCTCATCTTCATCAGTGCAGTCGGGTGTGCCACTTTTACATCTCACAATCAGTGCAGTCGGGTGTGCCACTTTACATCTCATCTTCATCAGTGCAGTCGTGTGTGCCACTTTTACATCTCATCTTCATCAGTGCAGTCGGCTGTGCCACTTTTACATCTCATCTTCATCATGGCAGTCGGGTGTGCCACTTTTACATCTCATCAGTGCAGTCGGGTGTGCCACATTTACATCTCATCTTCATCAGTGCAGTCGGGTGTGCCACTTTTACATCTCACTATCAGTGCAGTCGGGTGTGCCACTTTTACGTCTCATCTTCATCATTGCATTCGGGTGTGCCACTTTTACATCTCATCTTCATCAGTGCAGTCGGGTGTGCCACTTTTACATCTCACCATCAGTGCAATCAGGTGTGCCACTTTTACGTCTCATCTTCATCATTGCATTCGGGTGTGCCACTTTTACATCTCACCAGTGCAGTCGGGTGTGCCACTTTTACATCGCATCTTCATCAGTGCAGTCGGGTGTGCCAATTTTACATCTCACCTTCATCAGGGCAGTCGGGTGTGCCACTTTTACATCTCACCATCAGTGCAGTCGGGTGTGCCACTTTTACATCTCACCAATTGTGCAGTCGGGTGTGCCACTTTTACATCTCATCTTCATCACTGCAGTCGGGTGTGCCACTTTTACGTCTCATCTTCATCAGTGCAGTCGGGTGTGCCACTTTTACATCTCACCATCAGTGCAATCAGGTGTGCCACTTTTACGTCTCATCTTCATCATTGCAGTCGGGTGTGCCACTTTTACATCGCATCTTCATCAGTGCAGTCGGGTGTGCCACTTTTACATCTCACCTTCATCAGGGCAGTCGGGTGTGCCACTTTTACATCTCACCATCAGTGCAGTCGGGTGTGCCACTTTTACATCTCACCAATTGTGCAGTCGGGTGTGCCACTTTTACATCTCATCTTCATCACTGCAGTCGGGTGTGCCACTTTTACATCGCACCTTCATCAGGGCAGTCGGGTGTGCCACTTTTACATCTCATCTTCATCAGTGCAGTCGGGTGTGCCACTTTTACATCTCACCATCAGTGCAGTCGGGTGTGCCACTTTTACATCTCACCATCAGTGCAGTCGGGTGTGCCACTTTTACGTCTCATCTTCATCAGTGCAGTCGGGTGTGCCACTTTTACATCTCACCATCAGTGCAGTCGGATGTGCCACTTTTACATCTCACCTTCATCAGTGCAGTCGGTTGTGCCACATTTATATCTCACCTCCATCAGTGCAGTCGGGTGTGCCACTTTTACATCTCATCTTCATCAGTGCAGTCGGGTGTGCCACTTTTACATCTCACCATCAGTGCAGTCGGGTGTGCCACTTTTACATCTCACCATCAGTGCAGTCGGGTGTGCCACTTTTACATATCATCAGTGCAGTCGGGTGTGCCACTTTTACATCTCATCTTCATCAGTGCAGTCGGGTGTGCCACTTTTACATCTCACTATCAGTGCAATCGGGTGTGCCACTTTTACATCTCATCTTCATCAGTGCAGTCGGGTGTGCCAATTTTACATCTCATCTTCATCAGTGCAGTCGGGTGTGCCACTTTTACATCTCATCTTCATCAGTGCAGTCGGGTGTGCCACTTTTACATCTCATCTTCATCAGTGCAGTCGGGTGTGCCACTTTTACATCTCATCTTCATCAGTGCAGTCGGGTGTGCCAATTTTACATCTCACCTTCATCAGGGCAGTCGGGTCTGCCACTTTTACATATCACCATCAGTGCAGTCGGGTGTGCCACTTTTACATCTCACCATCAGTGCAGTCGGGTGTGCCACTTTTACATCTCACCATCAGTGCAGTCGGGTGTGCCACTTTTACATCTCATCTTCATCAGTGCAGTCGGGTGTGCCACTTTTACATCTCACCATCAGTGCAGTCGGGTGTGCCACTTTTACATCTCATCTTCATCAGTGCAGTCGGGTGTGCCACTTTTACATCTCACCATCAGTGCAATCGGGTGTGCCACTTTTACATCTCACCTTCATCAGTGCAGTCGGGTGTGCCACTTTTATATCTCATCTTCATCAGTGCAGTCGGGTGTGCCACTTTAACATCTCACCATCAGTGCAGTCGGGTGTGCCACTTTTACATCTCACCATCAGTGCAGTCGGGTGTGCCACTTTTACATCTCACCTTCATCAGTGCAGTCGGGTGTGCCACTTTTACATCTCATCTTCATCAGTGCAGTCGGGTGTGCCACTTTTACATATCACCATCAGTGCAGTCGGGTGTGCCACTTTTACATCTCACCATCAGTGCAGTCGGGTGTGCCACTTTTACATCTCACCTTCATCAGTGCAGTCGGGTGTGCCACTTTTACATCTCATCTTCATCAGTGCAGTCGGGTGTGCCACCTTTACATCTCACCTTCATCAGTGCAGTCGGGTGTGCCACTTTTACATATCACCATCAGTGCAGTCGGGTGTGCCACTTTTACATATCATCTTCATCAGTGCAGTCGGGTATGCCACTTTTACATCTCACCATCAGTGCAGTCGGGTGTGCCACTTTTACATCTCATCTTCATCAGTGCAGTCGGGCGTGCCACTTTTACATCTCACCATCAGTGCAGTCGGGTGTGCCACATTTACATCTCATCTTCATCACTGCAGTCGGGTGTGCCACTATTACATCTCACCTTCATCAGGGCAGTTGGGTGTGCCACTTTTACATCTCATCTTCATCAGTGCAGTCGGGTGTGCCACTTTTACATCTCACCATCAGTGCAGTCGGGTGTGCCACTTTTACATCTCATCTTCATCAGTGCAGTCGGGTGTGCCACCTTTACATCTCATCTTCATCAGTGCAGTCGGGTGTGCCACTTTTACATCTCACAATCAGTGCAGTCGGGTGTGCCACTTTACATCTCATCTTCATCAGTGCAGTCGTGTGTGCCACTTTTACATCTCATCTTCATCAGTGCAGTCGGCTGTGCCACTTTTACATCTCATCTTCATCATGGCAGTCGGGTGTGCCACTTTTACATCTCACCATCAGTGCAGTCGGGTGTGCCACTTTTACATCTCATCAGTGCAGTCGGGTGTGCCACATTTACATCTCATCTTCATCAGTGCAGTCGGGTGTGCCACTTTTACATCTCACTATCAGTGCAGTCGGGTGTGCCACTTTTACATCTCATCTTCATCAGTGCAGTCGGGTGTGCCATTTTACATCTCACCATCAGTGCAGTCGGGTGTGCCACTTTTACATCTCATCTTCATCAGTGCAGTCGGGTGTGCCACTTTTACATCTCATCTTCATCAGTGCAGTCGGGTGTGCCACTTTTACATCTCATCTTCATCAGTGCAGTCGGGTGTGCCACTTTTACATCTCATCTTCATCAGTGCAGTCGGGTGTGCCACTTTTACATCTCACCATCAGTGCAGTCGGGTGTGCAACTTTTACATCTCATCTTCATCAGCGCAGTCGGGTGTGCCACCTTCACATCTCACCATCAGTGCAGTCGGGTGTGCCACTTTTACATCTCACCATCAGTGCAGTCGGGTGTGCCACTTTTACATCTCATCTTCATCAGTGCAGTCGGGTGTGCCACTTTTACATCTCACCTTCATCAGTGCAGTCGGGTGTGCCACTTTTACATCTCACCTTCCTCAGTGCAGTCAGGTGTGCCACTTTTATATCTCATCTTCATCAGTGCAATCGGGTGTGCCACTTTTACATCTCTTCTTCAGTGCAGTCGGGTGTGCCACTTATACATCTCATCTTTATCAGTGCAGTCGGGTGTGCCACTTTTACATCTCACCATCAGTGCAATCGGGTGTGCCACTTTTACATCTCACCTTCATCAGTGCAGTCGGGTGTGCCACTTTTATATCTCATCTTCATCAGTGCAGTCGGGTGTGCCACTTTTACATCTCACCATCAGTGCAGTCGGGTGTGCCACTTTTACATCTCACCATCAGTGCAGTCGGGTGTGCCACTTTTACATCTCACCTTCATCAGTGCAGTCGGGTGTGCCACTTTTACATCTCATCTTCATCAGTGCAGTCGGGTGTGCCACTTTTACATATCACCATCAGTGCAGTCGGGTGTGCCACTTTTACATCTCACCATCAGTGCAGTCGGGTGTGCCACTTTTACATCTCACCTTCATCAGTGCAGTCGGGTTTGGCAATTTTACATCTCATCTTCATCAGTGCAGTCGGGTGTGCCACTTTTACATCTCACCTTCATCAGTGCAGTCGGGTGTGCCACTTTTACATATCATCTTCATCAGTGCAGTCGGGTATGCCACTTTTACATCTCACCATCAGTGCAGTCGGGTGTGCCACTTTTACATCTCATCTTCATCAGTGCAGTCGGGCGTGCCACTTTTACATCTCACCATCAGTGCAGTCGGGTGTGCCACATTTACATCTCATCTTCATCACTGCAGTCGGGTGTGCCACTATTACATCTCACCTTCATCAGGGCAGTTGGGTGTGCCACTTTTACATCTCACCATCAGTGCAGTCGGGTGTGCCACTTTTACATCTCATCTTCATCAGTGCAGTCGGGTTTGCCACCTTTACATCTCATCTTCATCAGTGCAGTCGGGTGTGCCACTTTTACATCTCACAATCAGTGCAGTCGGGTGTGCCACTTTACATCTCATCTTCATCAGTGCAGTCGTGTGTGCCACTTTTACATCTCATCTTCATCAGTGCAGTCGGCTGTGCCACTTTTACATCTCATCTTCATCATGGCAGTCGGGTGTGCCACTTTTACATCTCATCAGTGCAGTCGGGTGTGCCACATTTACATCTCATCTTCATCAGTGCAGTCGGGTGTGCCACTTTTACATCTCACTATCAGTGCAGTCGGGTGTGCCACTTTTACGTCTCATCTTCATCATTGCATTCGGGTGTGCCACTTTTACGTCTCATCTTCATCAGTGCAGTCGGGTGTGCCACTTTTACATCTCACCATCAGTGCAATCAGGTGTGCCACTTTTACGTCTCATCTTCATCATTGCATTCGGGTGTGCCACTTTTACATCTCACCAGTGCAGTCGGGTGTGCCACTTTTACATCGCATCTTCATCAGTGCAGTCGGGTGTGCCAATTTTACATCTCACCTTCATCAGGGCAGTCGGGTGTGCCACTTTTACATCTCACCATCAGTGCAGTCGGGTGTGCCACTTTTACATCTCACCAATTGTGCAGTCGGGTGTGCCACTTTTACATCTCATCTTCATCACTGCAGTCGGGTGTGCCACTTTTACGTCTCATCTTCATCAGTGCAGTCGGGTGTGCCACTTTTACATCTCACCATCAGTGCAATCAGGTGTGCCACTTTTACGTCTCATCTTCATCATTGCAGTCGGGTGTGCCACTTTTACATCGCATCTTCATCAGTGCAGTCGGGTGTGCCACTTTTACATCTCACCTTCATCAGGGCAGTCGGGTGTGCCACTTTTACATCTCACCATCAGTGCAGTCGGGTGTGCCACTTTTACATCTCACCAATTGTGCAGTCGGGTGTGCCACTTTTACATCTCATCTTCATCACTGCAGTCGGGTGTGCCACTTTTACATCGCACCTTCATCAGGGCAGTCGGGTGTGCCACTTTTACATCTCATCTTCATCAGTGCAGTCGGGTGTGCCACTTTTACATCTCACCATCAGTGCAGTCGGGTGTGCCACTTTTACATCTCACCATCAGTGCAGTCGGGTGTGCCACTTTTACGTCTCATCTTCATCAGTGCAGTCGGGTGTGCCACTTTTACATCTCACCATCAGTGCAGTCGGATGTGCCACTTTTACATCTCACCTTCATCAGTGCAGTCGGTTGTGCCACATTTATATCTCACCTCCATCAGTGCAGTCGGGTGTGCCACTTTTACATCTCATCTTCATCAGTGCAGTCGGGTGTGCCACTTTTACATCTCACCATCAGTGCAGTCGGGTGTGCCACTTTTACATCTCACCATCAGTGCAGTCGGGTGTGCCACTTTTACATATCATCAGTGCAGTCGGGTGTGCCACTTTTACATCTCATCTTCATCAGTGCAGTCGGGTGTGCCACTTTTACATCTCACTATCAGTGCAATCGGGTGTGCCACTTTTACATCTCATCTTCATCAGTGCAGTCGGGTGTGCCAATTTTACATCTCATCTTCATCAGTGCAGTCGGGTGTGCCACTTTTACATCTCATCTTCATCAGTGCAGTCGGGTGTGCCACTTTTACATCTCATCTTCATCAGTGCAGTCGGGTGTGCCACTTTTACATCTCATCATCAGTGCAGTCGGGTGTGCCACTTTTACATCTCATCTTCATCAGTGCAGTCGGGTGTGCCAATTTTACATCTCACCTTCATCAGGGCAGTCGGGTCTGCCACTTTTACATATCACCATCAGTGCAGTCGGGTGTGCCACTTTTACATCTCACCATCAGTGCAGTCGGGTGTGCCACTTTTACATCTCACCATCAGTGCAGTCGGGTGTGCCACTTTTACATCTCATCTTCATCAGTGCAGTCGGGTGTGCCACTTTTACATCTCACCATCAGTGCAGTCGGGTGTGCCACTTTTACATCTCATCTTCATCAGTGCAGTCGGGTGTGCGACTTTTACATCTCATCTTCATCAGTGCAGTCGGGTGTGCCACTTTTACATCTCATCTTCATCAGCGCAGTCGGGTGTGCCACCTTCACAACTCACCTTCAGTGCAGTCGGGTGTGCCACTTTTACATCTCAACATCAGTGCAGTCGGGTGTGCCACTTTTACATCTCATCTTCATCAGTGCAGTCGGGTGTGCCACTTCTACATCTCACCTTCCTCAGTGCAGTCGGGTGTGCCACTTTTACATCTCATCTTCATCAGTGCAGTCGGGTGTGCCACTTTTATATCTCATCTTCATCAGTGCAATCGGGTGTGCCACTTTTACATCTCTTCTTCAATGCAGTCGGGTGTGCCACTTTTACATCTCATCTTCATCAGTGCACTCGGGTGTGCCACTTTTACATCTCACCATCAGTGCAGTCGGGTGTGCCACTTTTACATCTCACCTTCATCAGTGCAGTCGGGTGTGCCACTTTTACATCTCATCTTCATCAGTGCAGTCGGGTGTGCCACTTTTACATATCACCATCAGTGCAGTTGGGTGTGCCACTTTTACATATCACCATCAGTGCAGTCGGGTGTGCTACTTTTACATCTCATCTTCATCAGTGCAGTCGGGCGTGCCACTTTTACATCTCAACATCAGTGCAGTCGGGTGTGCCACATTTACATCTCATCTTCATCAGTGCAGTCGGGTGTGCCACTTTTACATCTCACCTTCATCAGGGCAGTCGGGTGTGCCACTTTTACATCTCATCTTCATCAGTGCAGTCGGGTGTGCCACCTTTACATCTCATCTTCATCAGTGCAGTCGGGTGTGCCACTTTTACACCTCACAATCAGTGCAGTCGGGTGTGCCACTTTACATCTCATCTTCATCAGTGCAGTCGGCTGTGCCACTTTTACATCTCATCTTCATCATGGCAGTCGGGTGTGCCACTTTTACATCTCACCATCAGTGCAGTCGGGTGTGCCACTTTTACATCTCATCAGTGCAGTCGGGTGTGCCACATTTACATCTCATCTTCATCAGTGCAGTCGGGTGTGCCACTTTTACATCTCACTATCAGTGCAGTCGGGTGTGCCACTTTTACGTCTCATCTTCATAATTGCATTCGGGTGTGCCACTTTTACATCTCACCAGTGCAGTCGGGTGTGCCACTTTTACATCTCATCTTCATCACTGCAGTCGGGTGTGCCACTTTTACATCTCACCGTCATCAGGGAAGTCGGGTGTGCCACTTTTACATCTCACCATCAGTGCAGTCGGGTGTGCCACTTTTACATCTCATCTTCATCAGTGCAGTCGGGTGTGCCACTGTTACATCTCACCATCAATGCAGTCGGGTGTGCCACTTTTACATCTCACCTTCATCAGTGCAGTCGGGTGTGCCACATTTATATCTCACCTCCATCAGTGCAGTCGGGTGTGCCACTTTTACATATCACCATCAGTGCAGTCGGGTGTGCCACTTTTACATCTCATCTTCATCAGTGCAGTCGGGTGTGCCACTTTTACATCTCACCATCAGTGCAGTCGGGTGTGCCACTGTTACATCTCATCTTCATCAGTGCAGTCGGGCGTGCCACTTTTACATCTCACCATCCGTGCAGTCGGGTGTGCCACTTTTACATCTCATCTTCATTGCAGTCGGGTGTGCCACATTTACATCTCACCTTCATCAGGGCAGTCGGGTGTGCCACTTTTACATCACATCTTCATCAGTGCAGTCGGATGTGCCACTTTTACATCTCACCATCAGTGCAGTCGGGTGTGCCACTTTTACATATCATCAGTGCAGTCGGGTGTGCCACTTTTACATCTCATCTTCATCAGTGCAGTCGGGTGTGCCACTTTTACATCTCACTATCAGTGCAGTCGGTGTGCCACTTTTACGTCTCATCTTCATCATTGCATTCGGGTGTGCCACTTTTACATCTCATCATCAGTGCAGTCGGGTGTGCCACTTTTACATCTCATCTTCATCACTGCAGTCGGGTGTGCCACTTTTACATCTCACCATCAGTGCAGTCGGGTGTGCCACTTTTACATCTCACCATCAGTGCAGTCGGGTGTGCCACTTTTACATCTCATCTTCATCAGTGCAGTCGGGTGTGCCACTTTTACATCTCACCATCAGTGCAGTCGGGTGTGCCACTTTTACATCTCATCTTCATCAGTGCAGTCGGGTGTGCGACTTTTACATCTCATCTTCATCAGTGCAGTCGGGTGTGCGACTTTTACATCTCATCTTCATCAAAGCAGTCGGGTGTGCCACCTTCACATCTCACCATCAGTGCAGTCGGGTGTGCCACTTTTACATCTCATCTTCATCAGTGCAGTCGGGTGTGCCACTTTTACATCTCACCTTCATCAGTGCAGTCGGGTGTGCCACTTTTACATCTCACCATCAGTGCAGTCGGGTGTGCCACTTTTACATCTCATCTTCATCACTGCAGTCGGGTGTGCCACTTTTACATCTCACCTTCATCAGTGCAGTCGGGTGTGCCACTTTTACATCTCACCAGTGCAGTCGGGTGTGCCACTTTTACATCTCATCTTCATCACTGCAGTCGGGTGTGCCACTTTTACATCTCACCTTCATCAGTGCAGTCGGGTGTGCCACTTTTACATATCATCATCAGTGCAGTCGGGTGTGCCACTTTTACATCTCATCTTCATCAGTGCAGTCGGGTATGCCACTTTTACATCTCACCATCAGTGCAGTCGGGTGTGCCACTTTTACATCTCATCTTCATCAGTGCAGTCGGGCGTGCCACTTTTACATCTCACCATCAGTGCAGTCGGGTGTGCCACATATACATGTCATCTTCATCAGTGCAGTCGGGTGTGCCACTTTGACATCTCACCTTCATCAGTGCAGTCGGGTATGCCACTTTTATATCTCATCTTTATCAGTGCAGTCGGGTGTGCCACTTTCACATCTCACCTTCATCAGTGCAGTCCGGTGTGCCACTTTTACATCTCATCTTCATCAGTGCAGTCGGGTGTGCCACTTTTACATCTCACCTTCATCAGTGCAGTCGGGTGTGCCACTTTTACATCTCACCTTCATCAGTGCAGTCGGGTGTGCCACTTTTACATCTCACCTTCATCAGTGCAGTCGGGTGTGCCACTTTTACATCTCACCATCATCAGTGCAGTCGGGTGTGCCACTTTTATATCTCATCTTCATCAGTGCAGTCGGGTGTGCCACTTCTACATCTCATCTTCATCAGTGCAGTCGGGTGTGCCACTTTTGCATCTCACCTTCCTCAGTGCAGTCGGGTGTGCCACTTTTATATCTCCTCTTCATCAGTGCAATCGGGTGTGCCACTTTCACATCTCTTCAGTGCAGTCGGGTGTGCCACTTTTACATCTCATCTTCATCAGTGCAGTCGGGTGTGCCACTTTTACATCTCATCTTCATCAGTGCAGTCGGGTGTGCCACTTTTACATCTCACCATCAGTTCAGTCGGGTGTGCCACTTTTACATCTCACCATCAGTGCAGTCGGGTGTGCCACTTTTACATCTCACCTTCATCAGTGCAGTCGGGTGTGCTACTTTTACATCTCACCATCAGTGCAGTCGGGAGTGCCACTTTTACATCTCACCATCAGTGCAGTCGGGTGTGCCACTTTTACATCTCACCTTCATCAGTGCAGTCGGGTGTGCCACTTTTACATCTCATCTTCATCAGTGCAGTCGGGTGTGCCACTTTTACATCTCACCATCAGTGCAGTCGGGTGTGCCACTTTTACATCTCACCTTCATCAGTGCAGTCGGGTGTGCCACTTTTACATCTCACCTTCATCAGTGCAGTCGGGTGTGCCACTTTTCCATCTCATCTTCATCAGTGCAGTCGGGTGTGCCACTTTTACATCTCACCTTCAGTGCAGTTGGGTGTGCCACTTTTACATCTCACCTTCATCAGTGCAGTCGGGTGTGCCACTTTTACATCTCATCTTCATCAGTGCAGTCGGGTGTGCCACTTTTACATCTCACCTTCAGTGCAGTCGGGTGTGCCACTTTTACATCTCACCTTCATCATTGCATTCGGGTGTGCCACTTTTACATATCACCATCAGTGCAGTCGGGTGTGCCACTTTTACATCTCATCTTCATCAGTGCAGTCGGGTGTGCCACTTTTACATCTCACCATCAGTGCAGTCAGGTGTGCCACATGTACATGTCATCTTCATCACTGCAGTCGGGTGTGCCACTTTTACATCTCACCTTCATCAGGGCAGTCGGGTGTGCCACTTTTGCATCTCATCATCAGTGCAGTCGGGTGTGCCACTTTTACATCTCACCATCAGTGCAGTCGGGTGTGCCACTTTTACATCTCATCTTCATCAGTGCAGTCGGGTGTGCCACTTTTACATCTCATCTTCATCAGTGCAGTCGGGTGTGCCACTTTTACATCTCACAATCAGTGCAGTCGGGTGTGCCACTTTACATCTCATCTTCATCAGTGCAGTCGGGTGTGCCACTTTTACATCTCATCTTCATCATGGCAGTCGGGTGTGCCACTTTTACATCTCACCATCAGTGCAGTCGGGTGTGCCACTTTTACATCTCATCTTCATCAGTGCAGTCGGGTGTGCCACTTTTACATCTCACTATCAGTGCAGTCGGGTGTGCCTCTTTTACATCTCATCTTCATCATTGCATTCGGGTGTGCCACTTTTACATCTCATCTTCATCAGTGCAGTCGGGTGTGCCACTTTTACGTCTCACCATCAGTGCAATCAGGTGTGCCACTTTTACGTCTCATCTTCATCATTGCATTCGGGTGTGCCACTTTTACATCTCACCCGTGCAGTCGGGTGTGCCACTTTTACATCTCATCTTCATCAGTGCAGTCGGGCGTGCCACTTTTACATCTCACCTTCATCAGGGCAGGCGGGTGTGCCACTTTTACATCTCATCAGTGCAGTCGGGTGTGCCACGTTTACATCTCATCTTCATCAGTGCAGTCGGGCGTGCCACTTTTACATCTCATCATCAGTGCAGTCGGGTGTGCCACTTTTACATCTCACAATCAGTTCAGTCGGGTGTGCCACTTTACATCTCATCTTCATCAGTGCAGTCGTGTGTGCCACTTTTACATCTCACTATCAGTGCAGTCGGGTGTGCCACTTTTACATCTCACTATCAGTGCAGTCGGGTGTGCCACTTTTACGTCTCATCTTCATCATTGCATTCGGGTGTGCCACTTTACATCTCATCTTCATCAGTGCAGTCGGGTGTGCCACTTTTACATCTCATCTTCATCAGTGCAGTCGGGTGTGCCACTTTTACATCTCACTATCAGTGCAGTCGGGTGTGCCACTTTTACGTCTCATCTTCATCATTGCATTCGGGTGTGCCACTTTTACGTCTCACCATCAGTGCAATCAGGTGTGCCACTTTTACGTCTCATCTTCATCAGTGCAGTCGGGTGTGCCACTTTTACATCTCATCTTCATCAGTGCAGTCGGGTGTGCCACTTTTACATCTCATCTTCATCAGTGCAGTCGGGTGTGCCACTTTTACGTCTCACCATCAGTGCAATCAGGTGTGCCACTTTTACGTCTCATCTTCATCAGTGCAGTCGGGTGTGCCACTTTTACATCTCATCTTCATCAGTGCAGTCGGGTGTGCCACTTTTACATCTCACCAGTGCAGTCGGGTGTGCCACTTTTACATCTCATCTTCATCAGTGCAGTCGGGCGTGCCACTTTTACATCTCATCATCAGTGCAGTCGGGTGTGCCACTTTTACATCTCATCTTCATCACTGCAGTCGGGTGTGCCACTTTTACATCTCACCTTCATCAGGGCAGTCGGGTGTGCCACTTTTACATCTCACCATCAGTGCAGTCGGGTGTGCCACTTTTACATCTCACCTTCATCAGTGCAGTCGGGTGTGCCACATTTATATCTCTCCTCCATCAGTGCAGTCGGGTGTGCCACTTTTACATCTCATCTTCATCAGTGCAGTCGGGTGTGCCACTTTTACATATCACCATCAGTACAGTCGGGTGTGCCACTTTTACATCTCATCTTCATTGCAGTCGGGTGTGCCACTTTTACATCTCATCTTCATCGGTGCAGTCGGGTGTGCCACTTTTACATCTCATCTTCATCGGTGCAGTCGGGTGTGCCACTTTTACATCTCAACATCCGTGCAGTCGGGTGTGCCACTTTTACATCTCATCTTCATCGGTGCAGTCGGGTGTGCCACTTTTACATCTCATCTTCATCAGTGCAGTCGGGTGTGCCACTTTTACATCTCAACATCCGTGCAGTCGGGTGTGCCACTTTTACATCTCATCTTCATTGCAGTCGGGTGTGCCACATGTACATCTCACCTTCATCAGGGCAGTCGGGTGTGCCACTTTTACATATCATCAGTGCAGTCGGGTGTGCCACTTTTACATCTCATCTTCATCAGTGCAGTCGGGTGTGCCACTTTTACATCTCATCTTCATCATTGCATTCGGGTGTGCCACTTTTACATCTCACTATCAGTGCAGTCGGGTGTGCCACTTTTACATATCATCAGTGCAGTCGGGTGTGCCACTTTTACATCTCATCTTCATCAGTGCAGTCGGGTGTGCCACTTTTACATCTCACTATCAGTGCAGTCGGGTGTGCCACTTTTACATCTCATCTTCATCAGTGCAGTCGGGTGTGCCACTTTTACATCTCATCTTCATCAGAGCAGTCGGGTGTGCCACTTTTACATCTCACCATCAGTGCAGTCGGGTGTGCCACTTTTACATCTCATCTTCATCAGTGCAGTCGGGTGTGCCACCTTTACATCTCATCTTCATCAGTGCAGTCGGATGTGCCACTTTTACATCTCACCATCAGTGCAGTCGGGTGTGCCACTTTTACATCTCATCTTCATCAGTGCAGTCGGGTGTGCCACCTTTACATCTCATCTTCATCAGTGCAGTCGGGTGTGCCACTTTTACATCTCATCCTCATCATGGCAGTCGGGTGTGCCACTTTTACATCTCACCATCAGTGCAGTCGGGTGTGCCACTTTTACATCTCATCAGTGCAGTCGGGTGTGCCACATTTACATCTCATCTTCATCAGTGCAGTCGGGTGTGCCACTTTTACATCTCACTATCAGTGCAGTCGGGTGTGCCACTTTTACATCTCATCAGTGCAGTCGGGTGTGCCACTTTTACATCTCACCATCAGTGCAGTCGGGTGTGCCACTTTTACATCTCACCATCAGTGCAGTCGGGTGTGCCACATTTACATCTCATCTTCATCAGTGCAGTCGGGTGTGCCACTTTTACATCTCACTATCAGTCCATTCGGGTGTGCCACTTTTACATCTCACTATCAGTGCAGTCGGGTGTGCCACTTTTACATCTCATCAGTGCAGTCGGGTGTGCCACATTTACATCTCATCTTCATCAGTGCAGTCGGGTGTGCCACTTTTACATCTCACTATCAGTGCAGTCGGGTGTGCCACTTTTACATCTCACTATCAGTGCATTCGGGTGTGCCACTTTTACATCTCATCTTCATCAGTGCAGTCGGGTGTGCCACTTTTACATCTCACCATCAGTGCAGTCGGGTGTGCCACTTTTACATCTCACTATCAGTGCATTCGGGTGTGCCACTTTTACATCTCATCAGTGCAGTCGGGTGTGCCACATTTACATCTCATCTTCATCATTGCATTCGGGTGTGCCACTTTTACATCTCATCTTCATCAGTGCAGTCGGGTGTGCCACTTTTACGTCTCATCTTCATCAGTGCATTCGGGTGTGCCACTTTTACATCTCACCAGTGCAGTCGGGTGTGCCACTTTTACATCTCATCTTCATCAGTGCAGTCGGGTGTGCCACTTTTACATCTCATCTTCATCATTGCATTCGGGTGTGCCACTTTTACATCTCATCTTCATCAGTGCAGTCGGGTGTGCCACTTTTACGTCTCATCTTCATCAGTGCATTCGGGTGTGCCACTTTTACATCTCACCAGTGCATTCGGGTGTGCCACTTTTACATCTCACCAGTGCAGTCGGGTGTGCCACTTTTACATCTCACCTTCATCAGGGCAGTCGGGTGTGCCACTTTTACATATCATCAGTGCAGTCGGGTGTGCCACTTTTACATCTCATCTTCATCAGTGCAGTCGGGTGTGCCACTTTTACATCTCATCTTCATCATTGCATTCAGGTGTGCCACTTTTACATATCATCAGTGCAGTCGGGTGTGCCACTTTTACATCTCATCTTCATCAATGCAGTCGGGTGTGCCACTTTTACATCTCACTATCAGTGCAGTCGGGTGTGCCACTTTTACATCTCATCTTCATCAGTGCAGTCGGGTGTGCCACTTTTACATCTCATCTTCATCAGAGCAGTCGGGTGTGCCACCTTTACATCTCATCTTCATCAGTGCAGTCGGGTGTGCCACTTTTACATCTCACCATCAGTGCAGTCGGGTGTGCCACTTTTACATCTCATCTTCATCAGTGCAGTCGGGTGTGCCACTTTTACATCTCACCATCAGTGCAGTCGGGTGTGCCACTTTTACATCTCATCTTCATCAGTGCAGTCGGGTGTGCCACCTTTACATCTCATCTTCATCAGTGCAGTCGGGTGTGCCACTTTTACATCTCACAATCAGTGCAGTCGGGTGTGCCACTTTACATCTCATCTTCATCAGTGCAGTCGGGTGTGCCACTTTTACATCTCATCTTCATCAGTGCAGTCGGGTGTGCCACTTTTACATCTCATCCTCATCATGGCAGTCGGGTGTGCCACTTTTACATCTCACCATCAGTGCAGTCGGGTGTGCCACTTTTACATCTCATCAGTGCAGTCGGGTGTGCCACATTTACATCTCATCTTCATCAGTGCAGTCGGGTGTGCCACTTTTACATCTCACTATCAGTGCAGTCGGGTCTGCCACTTTTACATCTCATCAGTGCAGTCGGGTGTGCCACATTTACATCTCATCTTCATCATTGCATTCGGGTGTGCCACTTTTACATCTCATCTTCATCAGTGCAGTCGGGTGTGCCACTTTTACGTCTCATCTTCATCAGTGCAGTCGGGTGTGCCACTTTTACATCTCACCAGTGCAGTCGGGTGTGCCACTTTTACATCTCATCTTCATCAGTGCAGTCGGGCGTGCCACTTTTACATCTCACCATCAGTGCAGTCGGGAGTGCCACTTTTACATCTCATCTTCATCACTGCAGTCGGGTGTGCCACTTTTCCATCTCACCATCAGGGCAGTCGGGTGTGCCACTTTTACATCTCACCATCAGTGCAGTCGGGTGTGCCACTTTTACATCTCATCTTCATCAGTGCAGTCGGGTGTGCCAATTTTACATCTCACCATCAGTGCAGTCGGGTGTGCCACTTTACATCTCATCTTCATCAGTGCAGTCGGGTGTGCCACTTTTACATCTCACTATCAGTGCAGTCGGGTGTGCCACTTTTACGTCTCATCTTCATCATTGCATTCGGGTGTGCCACTTTTACATCTCATCTTCATCATTGCATTCGGGTGTGCCACTTTTACATCTCATCTTCATCAGTGCAGTCGGGTGTGCCACTTTTACGTCTCATCTTCATCAGTGCAGTCGGGTGTGCCACTTTTACATCTCACCAGTGCAGTCGGGTGTGCCACTTTTACATCTCATCTTCATCAGTGCAGTCGGGTGTGCCACTTTTACATCTCACCATCAGTGCAGTCGGGTGTGCCACTTTTACATCTCATCTTCATCACTGCAGTCGGGTGTGCCACTTTTCCATCTCACCATCAGGGCAGTCGGGTGTGCCACTTTTACATCTCACCATCAGTGCAGTCGGGTGTGCCACTTTTACATCTCATCTTCATCAGTGCAGTCGGGTGTGCCAATTTTACATCTCACCATCAGTGCAGTCGGGTATGCCACTTTACATCTCATCTTCATCAGTGCAGTCGGGTGTGCCACTTTTACATCTCACTATCAGTGCAGTCGGGTGTGCCACTTTTACGTCTCATCTTCATCATTGCATTCGGGTGTGCCACTTTTACATCTCATCTTCATCAGTGCAGTCGGGTGTGCCACTTTTACGTCTCACCATCAGTGCAATCAGGTGTGCCACTTTTACGTCTCATCTTCATCATTGCATTCGGGTGTGCCATTTTTACATCTCACCAGTGCAGTCGGGTGTGCCACTTTTACATCTCATCTTCATCAGTGCAGTCGGGCATGCCACTTTTACATCTCACCATCAGTGCAGTCGGGTGTGCCACTTTTACATCTCATCTTCATCACTGCAGTCGGGTGTGCCACTTTTACATCTCACCATCAGTGCAGTCGGGTGTGCCACTTTTACATCTCACCTTCATCAGTGCAGTCGGGTGTGCCACATTTACATCTCACCTTCATCAGTGCAGTCGGGTGTGCCACTTTTACATCTCACCTTCATCAGTGCAGTCGGGTGTGCCACTTTTACATCTCACCATCAGTGCAGTCGGGTGTGCCACTTTTACATCTCATCTTCATCACTGCAGTCGGGTGTGCCACTTTTACATCTCACCATCAGTGCAGTCGGGTGTGCCACTTTTACATCTCATCTTCATCACTGCAGTCGGGTGTGCCACTTTTACATCTCACCATCAGTGCAGTCGATTGTGCCACTTTTACATCTCACCTTCATCAGGGCAGTCGGGTGTGCCACTTTTACATCTCACCATCAGTGCAGTCGGGTGTGCCACTTTTACATCTCACCTTCATCAGTGCAGTCGGGTGTGCCACATTTATATCTCTCCTCCATCAGTGCAGTCGGGTGTGCCACTTTTACATCTCATCTTCATCAGTGCAGTCGGGTGTGCCACTTTTACATCTCATCTTCATCAGTGCAGTCGGGTGTGCCACTTTTACATATCACCATCAGTGCAGTCGGGTGTGCCACTTTTACATCTCATCTTCATCAGTGCAGTCGGGTGTGCCACTTTTACATCTCATCTTCATCAGTGCAGTCGGGTGTGCCACTTTTACATCTCAACATCCGTGCAGTCGGGTGTGCCACTTTTACATCTCATCTTCATTGCAGTCGGGTGTGCCACATGTACATCTCACCTTCATCAGGGCAGTCGGGTGTGCCACTTTTACATATCATCAGTGCAGTCGGGTGTGCCACTTTTACATCTCATCTTCATCAGTGCAGTCGGGTGTGCCACTTTTACATCTCACTATCAGTGCAGTCGGGTGTGCCACTTTTACATCTCATCTTCATCATTGCATTCGGGTGTGCCACTTTTACATCTCACTATCAGTGCAGTCGGGTGTGCCACTTTTACATATCATCAGTGCAGTCGGGTGTGCCACTTTTACATCTCATCTTCATCAGTGCAGTCGGGTGTGCCACTTTTACATCTCACTATCAGTGCAGTCGGGTGTGCCACTTTTACATCTCATCTTCATCAGAGCAGTCGGGTGTGCCACTTTTACATCTCACCATCAGTGCAGTCGGGTGTGCCACTTTTACATCTCATCTTCATCAGTGCAGTCGGGTGTGCCACCTTTACATCTCATCTTCATCAGTGCAGTCGGGTGTGCCACTTTTACATCTCACAATCAGTGCAGTCGGGTGTGCCACTTTTACATTTCATCTTCATCAGTGCAGTCGGGTGTGCCACTTTTACATCTCATCAGTGCAGTCGGGTGTGCCACATTTACATCTCATCTTCATCATTGCATTCGGGTGTGCCACTTTTACATCTCATCTTCATCAGTGCAGTCGGGTGTGCCACTTTTACATCTCATCAGTGCAGTCGGGTGTGCCACATTTACATCTCATCTTCATCAGGGCAGTCGGGTGTGCCACTTTTACGTCTCATCTTCATCAGTGCAGTCGGGTGTGCCACGTTTACATCTCACCAGTGCAGTCGGGTGTGCCACTTTTACATCTCATCTTCATCAGTGCAGTCGGGTGTGCCACTTTTACATCTCATCTTCATCAGTGCGGTCGGGTGTGCCACTTTTACATCTCAACTTCATCAGTGCAGTCGGGTGTGCCACTTTCACATCTCACCTTCATCAGTGCAGTCGGGTGTGCCACTTTTACATGTCATCTTCATCAGTGCAGTCGGGTGTGCCACTTTTACATCTCACCTTCATCAGTGCAGTCGGGTGTGCCACTTTTACATCTCACCATCATCAGTGCAGTCGGGTGTGCCACTTTTATATCTCATCTTCATCAGTGCAGTCGGGTTTGCCACTTCTACATCTCATCTTCATCAGTGCAGTCGGGTGTGCCACCTTTGCATCTCACCTTCCTCAGTGCAGTCGGGTGTGCCACTTTTATATCTCATCTTCATCAGTGCAATCGGGTGTGCCACTTTCACATCTCTTCTTCAGTGCAGTCGGGTGTGCCACTTTTACATCTCATCTTCATCAGTGCAGTCGGGTGTGCCACTTTTACATCTCACCATCAGTTCAGTCGGGTGTGCCACTTTTAAATCTCATCTTCATCAGTGCAGTCGGGTGAGCCACTTTTACATCTCACCATCAGTGCAGTCGGGTGTGCCACTTTTACATCTCACCATCAGTGCAGTCGGGTGTGCCACTTTTACATCTCACCATCAGTGCAGTCGGGTGTGCCACTTTTACATCTCACCTTCATCAGTGCAGTCGGGTGTTCCACTTTTACATCTCATCTTCATCAGTGCAGTCGGGTGTGCCACTTTTACATCTCACCATCAGTGCAGTCGGGTGTGCCACTTTTACATCTCACCTTCATCAGTGCAGTCGGGTGTGCCACTTTTACATCTCACCTTCATCAGTGCAGTCGGGTGTGCCACTTTTACATCTCATCTTCATCAGTGCAGTCGGGTGTGCCACTTTTACATCTCACCTTCAGTGCAGTTGGGTGTGCCACTTTTACATCTCACCTTCATCAGTGCAGTCGGGTGTGCCACTTTTACATATCACCATCAGTGCAGTCGGGTGTGCCACTTTTACATCTCATCTTCATCAGTGCAGTCGGGTGTGCCACTTTTACATCTCACCTTCAGTGCAGTTGGGTGTGCCACTTTTACATCTCACCTTCATCAGTGCAGTCGGGTGTGCCACTTTTACATATCACCATCAGTGCAGTCGGGTGTGCCACTTTTACATCTCATCTTCATCAGTGCAGTCGGGTATGCCACTTTTACATCTCATCATCAGTGCAGTCGGGTGTGCCACTTTTACATCTCACCATCAGTGCAGTCGGGTGTGCCACTTTTACATCTCATCTTCATCAGTGCAGTCGGGTGTGCCACTTTTACATCTCACAATCAGTGCAGTCGGGTGTGCCACTTTACATCTCATCTTCATCAGTGCAGTCGGGTGTGCCACTTTTACATCTCACCATCAGTGCAGTCGGGTGTGCCACATATACATGTCATCTTCATCACTGCAGTCGGGTGTGCCACTTTTACATCTCACCTTCATCAGGGCAGTCGGGTGTGCCACTTTTACATCTCATCATCAGTGCAGTCGGGTGTGCCACTTTTACATCTCACCATCAGTGCAGTCGGGTGTGCCACTTTTACATCTCATCTTCATCAGTGCAGTCGGGTGTGCCACTTTTACATCTCACAATCAGTGCAGTCGGGTGTGCCACTTTACATCTCATCTTCATCAGTGCAGTCGGGTGTGCCACTTTTACATCTCATCTTCATCATGGCAGTCGGGTGTGCCACTTTTACATCTCACCATCAGTGCAGTCGGGTGTGCCACTTTTACATCTCATCTTCATCAGTGCAGTCGGGTGTGCCACTTTTACATCTCACTATCAGTGCAGTCGGGTGTGCCACTTTTACGTCTCATCTTCATCATTGCATTCGGGTGTGCCACTTTTACATCTCATCTTCATCAGTGCAGTCGGGTGTGCCACTTTTACGTCTCACCATCAGTGCAATCAGGTGTGCCACTTTTACATCTCATCTTCATCATTGCATTCGGGTGTGCCACTTTTACATCTCACCAGTGCAGTCGGGTGTGCCACTTTTACATCTCGTCTTCATCAGTGCAGACGGGCGTGCCACTTTTACATCTCACCTTCATCAGGGCAGTCGGGTGTGCCACTTTTACATCTCATCATCAGTGCAGTCGGGTGTGCCACTTTTACATCTCATCTTCATCAGTGCAGTCGGGCGTGCCACTTTTACATCTCACCTTCATCAGGGCAGTCGGGTGTGCCACTTTTACATCTCATCATCAGTGCAGTCGGGTGTGCCACTTTTACATCTCACAATCAATGCAGTCGGGTGTGCCACTTTACATCTCATCTTCATCAGTGCAGTCGTGTGTGCCACTTTTACATCTCACTATCAGTGCAGTCGGGTGTGCCACTTTTACATCTCACTATCAGTGCAGTCGGGTGTGCCACTTTTACGTCTCATCTTCATCATTGCATTCGGGTGTGCCACTTTACATCTCATCTTCATCAGTGCAGTCGGGTGTGCCACTTTTACATCTCATCTTCATCAGTGCAGTCGGGTGTGCCACTTTTACATCTCACTATCAGTGCAGTCGGGTGTGCCACTTTTACGTCTCATCTTCATCATTGCATTCGGGTGTGCCACTTTTACATCTCATCTTCATCAGTGCAGTCGGGTGTGCCACTTTTACGTCTCACCATCAGTGCAATCAGGTGTGCCACTTTTACGTCTCATCTTCATCATTGCATTCGGGTGTGCCACTTTTACATCTCACCAGTGCAGTCGGGTGTGCCACTTTTACATCTCATCTTCATCAGTGCCGTCGGGCGTGCCACTTTTACATCTCACCATCAGTGCAGTCGGGTGTGCCACTTTTACATCTCATCTTCATCACTGCAGTCGGGTGTGCCACTTTTACATCTCACCTTCATCAGGGCAGTCGGGTGTGCCACTTTTACATCTCACCATCAGTGCAGTAGGGTGTGCCACTTTTACATCTCACTTTCATCAGTGCAGTCGGGTGTGCCACATTTATATCTCTCCTCCATCAGTGCAGTCGGGTGTGCCACTTTTACATCTCATCTTCATCAGTGCAGTCGGGTGTGCCACTTTTACATATCACCATCAGTGCAGTCGGGTGTGCCACTTTTACATCTCATCTTCATCAGTGCAGTCGGGTGTGCCACTTTTAAATCTCATCTTCATCAGTGCAGTCGGGTGTGCCACTTTTACATCTCAACATCCGTGCAGTCGGGTGTGCCACTTTTACATGTCATCTTCATTGCAGTCGGGTGTGCCACTTTTATATCTCTCCTCCATCAGTGCAGTCGGGTGTGCCACATGTACATCTCACCTTCATCAGGGCAGTTGGGTGTGCCACTTTTACATATCATCAGTGCAGTCGGGTGTGCCACTTTTACATCTCATCTTCATCAGTGCAGTCGGGTGTGCCACTTTTACATCTCACTATCAGTGCAGTCGGGTGTGCCACTTTTACGTCTCATCTTCATCATTGCATTCGGGTGTGCCACTTTTACATCTCATCTTCATCAGTGCAGTCGGGTGTGCCACTTTTACGTCTCATCTTCATCAGTGCAGTCGGGTGTGCCACTTTTACATCTCACCAGTGCAGTCGGGCGTGCCACTTTTACATCTCACCATCAGTGCAGTCGGGTGTGCCACTTTTACATCTCATCTTCATCACTGCAGTCGGGTGTGCCACTTTTCCATCTCACCATCAGGGCAGTCGGGTGTGCCACTTTTACATCTCACCATCAGTGCAGTCGGGTGTGCCACTTTTACATCTCATCTTCATCACTGCAGTCGGGTGTGCCACTTTTCCATCTCACCATCAGGGCAGTCGGGTGTGCCACTTTTACATCTCACCATCAGTGCAGTCGGGTGTGCCATTTTACATCTCATCTTCATCAGTGCGGTCGGGTGTGCCATTTTACATCTCATCTTCATCAGTGCAGTCGGGTGTGCCACTTTTACATCTCATCTTCATCAGTGCAGTCGGGTGTGCCACTTTTACATCTCTTCTTCAGTGCAGTCGGGTGTGCCACTTTTACATCTCATCTTCATCAGTGCAGTCGGGTGTGCCACTTTTACATCTCACCATCAGTGCAATCGGGTGTGCCACTTTTACATCTCACCTTCATCAGTGCAGTCGGGTGTGCCACTTTTACATCTCACCATCAGTGCAGTCGGGTGTGCCACTTTTAAATCTCACCATCAGTGCAGTCGGGTGTGCCACTTTTACATCTCACCTTCATCAGTGCAGTCGGGTGTGCCACTTTTACATCTCATCTTCATCAGTGCAGTCGGGTGTGCCACTTTTACATATCACCATCAGTGCAGTCGGGTGTGCCACTTTTACATCTCACCATCAGTGCAGTCGGGTGTGCCACTTTTACATCTCACCTTCATCAGTGCAGTCGGGTGTGCCACTTTTACATCTCACCTTCATCAGTGCAGTCGGGTGTGCCACTTTTATATCTCATCTTCCTCAGTGCAGTCGGGTGTGCCACTTTTACATCTCACCTTCATCAGTGCAGTCGGGTGTGCCACTTTTATATCTCATCTTCATCAGTGCAGTCGGGTGTGCCACTTTTACATCTCACCATCAGTGCAGTCGGGTGTGCCACTTTTACATCTCACCATCAGCGCAGTCGGGTGTGCCACTTTTACATCTCACCTTCATCAGTGCAGTCGGGTGTGCCACTTTTACATCTCATCTTCATCAGTGCAGTCGGGTGTGCCACTTTTACATATCATCTTCATCAGTGCAGTCGGGTGTGCCACTATTACATCTCACCTTCATCAGGGCAGTCGGGTGTGCCACTATTACATCTCACCTTCATCAGTGCAGTCGGGTGTGCCACTTTTACATCTCATCTTCATCAGTGCAGTCGGGTGTGCCACTTTTACATCTCATCTTCATCAGTGCAGTCGGGTGTGCCACTTTTACATCTCATCTTCATCAGTGCAGTCGGGTGTGCCACTTTTACATATCACCATCAGTGCAGTCGGGTGTGCCACTTTTACATCTCATCTTCATCAGTGCAGTCGGGTGTGCCACTTTTAAATCTCATCTTCATCAGTGCAGTCGGGTGTGCCACTTTTACATCTCAACATCCGTGCAGTCGGGTGTGCCACTTTTACATCTGATCTTCATTGCAGTCGGGTGTGCCACATGTACATCTCACCTTCATCAGGGCAGTCGGGTGTGCCACTTTTACATCTCACTATCAGTGCAGTCGGGTGTGCCACTTTTACATATCATCAGTGCAGTCGGGTGTGCCACTTTTACATCTCAACTTCATTGCAGTCGGGTGTGCCACATGTACATCTCACCTTCATCAGGGCAGTCGGGTGTGCCATTTTACATGTCATCAGTGCAGTCGGGTGTGCCACTTTTACATCTCATCTTCATCAGTGCAGTCGGGTGTGCCACTTTTACATCTCACTATCAGTGCAGTCGGGTGTGCCATTTTACATATCATCAGTGCAGTCGGGTGTGCCACTTTTACATCTCATCTTCATCAGTGCAGTCGGGTGTGCCACTTTTACATCTCACCATTAGTGCAGTCGGGTGTGCCACTTTTACATCTCATCAGTGCAGTCGGGTGTGCCACTTTTACATCTCACTATCAGTGCAGTCGGGTGTGCCACTTTTACGTCTCATCTTCATCATTGCATTCGGGTGTGCCACTTTTACATCTCATCTTCATCAGTGCAGTCGGGTGTGCCACTTTTACGTCTCATCTTCATCAGTGCAGTCGGGTGTGCCACTTTTACATCTCACCAGTGCAGTCGGGTGTGCCACTTTTACATCTCATCTTCATCAGTGCAGTCGGGTGTGCCACTTTTACATCTCACCATCAGTGCAGTCGGGTGTGCCATTTTACATCTCATCTTCATCAGTGCGGTCGGGTGTGCCACTTTTACATCTCATCTTCATCACTGCAGTCGGGTGTGCCACTTTTCCATCTCACCATCAGGGCAGTCGGGTGTGCCACTTTTACATCTCACCATCAGTGCAGTCGGGTGTGCCACTTTTACATCTCATCTTCATCAGTGCAGTCGGGTGTGCCACTTTTACATCTCACCATCAGTGCAGTCGGGTGTGCCATTTTACATCTCATCTTCATCAGTGCGGTCGGGTGTGCCACTTTTACATCTCATCTTCATCAGTGCAGTCGGGTGTGCCATTTTACATCTCATCTTCATCAGTGCAGTCGGGTGTGCCACTTTTACATCTCATCTTCATCAGTGCAGTCGGGTGTGCCACTTTTACATCTCAAAATCAGTGCAGTCGGGTGTGCCAATTTTACATATCATCAGTGCAGTCGGGTGTGCCACTTTTACATCTCATCTTCATCAGTGCAGTCGGGTGTGCCACTTTTACATCTCACTATCAGTGCAGTCGGTGTGCCACTTTTACGTCTCATCTTCATCATTGCATTCGGGTGTGCCACTTTTACATCTCATCATCAGTGCAGTCGGGTGTGCCACTTTTACATCTCACCTTCATCAGGGCAGTCGGGTCTGCCACTTTTACATTTCACCATCAGTGCAGTCGGGTGTGCCACTTTTACATCTCATCTTCATCAGTGCAGTCGGGTGTGCCACTTTTACATCTCACCATCAGTGCAGTCGGGTGTGCCACTTTTACATCTCATCTTCATCAGAGCAGTCGGGTGTGCCACTTTTACATCTCACCATCAGTGCAGTCGGGTGTGCCACTTTTACATCTCACCATCAGTGCAGTCGGGTGTGCCACTTTTACATCTCATCTTCATCAGTGCAGTCGGATGTGCCACTTTTACATCTCATCTTCATCAGTGCAGTCGGGTGTGCCACTTTTACATCTCATCTTCATCAGTGCAGTCGGGTGTGACACTTTTACATCTCACCATCAGTGCAGTCGGGTGTGCAACTTTTACATCTCATCTTCATCAGCGCAGTCGGGTGTGCCACCTTCACATCTCACCATCAGTGCAGTCGGGTGTGCCACTTTTACATCTCACCATCAGTGCAGTCGGGTGTGCCACTTTTACATCTCATCTTCATCAGTGCAGTCGGGTGTGCCACTTTTACATCTCACCTTCATCAGTGCAGTCGGGTGTGCCACTTTTACATCTCACCTTCCTCAGTGCAGTCAGGTGTGCCACTTTTATATCTCATCTTCATCAGTGCAATCGGGTGTGCCACTTTTACATCTCTTCTTCAGTGCAGTCGGGTGTGCCACTTTTACATCTCATCTTCATCAGTGCAGTCGGGTGTGCCACTTTTACATCTCACCATCAGTGCAATCGGGTGTGCCACTTTTACATCTCACCTTCATCAGTGCAGTCGGGTGTGCCACTTTTACATCTCACCATCAGTGCAGTCGGGTGTGCCACTTTTACATCTCACCATCAGTGCAGTCGGGTGTGCCACTTTTACATCTCACCTTCATCAGTGCAGTCGGGTGTGCCACTTTTACATCTCACCATCAGTGCAGTCGGGTGTGCCACTTTTACATCTCACCATCAGTGCAGTCGGGTGTGCCACTTTTACATCTCACCTTCATCAGTGCAGTCGGGTGTGCCACTTTTACATCTCATCTTCATCAGTGCAGTCGGGTGTGCCACTTTTACATATCACCATCAGTGCAGTCGGGTGTGCCACTTTTACATCTCACCATCAGTGCAGTCGGGTGTGCCACTTTTACATCTCACCTTCATCAGTGCAGTCGGGTGTGCCACTTTTACATCTCATCTTCATCAGTGCAGTCGGGTGTGCCACTTTTACATCTCACCTTCATCAGTGCAGTCGGGTGTGCCACTTTTACATATCACCATCAGTGCAGTCGGGTGTGCCACTTTTACATATCACCATCAGTGCAGTCGGGTGTGCCACTTTTACATATCATCTTCATCAGTGCAGTCGGGTATGCCACTTTTACATCTCACCATCAGTGCAGTCGGGTGTGCCACTTTTACATCTCATCTTCATCAGTGCAGTCGGGCGTGCCACTTTTACATCTCACCATCAGTGCAGTCGGGTGTGCCACATTTACATCTCATCTTCATCACTGCAGTCGGGTGTGCCACTATTACATCTCACCTTCATCAGGGCAGTCGGGTGTGCCACTTTTACATCTCATCTTCATCAGTGCAGTCGGGTGTGCCACTTTTACATCTCACCATCAGTGCAGTCGGGTGTGCCACTTTTACATCTCATCTTCATCAGTGCAGTCGGGTGTGCCACCTTTACATCTCATCTTCATCAGTGCAGTCGGGTGTGCCACTTTTACATCTCACAATCAGTGCAGTCGGGTGTGCCACTTTACATCTCATCTTCATCAGTGCAGTCGTGTGTGCCACTTTTACATCTCATCTTCATCAGTGCAGTCGGCTGTGCCACTTTTACATCTCATCTTCATCATGGCAGTCGGGTGTGCCACTTTTACATCTCACCATCAGTGCAGTCGGGTGTGCCACTTTTACATCTCATCAGTGCAGTCGGGTGTGCCACATTTACATCTCATCTTCATCAGTGCAGTCGGGTGTGCCACTTTTACATCTCACTATCAGTGCAGTCGGGTGTGCCACTTTTACATCTCATCAGTGCAGTCGGGTGTGCCACATTTACATCTCATCTTCATCAGTGCAGTCGGGTGTGCCACTTTTACATCTCACTATCAGTGCAGTCGGGTGTGCCACTTTTACGTCTCATCTTCATCATTGCATTCGGGTGTGCCACTTTTACATCTCATCTTCATCAGTGCAGTCGGGTGTGCCACTTTTAGGTCTCATCTTCATCAGTGCAGTCGGGTGTGCCACTTTTACATCTCACCATCAGTGCAATCAGGTGTGCCACTTTTACGTCTCATCTTCATCATTGCATTCGGGTGTGCCACTTTTACATCTCACCATCAGTGCAGTCGGGTGTGCCACTTTTACATCTCACCATCAGTGCAGTCGGGTGTGCCACTTTTACATCTCACCTTCATCAGTGCAGTCGGGTGTGCCACTTTTACATCTCACCATCAGTGCAGTCGGGTGTGCCACTTTTACATCTCACCATCAGTGCAGTCGGGTGTGCCACTTTTACATCTCACCTTCATCAGTGCAGTCGGGTGTGCCACTTTTACATCTCATCTTCATCAGTGCAGTCGGGTGTGCCACTTTTACATATCACCATCAGTGCAGTCGGGTGTGCCACTTTTACATCTCACCATCAGTGCAGTCGGGTGTGCCACTTTTACATCTCACCTTCATCAGTGCAGTCGGGTGTGCCACTTTTACATCTCATCTTCATCAGTGCAGTCGGGTGTGCCACTTTTACATCTCACCTTCATCAGTGCAGTCGGGTGTGCCACTTTTACATATCACCATCAGTGCAGTCGGGTGTGCCACTTTTAAATATCATCTTCATCAGTGCAGTCGGGTATGCAACTTTTACATCTCACCATCAGTGCAGTCGGGTGTGCCACTTTTACATCTCATCTTCATCAGTGCAGTCGGGCGTGCCACTTTTACATCTCACCTTCAGTGCAGTCGGGTGTGCCACATTTACATCTCATCTTCATCACTGCAGTCGGGTGTGCCACTTTTACATCTCACAATCAGTGCAGTCGGGTGTGCCACTTTACATCTCATCTTCATCAGTGCAGTCGTGTGTGCCACTTTTACATCTCATCTTCATCAGTGCAGTCGGGTGTGCCACTTTTACATCTCATCTTCATCATGGCAGTCGGGTGTGCCACTTTTACATCTCACCATCAGTGCAGTCGGGTGTGCCACTTTTACATCTCATCAGTGCAGTCGGGTGTGCCACTTTTACATCTCATCTTCATCAGTGCAGTCGGGAGTGCCACTTTTACATCTCACCATCAGTGCAGTCGGGTGTGCCACTTTTACATCTCATCTTCATCAGTGCAGTCGGGTGTGCCACCTTTACATCTCATCTTCATCAGTGCAGTCGGGTGTGCCACTTTTACATCTCACAATCAGTGCAGTCGGGTGTGCCACTTTACATCTCATCTTCATCAGTGCAGTCGTGTGTGCCACTTTTACATCTCCTCTTCATCAGTGCAGTCGGCTGTGCCACTTTTACATCTCATCTTCATCATGGCAGTCGGGTGTGCCACTTTTACATCTCACCATCAGTGCAGTCGGGTGTGCCACTTTTACATCTCATCAGTGCAGTCGGGTGTGCCACATTTACATCTCATCTTCATCAGTGCAGTCGGGTGTGCCACTTTTACATCTCACTATCAGTGCAGTCGGGTGTGCCACTTTTACGTCTCATCTTCATCATTGCATTCGGGTGTGCCACTTTTACATCTCATCTTCATCAGTGCAGTCGGGTGTGCCACTTTTACATCTCACCATCAGTGCAATCAGGTGTGCCACTTTTACGTCTCATCTTCATCATTGCATTCGGGTGTGCCACTTTTACATCTCACCAGTGCAGTCGGGTGTGCCACTTTTACATCGCATCTTCATCAGTGCAGTCGGGTGTGCCACCTTTACATCTCACCTTCATCAGGGCAGTCGGGTGTGCCACTTTTACATCTCACCATCAGTGCAGTCGGGTGTGCCACTTTTACATCTCACCAATTGTGCAGTCGGGTGTGCCACTTTTACATCTCATCTTCATCACTGCAGTCGGGTGTGCCACTTTTACATCTCACCTTCATCAGGGCAGTCGGGTGTGCCACTTTTACATCTCACCATCAGTGCAGTCGGGTGTGCCACTTTTACGTCTCATCTTCATCAGTGCAGTCGGGTGTGCCACTTTTACATCTCACCATCAGTGCAGTCGGGTGTGCCACTTTTACATATCATCAGTGCAGTCGGGTGTGCCACTTTTACATCTCATCTTCATCAGTGCAGTCGGATGTGCCACTTTTACATCTCACTATCAGTGCAGTCGGGTGTGCCACTTTTACGTCTCATCTTAATCATTGCATTCGGGTGTGCCACTTTTACATCTCATCATCAGTGCAGTCGGGTGTGCCACTTTTACATCTCATCTTCATCAGTGCAGTCGGGTGTGCCAATTTTACATCTCACCTTCATCAGGGCAGTCGGGTCTGCCACTTTTACATATCACCATCAGTGCAGTCGGGTGTGCCACTTTTACATCTCACCATCAGTGCAGTCGGGTGTGCCACTTTTACATCTCACCATCAGTGCAGTCGGGTGTGCCACTTTTACATCTCATCTTCATCAGTGCAGTCGGGTGTGCCACTTTTACATCTCACCATCAGTGCAGTCGGGTGTGCCACTTTTACATCTCATCTTCATCAGTGCAGTCGGGTGTGCGACTTTTACATCTCATCTTCATCAGTGCAGTCGGGTGTGCCACTTTTACATCTCATCTTCATCAGCGCAGTCGGGTGTGCCACCTTCACATCTCACCATCAGTGCAGTCGGGTGTGCCACTTTTACATCTCACCATCAGTGCAGTCGGGTGTGCCACTTTTACATCTCATCTTCATCAGTGCAGTCGGGTGTGCCACTTTTACATCTCACCTTCATCAGTGCAGTCGGGTGTGCCACTTTTACATCTCACCTTCATCAGTGCAGTCGGGTGTGCCACTTTTACATCTCACCTTCATCAGTGCAGTCGGGTGTGCCACTTTTACATCTCATCTTCATCAGTGCAGTCGGGTGTGCCACTTTTACATCTCACCTTCATCAGTGCAGTCGGGTGTGCCACTTTTACATCTCTTCTTCAGTGCATTCGGGTGTGCCACTTTTACATCTCATCTTCATCAGTGCAGTCGGGTGTGCCACTTTTACATATCACCATCAGTGCAGTTGGGTGTGCCACTTTTACATATCACAATCAGTGCAGTCGGGTGTGCCACTTTTACATCTCATCTTCATCAGTGCAGTCGGGTGTGCCACTTTTACATATCATCTTCATCAGTGCAGTCGGGTGTGCCACTTTTACATCTCACCATCAGTGCAGTCGGGTGTGCTACTTTTACATCTCATCTTCATCAGTGCAGTCGGGCGTGCCACTTTTACATCTCAACATCAGTGCAGTCGGGTGTGCCACTTTTACATCTCACCTTCATCAGGGCAGTCGGGTGTGCCACTTTTACATCTCATCTTCATCAGTGCAGTCGGGTGTGCCACCTTTACATCTCATCTTCATCAGTGCAGTCGGGTGTGCCACTTTTACATCTCATCTTCATCAGTGCAGTCGGCTGTGCCACTTTTACATCTCATCTTCATCATGGCAGTCGGGTGTGCCACTTTTACATCTCACCATCAGTGCAGTCGGATGTGCCACTTTTACATCTCATCTTCATCAGGGCAGTCGGGTGTGCCACTTTTACATCTCATCTTCATCAGGGCAGTCGGGTGTGCCACTTTTACATCTCATCTTCATCAGTGCAGTCGGCTGTGCCACTTTTACATCTCATCTTCATCATCGCAGTCGGGTGTGCCACTTTTACATCTCATCTTCATCAGTGCAGTCGGCTGTGCCACTTTTACATCTCATCTTCATCAGTGCAGTCGGCTGTGCCACTTTTACATCTCATCTTCATCAGGGCAGTCGGGTGTGCCACTTTTACATCTCATCTTCATCAGTGCAGTCGGGTGTGCCACTTTTACATCTCATCTTCATCAGTGCAGTCGGCTGTGCCACTTTTACATCTCATCTTCATCATGGCAGTCGGGTGTGCCACTTTTACATCTCACCATCAGTGCAGTCGGGTGTGCCACTTTTACATCTCATCAGTGCAGTCGGGTGTGCCACATTTACATCTCATCTTCATCAGTGCAGTTGGGTGTGCCACTTTTACATCTCACTATCAGTGCAGTCGGGTGTGCCACTTTTACGTCTCATCTTCATAATTGCATTCGGGTGTGCCACTTTTACATCTCACCAGTGCAGTCGGGTGTGCCACTTTTACATCTCATCTTCATCACTGCAGTCGGGTGTGCCACTTTTACATCTCACCTTCATCAGGGCAGTCGGGTGTGCCACTTTTACATCTCACCATCAGTGCAGTCGGGTGTGCCACTTTTACATCTCATCTTCATCAGTGCAGTCGAGTGTGCCACTTTTACATCTCATCTTCATCAGTGCAGTCGTGTGTGCCACTTTTACATCTCACCATCAATGCAGTCGGGTGTGCCACTTTTACATCTCACCTTCATCAGTGCAGTCGGGTGTGCCACTTTTACATCTCACCTTCATCAGTGCAGTCGGGTGTGCCACTTTTACATCTCACCTTCATCAGTGCAGTCGGGTGTGCCACATTTATAGTCTCACCTCCATCAGTGCAGTCGGGTGTGCCACTTTTACATCTCATCTTCATCAGTGCAGTCGGGTGTGCCACTTTTACATCTCACAATCAGTGCAGTCGGCTGTGCCACTTTTACATCTCATCTTCATCAGTGCAGTTGGGTGTGCCACTTTTACATCTCACCATCAGTGCAGTCGGGTGTGCCACTTTTACATCTCATCTTCATCAGTGCAGTCGGGTGTGCGACTTTTACATCTCATCTTCATCACTGCAGTCGGGTGTGCCACTTTTACATCTCATCTTCATCAGCGCAGTCGGGTGTGCCACTTTTACATCTCACCATCAGTGCAGTCGGGTGTGCCACTTTTACATCTCACCATCAGTGCAGTCGGGTGTGCCACTTTTACATCTCACCATCAGTGCAGTCGGGTGTGCCACTTTTACATCTCATCTTCATCAGTGCAGTCGGGTGTGCGACTTTTACATCTCATCTTCATCAGTGCAGTCGGGTGTGCCACTTTTACATCTCACCTTCATCAGTGCAGTCGGGTGTGCCACTTTTACATCTCACCATCAGTGCAGTCGGGTGTGCCACTTTTACGTCTCATCTTCATAATTGCATTCGGGTGTGCCACTTTTACATCTCACCAGTGCAGTCGGGTGTGCCACTTTTACATCTCATCTTCATCACTGCAGTCGGGTGTGCCACTTTTACATCTCACCTTCATCAGTGCAGTCGGGTGTGCCACTTTTACATCTCACCATCAGTGCAGTCGGGTGTGCCACTTTTACATCTCATCTTCATCAGTGCAGTCGGGTGTGCCACTTTTACATCTCACCATCAGTGCAGTCGGGTGTGCCACTTTTACATCTCATCTTCATCAGTGCAGTCGGGTGTGCCACTTTTCCATCTCACCATCAGTGCAGTCGGGTGTGCCACTTTTACATCTCATCTTCATCAGTGCAGTCGGGTGTGCCACTTTTACATCTCACCATCAGTGCAGTCGGGTGTGCCACTTTTACATCTCATCTTCATCAGTGCAGTCGGGTGTGCCACTTTTACATCTCACCATCAGTGCAGTCGGGTGTGCCACTTTTACATCTCATCTTCATCAGTGCAGTCGGGTGTGCCACTTTTACATCTCACCATCAGTGCAGTCGGGTGTGCCACTTTTACGTCTCATCTTCATAATTGCATTCGGGTGTGCCACTTTTACATCTCACCAATGCAGTCGGGTGTGCCACTTTTACATCTCATCTTCATCACTGCAGTCGGGTGTGCCACTTTTAAATCTCACCATCAGTGCAGTCGGGTGTGCCACTTTTACATCTCATCTTCATCAGTGCAGTCGGGTGTGCCACTTTTACATCTCACCATCAGTGCAGTCGGGTGTGCCACTTTTACATCTCACCTTCATCAGTGCAGTCGGGTGTGCCACTTTTACATCTCACCTTCATCAGGGCAGTCGGGTGTGCCACTTTTAAATCTCACCATCAGTGCAGTCGGGTGTGCCACTTTTACATCTCATCTTCATCAGTGCAGTCGGGTGTGCCACTTTTACATCTCACCATCAGTGCAGTCGGGTGTGCCACTTTTACATCTCACCTTCATCAGTGCAGTCGGGTGTGCCACATTTATATCTCACCTCCATCAGTGCAGTCGGGTGTGCCACTTTTACATCTCACCATCAGTTCAGTCGGGTGTGCCACTTTTACATCTCATCTTCATCAGTGCAGTCGGGTGTGCGACTTTTACATCTCATCTTCATCAGTGCAGTCGGGTGTGCCACTTTTACATCTCATCTTCATCAGCGCAGTCGGGTGTGCCACTTTTACATCTCACCATCAGTGCAGTCGGGTGTGCCACTTTTACATCTCATCTTCATCAGAGCAGTCGGGTGTGCCACTTTTACATCTCACCATCAGTGCAGTCGGGTGTGCCACTTTTACATCTCATCTTCATCAGTGCAGTCGGGTGTGCGACTTTTACATCTCATCTTCATCAGTGCAGTCGGGTGTGCCACTTTTACATCTCACCATCAGTGCAGTCGGGTATGCCACTTTTACATCTCACCATCAGTGCAGTCGGGTGTGCCACTTTTACATCTCATCTTCATCAGAGCAGTCGGGTGTGCCACTTTTACATCTCACCATCAGTGCAGTCGGGTGTGCCACTTTTACATCTCATCTTCATCAGTGCAGTCGGGTGTGCGACTTTTACATCTCATCTTCATCAGTGCAGTCGGGTGTGCCACCTTCACATCTCACCATCAGTGCAGTCGGGTGTACCACTTTTACATCTCATCTTCATCAGTGCAGTCGGGTGTGCCACTTTTACATCTCACCTTCATCAGTGCAGTCGGGTGTGCCACTTTTACATCTCACCATCAGTGCAGTCGGGTGTGCCACTTTTACGTCTCATCTTCATAATTGCATTCGGGTGTGCCACTTTTACATCTCACCAGTGCAGTCGGGTGTGCCACTTTTACATCTCATCTTCATCACTGCAGTCGGGTGTGCCACTTTTACATCTCACCTTCATCAGTGCAGTCGGGTGTGCCACTTTTACATCTCACCATCAGTGCAGTCGGGTGTGCCACTTTTACATCTCACCATCAGTGCAGTCGGGTGTGCCACTTTTACATCTCATCTTCATCATTGCATTCGGGTGTGCCACTTTTACATCTCACTAGTGCAGTCGGGTGTGCCACTTTTACATCTCATCTTCATCACTGCAGTCGGGTGTGCCACATTTATATCTCACCTCCATCAGTACAGTCGGGTGTGCCACTTTTACATCTCACCATCAGTTCAGTCGGGTGTGCCACTTTTACATCTCATCTTCATCAGTGCAGTCGGGTGTGCCACTTTTACATCTCACCATCAGTGCAGTCGGGTGTGCCACTTTTACATCTCACCATCAGCGCAGTCGGGTGTGCCACTTTTACATCTCACCTTCATCAGTGCAGTCGGGTGTGACACTTTTACATATCACCATCAGTGCAGTCGGGTGTGCCACTTTTACATCTCATCTTCATCAGTGCAGTCGAGTGTGCCACTTTTACATATCATCTTCATCAGTGCAGTCGGGTGTGCCACTTTTACATCTCACCATCAGTGCAGTCGGGTGTGCTACTTTTACATCTCATCTTCATCAGTGCAGTCGGGTGTGCCACTTTTACATATCACCATCAGTGCAGTTGGGTGTGCCACTTTTACATATCACCATCAGTGCAGTCGGGTGTGCCACTTTTACATCTCATCTTCATCAGTGCAGTCGGGTGTGCCACTTTTACATATCATCTTCATCAGTGCAGTCGGGTGTGCCACTTTTACATCTCACCATCAGTGCAGTCGGGTGTGCTACTTTTACATCTCATCTTCATCAGTGCAGTCGGGCGTGCCACTTTTACATCTCAACATCAGTGCAGTCGGGTGTGCCACTTTTACATCTCACCTTCATCAGGGCAGTCGGGTGTGCCACTTTTACATCTCATCTTCATCAGTGCAGTCGGGTGTGCCACCTTTACATCTCATCTTCATCAGTGCAGTCGGGTGTGCCACTTTTACACCTCACAATCAGTGCAGTCGGGTGTGCCACTTTACATCTCATCTTCATCAGGGCAGTCGGGTGTGCCACTTTTACATCTCATCTTCATCAGTGCAGTCGGCTGTGCCACTTTTACATCTCATCTTCATCATGGCAGTCGGGTGTGCCACTTTTACATCTCACCATCAGTGCAGTCGGGTGTGCCACTTTTACATCTCATCAGTGCAGTCGGGTGTGCCACATTTACATCTCATCTTCATCAGTGCAGTCGGGTGTGCCACTTTTACATCTCACTATCAGTGCAGTCGGGTGTG